>NC_140946.1:103665833-103923333 GCF_014529385.1 Adiantum capillus-veneris
AATGAGGTTTTACTTGGTCAACTTCGCCAAGTTAAGGACCTTCTAAAGAAGTTTGAACCAGTGAAACTATTCCATGTCCCGAGAGCAGAAAATCAAGAGGCAGATGCGCTAGCTAAAGAAAGAATACAAGACGTTCCCGTAGGGGCGATTAAATTAAAACTACCTCTCTTCCAAGGTAGTGATGCTATGCCTGATATCATATGTTTTCTAGATACAGGAGAATGTCCAGCAGGACACACCAAAGGCCAAAAACAGTGGTTGGTAAGGAAGGCTACTAGGTACCGCCTTATAGACGACCACTTGTATTGTAAGGGCAAAGATAAAATTCTCAGGCGGGTGCCAACCTCCAGTGAAATCACATAGGTAATTTCAAGTTGCCATGATGGCGTCTGCGGCGGTCATTTTGCTCTAGATATCACCAGTAGGAAGATTCTACAGGCAGAATACTTTTGGCCTAGTTTGAACAGGGATGTACACCATTAGTGTAAAACATGTAAGGCTTGTCAAGTGGCCAGTGATCGCACGTTGACCTACGAGCCACAAACCCCTATCATTTCATATGGTCCTTTTGAGAAATGGGGAATAGATGCAATCGGTCCTTTACCAAGGGCCCAATCAGGTAAAGTGTACATCATAGTGGGTGTAGACTACATGACTCGATGGGTAGAAGCAACGACCACCACCCGCATTACATCCCAAGAGGTGGCAAAGTTCATTTTTGAGCATATCGTTTGCCGTTTTGGCACTCCTCTTGAGATAATATCAGATAGAGGACTAGGATTTAGAGGTGATTTGGTGGGAGAACTGATGAAGAAGTTAGGCATCACACGTCGGCATTCCACACCATACTATCCACAATGCAATGGTCTGGTAGAGAAGGTAAATGGAATGATTTGCAAAATCATCACAAAGAGGTGAACAATCACACAGGGGACTGGGATAAACATCTCATGACAGCTCTTTGGGCTCACAGAACAACGTTCCGAACATCACTAGGTTTCACCCCTTTCCATCTAGTTTATGGGAAGGAGGCAATTCTACCCATTGAGGTACAAATAGCGAGCTTACGAGTTTTGGCTAGCCAGACACATTGCCCAATTGTAAACCTCCGAAACCACTTCTTGGATTTGGAGAGACTCCAACTGGATAGGGAAGAAGCAATCAATCACTATGCAGCACAGGTAGAACGACGTCGGCTCACTTTCAATCAAGGGCTTAAAGAAAAGGGACTGGAAAAAGGCATGTTAGTACTATGATACGACAACAGATTTGACACTAGAAAAGATAAGAAGTCTCAACCCAGATGGGAACTTGGGCCATTCATCATCGAGAAACGCTATGACAACGGCAGCTATAAGCTCATGGAAGCAGATAGGAGAATTCACAAGACTAGGGTCAATGGATGGAGACTGAAGAGGTATTTTCTTAGGTTTGACCCAGAATTCGTGCTAGACATTCCAGAGGAGGGAGAACCCTCTAACTCTACAGCTGAGGAAGCAAAAGAAGGGCTAGAAGCATGAATGCCTCTAGCCAAAGGGAGAGGGCTAATGATAGGCGACTTTCGAAAATCAAAGAAAAAAGAGAAAAAAAAAATATTTCCCCCCCCCACTCTCATTACCCTCCCCTGTAGCTTATTTCCCCCCCCCCCGCCCAATGGGCATTGGATAAAATAACACCCTCTCTCTCTCTCTCTCTCATTTTTTCCTACATACCCCTCTCTAATATCCTCTCTCCCTCTCTCCCAATTTTACCCCCACTCTCATTACCGCCCCCCCCAGCCAGGCGAAATCTTTGAGCACTCACCCTCTCCCCGACCCCTCTCTCGTGCTCCCTCTGTGTGAGAGGCATGAAAACACCCCCACCCCCTCCGCTCTCCCGTATTCTTACACTCACCCTTTACACCCCCCCCCCCCCCCCCCCCCCCCCACACTCCCCCCCCCCCCCCACTCTCATTCCCTCCCCTTGGCCCGCTAATATTGTTTCCTCCCCGACCCCTCCCCCCTCTTCCCCACCCACTCGCCTCACCCTCCCCTCGCCTCATTCCCTCCCCCTTGGCCCGCTGATATATTCCCTCACTCCCACCCATTGACTTGCTTCCCTCCTCTCATCCTTAAGCTCCCATGCAAGACAGTAGAACCTCCCCCCCCTCTCTCTCTCACCCACACATCTCCCCTACCCCACTCCATTGCTAAAACCCCCAACCCCCCCCCCCCCCCCCCCCCCCCCTCCCCCCCCCCCCCCTTCCTTCACTCTCTTGTCCGCCGACGGCCCACAAGGTGCGGACATATCCCTCTCTCTCCCTCACACTCTCTCTCACTCTCACGAGCCTGTGAAGGTGCCGAAAAGTCTCCCTCTCTCCCTCCCTTACACACCCTCTCTACCCACATACCCTATCCCTCCCTCTCCCTCTCACACTCTCTCCTTCTCTCATCCCAAAGGCATGGACTACCCTCTCTCTCTCTCTCTCTCTCTCTCTCCATCTCGGGCGCTCAGGCCGCGCAAGAAAATCTCCCTGTCTCTCCTTCTCACGGACTGCGGTAGTAGATCCTCTCTCTCTCTCTCTCTCTCTCTCTCTCTCTCCGCACACACACACACACACCATCACTCTCCCCCCCCCCCTTTTGCGCTATGCACGAGCCCACAACAGTAAGCTCTCTTTCTCCCCAACCGGGCGCTCACGCACCGCAGCTTACCGTCATCCACACACACACACACACCATACCCACACACACACACACACACATACACACACACACACACACTCACGCTCTCTCTCTACCCCATCTTCTCCCCCCCCCCCCCCCCCATCCGCCTCGCGTAGAAGATAGACAGCCGGCCGTTGACCATCAAAACATAAAAATAAAATAAAAAATATATATTGTATGTATATATATAAAGTCCCTTCCCACGCACGTTTTCGCGCACACACATACATATACATACACACACACATACACACACACACACACGCATATACGCACCGCACCACAAATACAAAGAAAAAAACGACTACGACATCGACGAATAAAGAAGAAGGATCCAAAGCATGCACCGCCAACGTCAAAAAGAGAAAATGCGCCGAAGGCATGCTCCGACCGACTCCGAAAAGAAGTACGCTCGACATCGACGCACCGACAGCACACCATTTGCCGGCAACACGTGACCACGACGCCATTCCACTAATTTATAGGTTATTTTCATCATTATCTTCAGTTTTCACCCAAGCCATTGCAAATTTCCATTTTTTGTAAATATCCTCTCTCTAGGTGATGGTCACAAAGGCCCACTTAGAGATTCCCATCTTTTAATAACCTCCCAAAACAAAGCAAGGATCAACCACACCAGGCCCACCACTTGCTTTGTCTCCCCGATTAAGCTTACCCTAACCACACTGGGATTACCCTAATCCAAGCAGTCCAACACCTATAAATTGGCACTGAGAGGTCACTATCGGGGGGGGGGGGGGCAATTCATGAGGAGCCAAGCATTTGGTAGAGGGGTGAAAGCATGAATAGGTGGAAAGCTATATATGTGATATAATTAAATAGCATAGCATGACATTGGGGGTGTGGTCACTGGTGCCATATTTCAGACGTCCAAATTTATATTCTAAAAAATGTTTTACTAAAAAATTCATCCTTCACACACCCACTTTGTTTCATGAGTAGTTGGCAGTTTCAAACACCGTGCCCCCCGACCCCCCGCCTCTCTCTGTCTCTCTCTCGCGCGCGCGTGCTCAAGGTCTACTATGCTTAGAGCTTCTACTGTGCAAGCTTGGCTGCTTCAAGGATGATTGCAGTAACCGCCCTCTTCTCTTCGAGGTATGTCTCTCCCATTGAACATGTACACTCTCTAGTGCTTGAGCATGCGCTCCCCACCTGGGATCATTTAGCTACATTAAGGTGCATTTGGAGCTGCATGAGTGCCGCACCTTGATCATTTGCAACAAGAGGTGAGCTCCCGAGGTAATTTGCTAGTCCACAAGCTGCATACAATCTTGGGGCAAATCCCATAGAACATCACCTTGAATGCCCTGCTTACAAGAGCAGGCCCATGAAGTTCTTGTTTTTTTTAGCAGGGATGATAAGCGAGGGCACACCACGTCTCATGAGTTCATTGGATGATGTGCAGGTATATCACTTGAGACTGCATCATGGCACCTTCCTCAAAGCATCCGATTCAAGCAAGCAGCAGTCTAGTTAGGAACATTGAACCACCTCTGCATATGAAGTTTTGTCGTCTTGCCGAGGAATTTCATATGGAGCGTGGATTGCCATTGGAGGGAGTTGATCCACGTAGCTTGACAGGAAACAATGACATCTCTGAGGAGGACTGGGAAGCTGTCTTTATATGCCCAAAGCCTGTTCCGGGTAGCCAGAAGAAAGTGAAGGCATACCATGCTCGGTCGGAGTTCTTACAAAAGCTTGTGTGGAGACACTGGGATGTCTACCAGGAGGGTCCCTTCATGTATGAAGTAGGGACTCAATTTGCAAAGGCCTTTGCATTAGAAAACCGCAGTGAATCTGGCAAACATCAAATTTCTTGGGCTATCTTTGCAGAGAGGGCAATGAGAGCCTCCGAAGAAAGACACAACTTGCAAAACAAGATCAAGAGGTGGGAAGAGCAGATGAGTGGTAGAGGGAGAGGTTCCAAAACCACTGCTGCCTCTACCAGATCATCATTGAAAATAGAAGGTACATCTGTACCATTGTCAAGCGTGCCTACAGGAGGATGCCTGGTACAATTGGCAGAGGAGGATAGCAGGGCACTTGCAGAAATGAAGAATATTGCAGAGGGCAGATTGCAAGACTATAAGTCAAGACTTGAGGGTGCAAAGCAGCGGGTAGAGGATCAAGTCAGAGAATTGCATAGGGCTGAGGGTGCTCAAAGCTCAAACACTTTGGCCATAAAGTTGCAAACGGAGATTGATTGCGTGCAAGACCCTGTAGCTCAACAACGCCTGATTGATTTGATTGGACAATTCTCGAGTACTACTAGAGAGAACGTTGTTGAATTAGAAGCCAATGTGGCTAAAGCAAAGGTGCATACCCTCCTACATGTGCTTCACTTTGTTTTAGAGTATGTGGTTCACTTCCATGTGGTTATGTGGTTAGAGTGTTATGGATTGTATGGTTATGTACTGTATGAGCATATTCTATTTCTGCTATGTGCTATATGGCCATAACATAGCCATCATCTTCATGGAGTGGGTGGTTATATGCTATGTGCTATGTGCTATATGGTCACAACATAGCCATCATCTTCGTGGAGTGGGTGGTTATATGCTATGTGTGGTTATGTGCTATGTGCTTTATAGTTCAATCTAGGTGCATCATGTTCACAATAGTACCCTCATCTATTTGGAATGTGTGTGATTCTATGCTATGTGCTTTGTGTGGTTATGTGCTATGTGATACATAGCACAATGGACATGTGTAATATGTGCTATATAGTATACCTGTATGCTATATGCTCACAGTATAGCTCTAAAGTGTGTGTTAAATATTGATATGTGCTACATAGCACAATCTTTTTATGTGCTATGTGCTAAATAGCACATTTCGTGTGTTATATGTTCACAATATAGCCCTGGAGTGTGTGGAATAGTGAATTGTGCTATATAGCACAATCTCTATTTTTGCTATGTGCTACATAGCACATCACTAATTGTGATATGTGCTACATAGCACAATATTTGTGCTATATGCTATGTGCTATGTCTCATATAGCCCACTGCATATCATATACCCAACAAGCTTGTGCTATATAGCATATATAGAGAAAATGTTTGGGCTATATGTGGTATTTTAAAAAGTCTCTCTGCTATGATCTACAGTGCATACTCTATGTAGCACTTATAGCACATTATACTTGGGCTGTGCTATGTGCTATATAGCACAGTGCATATCATATACCACATCAAGCTTGTGTTTATATCATATAGAGTAAGTGCTTGTCTTAGATGTGGTATTGCAAATAAGGGATAAGATTCACACTGCATATTCTTTTCAACAATCTACTTTTGTTGGGTTATTGAGACTTAAATTAGATGTGTTGTCTTCTTTGTTTCATAGGCACTACTTGCAGAAGTAAAGACCAACATAGCACAGGAATCAGAGCACTTTAAATTTTGTGGTACCATGGAGAGGACTTCACATAACGTGGGAGCCAGTTTGATGAAGCCTTTTCCTACTGTGGATTTTAAGCAGAGCATTAGCGAGGTGGCACTTAATGGGTTCAACCATTGTGTAGGATGTGGATTCCCGTTCGATGCCAGAAGCTTGGATGTATTCTCCCTGCCTTGCACCCATGTGTACCATATGCTATGCTTCGCGCATGTATGTAGGGACTATGGCTATTGTGTTGCACTAGATTGCAACATGTCTATTCCCCCTAGAGCTAAGCATATGATTGGTCTGAAGGTGAAGAGTGAGATGAAAGAATCAAGTGCAGGTAGTCACTGTGTCACTACTATTGCAGGCCCACTTTCCATTGGTAGTTTAAACTCTTGCATTTAATGAAATCATTTGCAGGTACAGACATTGCAGTAGAGACCTATATACAAGAATCATTGAGGAAAAAAACAGAGAGAGTCTCTACGCAGGCCACTGGTAGGTACCAAAATCAGTATTTATGTGTGTATTTTGGGATACTCCAAGTGAGACTTTATAAATAGCTCGCTTTTTAGAACAATCATCGCATGCTTGCTCCAACAAGACGATGCATTCCACAAGGAAGAATGGCCTGATTACCCCAGGGATGCAGCCAGGCCTTGAAGCGGAGTCTACCCGCGGGATGCAGCCAGCCCTTGAAGCGGAGTCTGCCGTAGGGGATGCAGTACGTGGAGTAGTTGAAGACATCTTGATGGCAAAGTCTTCTGCAGTCAAATCACCTAGGCAACAACTAACTCCAAGAAGGCTGTTTTGTTCTCCGTTGAGTGCCAAAGCATCACCAAGTGTGGACACTAGAGATGATGCATCAGATGAGGCAGTTGTAGATGCGGTGAAAGCAACACCCCCTCCAGTGGGGAAGCCAACACCAAAGCGCAAGAAATCGACTCCCAAGAACTTAGGTGGAAGTCCCACAATGGATACACCTCTTGATTCATTTAGGAAGAGAAAGAAACCAAATGCAAAGCAATGAGTGTGTTTTTTTTTTGTAACTTCATGCAATTAGAAGATGTCTTTAGAAGGCATGTGCAATCCATTGCACCCCTATTGTATCCATGCTCATTGATGAATCAAGTGTTGGAATTTGTTAGTGACATGTCTCTTAATTCTTTGCATCGAGTAGTTGCAAACTATTTGATTTATTTTCTGTACATGTTTAGTAATATGTTTCTACTTTCTCTTGTCGTAGATAATCAAGAAGCTGAAAAAAAAGGAACTTGCATGAGACGCACTCGCTCTTCAGGGTTTCTAGATGAGGGGTCTGTTGGTTCACTGACTCAATCTTATCCTGTGAAGAATCCAAGAAGGGGTGCTACAGCTTCCATGGGTGTTACAGGCAAAAAAAAAGTGTCTTTTGATACAGTTGAGGGGTCTGTAGGTTCACTTGCTCAGTCTTATCCTATGAAGAATCCAAGAGGGGGTGCTACAGCTTCCAGGGGGGTTACAAGAAAAAAAAAAGAGTCTTTTGATATAGTTGATCCCTGCACACCTACTAGTACTGCTGAATTTGTTCCAAATGTGCCTAATGCAGTTGATGTGCAGGTTGTGCATGATGATGTGCATACAGATGTTGACCATGCTAAACTTGATGCCTGCACATATGCCATTGCTGATGCTACGCTAGTTGAGGCTTGCAAAAATGACATTGTGGATGCTATGGAAGTTGATGCTCGCACAGATTCTGCTGCTGATGGCAATGTTAATGATGGTGGAACAGAAAGTATTGTTCATGCTGTCATAGATGCCCTTCTTGATGCAGTTGTGGCTATGGGTACAGATGCCATTGTTGAATCTGGCACAGATGCCATTGATGATGCTACCACAGTTGATGCCTGCACAGATGCCATTGTTGATGCTACGGTAGTTGATGCCTGCACAAATGACATTGTGGATGCTATGGAAGTTGATGCTCGCACAGATGCTGCTGCTGATGGAAATGTTAATGATGGTGGAACAGAAAGTATTGTTCATGCTGTCATAGATGCCCTTCTTGATGCAGTTGTGGCTATGGGTACATATGCCACTGTTGAATCTGGCACAGATGCCATTGATGATGCTACCACAGTTGATGCCTGCACAGATGCCATTGTTGATGCTACGATAGTTGATGCCTGCACAAATGACATTGTGGATGCTATGGAAGTTGATGCTAGCACAGATGCTGCTGCTGATGGCAATGTTAATGATGGTGGAACAGAAAGTATTGTTCATGCTGTCATGGATGCCCTTCTTGATGCAGTTGTGCCTACGGGTACAGATGCCACTGTTGAGGATACCAGAGGCATGGGTGAGGAGGTCCTCATTGAGAGAGAAGCTGGAACACGTGAGGCAGTGGGTGCAAGTGATGTCACAGCCCAAGCCCAGGTGGTGTGTCCAAGTGATGCAGCTGATGACATTGTTGATGCAGAGGAGACAAAGGGTACAGATGCCGCTGTTGAAGATATGGGAGGCTTGGGTGAGGAGGACCTCACTAAGAGAGTACCTGGAATAGGCTCAGCAGTGGGTAACGGTGATGTCGCGGCTTCTGCCGACACAGTTCAGGCATACGATAGAGCAGTTCAATCGGGAGAGGCAATGGGAGAAGTTCTCATGGCTGCTACGAACATGAAAGAGGCAAATACACATAATACAAATGAGGCATGTATAGAGCAAAAAAATGAGGTAGGGAAAGGCGCAGAGGTGCCCACTGATAGAGAAGCTCAATCGGGAGAGGCAATGGGAGAACATTTCATGGCTACTGTGGACACGAAAGAGGCAGTTGCACATGATACAAGTGAGTCTTGTACAGATCCCACTGTTGGGAATACCAAAGGTAAAATTCCAGAGGTCCCTATGGGTCGAGCGGCTACTACAGATACAGATGAGGCAGGAACAAAGAATGCTAATAAAGAGGCCAAAAATGGACATGAATATGAGAGGCAAGAGAGGCCGTGTCTTGTGGTAATGCCAGTACAGATTGTTGCACTGCCTCCTGCGTCTTTTGAGGACAAGAAGAGAAGGGACAATTTATGCATCATACTGGATGTGAATGGGCTTCTCATAAGGAGGTATAAGGTCTCCTTCTACAAAGGAATAACGAGAAGCAGTATTCCTGATTGGGAAGATCAAGGTATCAGGTAGTCACTGTGCCAAATGCTACAGGAAAGATGAAATTTGAATATGTGGTCAAGCCCAATGCATCAAGCTTTTTACATGCACTGCTACAAAGAGCACAAGTTGAACTATGGAGCTGCATGACCCAAGACAATCTAGCACTTGCTTTGAGTGCATGCTTTCCTAGGATGAACAAAAAACATTTCCTCGATATTATCGGTCAAGAGGGGTGTAGAGAGGCGAGCTTCAATCTAAATGAAGTTCTTGGGATCCCTCCATGTAGAGATAACGCAAAGACCATATTTTTCAAGTGTTTGAAAGACTTTTGGAAGCACCATCCTAAGTTCAACTCTGATAATACACTGGTGGTGGATGACACACTCTACAAGTGTCTGCTCAACCCTCCCGGGACTTGTGTTTGTCCTACTTCATTTGAACCAGCAGATATTTGTCAGTCCCCAATTTACCTGGTTAGCACATTGTTCCCTTGGTTAGTCAAGTGGACAGTCTCACCTAGCCCTAATGCTTATGCAAAGATGAACCAGTTTGAAAATCCTTCGGACAGTGTGTCTGCTCGTGTCATCAGCCACTATAGAAGTCAACGAGAAGTATGTAAGGAAGGTTGATTGTGGTTATGGAATCATGTATACAGCATTTTGTGCACTGAATGTACTTGCGATTACTATACAAAAAATTGACATGTTCAAAGCTCTCTAAACTTAATGATTGAATGATGTAATTTTATTTTGGTGATATGATGTAATTTTATTTTGCTGATATGATGTTTTCATACTCTGATAGAGTCCTGCTACATGGCACACATAATAGCATAGAGAGGACCATCGGGCTATTATTACACATAGTTATGCTATATAGCACTCATACTGCAAGAAATACTATGACATAATAGCATAGATAGGGAGATTGGCCTCTTATTACACACACTTACGCTATATGGCACACATAGTGCTCTCAATATGTAATATAGCTCTTTCACATACCACACATCATATCATAGACAGGAACATTGTGCTATGTGATACACACACTTTTACTGTATAGCACACATGTTGCTATCTTACTACAATAGAGTCCTTTTATAGCATAGACAGGGACATTGGGCTATTATTACACACACTTGTACAATATAGCACACATAATAGCATAGGCAGAGACAATGGACTATCTTGACACATTACTTGGCTACATATCACATATAGTAGCATGTACACAACTCCATAACACCCAATGGGTAGCTATTCATAAGAGTGAGATGATTGTAAGAATGAGACATGTTTACTTGAAATTCATCAAGAAAGTGAATGGGATGCTCTTGATAATGTTTTCTTCCCAATCGTTTTCGACAAATATCTTGGCTAAATTTTTTCAAGGTGCAACATGTTCACAATAGTAACCTCATTATCTGAAATGTGTGTAATTCTATGCTATGTGCTCTGTGTGGTTGTGTGCTATGTGATACATAGCACAATGGACATGTGTAAGGAGGTATTGAATGGTGAAGGCTATATAGAACATAATATAAGCCTGTTAAATAGGTATCATGCTGCTTCATACGGCATGGCATTGTAAATGGTTTCATGTAGTTCCGGAGATAAATAATATGTCTTTGAGGTAGCATCTACCAAAGGCATGTCAAACTTGATTGCCCGAACAAGGTGAGAGTACAGGTTAGTAACTCCCCTATCATCAAGTAGAGTGTAGTGATTTGGGTCCCCCTCTTGCTGTTGGGTCACCCTGTGACAACATAAGTGTTTTTATCACATTTTTTTTTCCACTTATCTCTTAAGATGCAATCTGTCATCCACTTTCTCTTTGTACATCTCAAAAGAAAGAACTCTACACCTTCTGCATTGCTAGCGTCTGCATTGACTGCAAAGTTATCACCTTCAAAGAGATACTCACTCAGCATATCCTGGGATCCCTCAAACATTGCAGCTTCATCTTCTGGTACCTCAGTATCTTCTGCTACCTCAGAGAGTGGTTTCAATGCCTTATGTGTCCACTCCCCTGCATATGATTTGCTGGAACAAGTCCTCCAATGGCCCTTCATGCAAGCATCACAAAAACAAGAAAGCTGCCTGGTCCTTAATTGAGTAGGATCATGACGACAAAAGCCTGAAATGCAATGGAGTGATCGAGATCCTGGTACTCTCTCACAACCCCATACATTAGACCTGTCCACTTTTGTCTCTTTTACTAGCCAAAATTTCCTGTTTATAGTAGGACCTGCTTTAGTGGATTGTGCATAAGAGCTACATGCAACATTGGACATTGTTCTCGTAAAAAATGCAACCACGTCTGCAGCTTGCCTAAGAACAAATCCATTACTCTTGAGTTGTTCATGTGTAAGGGCTCTCTTTATCACAGCGCCAGCGCCATCATGCTCCCCCTTGCCATGGCCAGAGCCAAAAAAATTCCATGTCATCTCTGTACCTGTTAGTTGGTAATATCTAGAAACAAAGTAAAATGGCCTTGCAGCCTTGAATTGCGAGGTTGCACCATCTGACCACACCCAGTGCTTCTTGAAATTCAGCCTCTGGTCTTTAAGCCACTGATCACAAAGAAGAAAACAATGCTGGACAAATAGCGTATCATGTTGCCTATCATCGGAGATGTAGAAATGCATATGCTTGATAATACTGTCATCTTCGTTGTCACGCATGTACGTTATGTGAACAAGGATGGTGCATTGATCTGTATGCCAATGCATGGATTGTACTTCATTTTGCTCTTTGAACGAGTAATTTTCAGCAAAGTGTACTACAGATATAATGGTATCTGAAGGAAATACCTTCAAACATTCTCTGTATTGATGTGCCTGCCATCTGTAAGTGAAATTGTGCTCGATGAAGATTCTGATGTCGCCTTTTATCCTCCATGTGAGCTCACTTAAAGCCACCTGTTTGAGTGAAAACATCTTTCTCTTACTTAGACCATGCTTAGTTTGAACTTTAATGTCCTCGAAGACTTGCAGTGGAACTGTCTTTGTCATCTCTGCAAGTTCTCGTGGACAAAGGATGAGCTTTTCCACACCACAGTTTTTGCATTGGCCCATCAAGCAGGTGTGTTTATGGAACATATCCCCCTCAGCCTTTGTACACAACTTCGTGATCCCTGAAAACGAGTGCTCAACGGCAAGACATTCTGCATTCACCCCATCTGATTTGCAAACATTGCATTTACATGTACATGACCTCCCATGAAAACCAAAAGCAGATGAGCGCATAACATTAAATGCATCTTTGAGATACATCAGTTTGATATGATAAACACAACAGCAAGTATTTCGATCTTTCAACTTTCGCACGAACCAAGGCTTCAGCTTCTCAAAGGACCTTTGCCCAATTGTCACATGTGGTTGGCTATCTTTAAACTTCAAGAAATACTCTGTCTGCTTGAAAAAAAAAAGCATTAGAATTACATTTTGCTATATATCACACATAATAGCATAGATACAGATGCATTGGTATAAATACACATAGCTATGCTACATAGCATAGATAGATAACTCAGCTTTCATTACATGCTCAATTTTGTTATATAACACATAATAGCATAGATAGGGATTTTTAGCTGTTATTACACACACATCACACACGTCTGCTATATAGCACACATAGTGCTCTCATATTATAACACAGTTCTTCTACATAACACACAAAAGAGCATAGACAGGGATATTGTGCTATTATTACACATATCACACTCTGCATAACACACATAATAGCATAGACATGGATACCGTGCTACTATTACACTAACATCTGCTATGTAGCACACATAGTGCTCTCATAATATTATAAAATCTGATAGCACACATAATACCATAGATGGGTATATTGTGCTATTGCTATATAGCAGACATGATGTTGTCATACTCTGATAGAGTCCTGCTACATGGCACACATAATAGCATAGACATGACCATCGGGATATTATTACACATAGCTATGCTATATAGCACTCATACTGTAAGAAATACTATGACATAATAGCATAGATAGGGACATTGGCCTCTTATTACACACACTAACACTATATGGCACACATAGTGCTCTCAATATGTAATATAGCTCTTTCACATACCACACATCATATCATAGACAAGAACATTGTGCTATTCTTACACAAACTTTTACTGAATAGCACACATGTTGCTATCTTACTACAATAGAGTCCTTTTACATGGAACACTTATAGCATAGACAGGGACATTGGGCTACATTTGTGCAATATAGCACACATAATAGCGTAGGTAGAGACAATGGATTATCTTGACACATTACTTGGCTACATATCACATATAGTAGGATGTACACAACTCCATAAGACGCAATGGGTAGCTATTCATAAGAGTGAGATGTTTCACTTGAGAGTTATTCATTGTAAGAATGAGACATGTTTACATGAGATCCATCAAGTAAGTGTATGGGATGCTCTTGATAATGTTTTCTGCCCAGTCGTTTTCGACAAAAATCTTTCTTATTTGGAGACACCCTACTGTGCTCTATCCAAAATGTAATAATTGTCTGCTTCAATTCCTCCGATAAGGACCCAGAATTTCTAGACTTCCTTTTGCATAAGTCGAACCTCAGTGTACTTGACATAGGATCATTGTCAAGTCTACCCAAAGCTGAATATAAATTCCTTGGATGAACATTTAATAGCTTTGCCACTTTATGTAGACTAACACCTCTACCTTGGATCCCATTATCATGCAGTAATCCATTCACCAGCATGCTGAATGTGCTTCGTTTTAAAAACATCTCGTCAGCTGATTTTGGAATCTTTAATTCCTGTAAGGAGACCTTTAGTGCAGAAATAAGGCCATTTGCACGAAGATACAAATCTTCACAGAATGGAAAGATTCTATAATAATTGAAAACACCTTGAAGAATTGCATTCTTATCTTCTTTCCCGTAACTATGCAATTGTCTCACAATGTGCTGAACAATATTCTGAATAGTATGTTGCTTCTTGTCTTCCTTTGTGTGTACATCGACGTCCTCCCTATGACAATCTTCCCTATGACAATATTCCGCTCCATTGTTGAGGCTTGGATGTACTTGCTTTCTTGCACGACATCGCTTTCTGTACTCACGTTTAGCCTGTGCTTCATACTTCCTCACTGCAATAATTTCATCCTCATTTAGACAAGCCTTTCTCTTGGAGTGCACCTGCGTATGAATGGTGTCTATTCCATGTGCCTCATCATAAAATCCGTCGTCCACCATCCTGGAATAGTCTGTAGTAGTTTAAAATGAATGAAGTCGTACAAAACTTCCTGATTGTAATAGTGAACTGAAATCCAGTTGTGCTGCATTGTTGAGATCAAGAAGCTCCATTGCTGCTTGTGAGGAGGTATGAGCTGGAACCAAAGCAAGAGGAAGGGAGTCTCCATCATCCATATTTTGAATAGGAGAGTAGGAGAGAGAGAGAGATGGAGATGGGCATTGGAGGCCATCTGAGAGAGAGAGAGAGAGAAACGGAGAGAGAGGGAGAGGTCCACGCGTGCTAACCGCTCCATGTCTTTCAATCCGAGTAGTGGAGTCGTGAAGTCAGTTATCTTACCTATATTCTTTTAAAAATTATTGACTTAAAAGCCCAGCTATTTAGACACCATTCTATGCTTTCACCCAGAGTGTAGTGGGAAGGATTGACACCATCACTATCACGGGAAGGGGGGTTTGTGTGTTGGGTTTGCCTTGGGAATTGCACCATGCGAAGGGAACCACATCCATCTCTCGACTCCAATGGTCGATGCACACACGTATACACGCTCTTGGTAGTAAGTATTCACAATCATTGAGTCGTCTTAGAGAATGCACCAAGTAGGTTGCACCACCTCCTCTCCCTACCTCTCTACCACCACGGCATGCCACTTTGTAAATGTTGTAGAAATAATTCACCCTCACATCCCCAAGGGTTTTCATCATTTGCAAATCTCTCTCTCTCTCTCTCTGTCTGTCTCTTTCTCCCTCCCTCCCTCCCTCTCTCTCTCTCTCTCTCTCTCTCTCTCTCTCTCTCTCTCTCTCTCTCTCTCTCTCTCTCTCTCTCTCTCTCTCTCTCTCTCTCTCTCTCTCTCTCTCTCTCTCGGTGTGTAACTTTGCGTTGTTCATATCATCGTGGTTTGCGTCCTAGCCACTCAAAGCTAGGTGGTGCCCCCTGTTTACTTTACCGTGGCAGGCTCGAGGCGCGCCATTCGGCCCCCGTCGTTTTAGAGGTCGTCGGGGTTCGGGGTCCGCTTTGCGTCTGTGAACGTTTAAAAGGAATACTGCCTGGAATTTTCTCTTCTTGCGCAGGTTGCTCTCCAAGGTTAGTTGGTGTCACTACAAGATCTGCGGAGTTAATATTTGGCTATGGGAACTCTTGATTCGGAGGCACAGAGCTATATATCTTTTGTTTCTTGCCACCCTTTTTGGCGAGCTCTTCTTTCAAACGCTTTGCAACTGCAGGTGCCTGAGAATGTTCACAATTTCTATAATTTTTTTTATTGCTACCCAGAAAATGATCCCTAATACGTGGTGCACCGCCAGATATTGTTGTGTGACAAAATTTACATTGCCACTCCATATATCGACCGCATATGTTGTGAGCATAATCCAACTCTTGCCAGGAGCTTTTTTATTCTTTGGCTTCTTTGTACCACTTGTGCCCACATTTTGCTCCATTGCTTTAAAATTAAAACTGAAGAGAAAAGAAGAAGATGTTACAAACTGAAAACAGTTTTTTTATTTTCAATATATATTATAATTTAAAAACCATTCAATATGAAAGTAACCATGATGCACAATATGAGATTTTCAATGCACGCTCGTCAATCCACATATCGATCACCTATATTGTGAGCAACCATACACATTGCAATGTAATCTATACATGGTGTAATAACCATAACAATGCGATGAATCTCTCTATGAAATTATTATTATAATGATTATTTATATGTCCACTTTGATTTGCAAACAATAAGACACATCTAATTTCATTTGCTACAAAAACAAACGAAAGCAATAAAATATATAATTTGTCATTTCATGCACTAATAATCTATAGTAATAAATAATGCAATCTCTGTATAAACCAATGCATGAACTAACGCAAATAAATCTTCAATATAATCACCCAATTGGGGACTACTTGTACCCAGTGAAGGATTGTAGCCCACCCATGCAACCAATTCAATATATAAAAGCTATTTTAACCCAATCAAGGATTATAGCTCTTATATTGTAAATCAACTCAAATATAAGACTTTAAGGATCTTTATATGCCCGGTACACTAGTAGAGGACATCCATGCAACCCTTGACTATCTACTAGACATTTACATATGCTCATCTTCCAAAACCAATTACAGCCCTCATTTGGACCAATGGCTTCTTCGCAATGAGCATGATTCCCCAAGTTTTCAGTTGTTTTGGTTTTGTACCTTTATGTTGGTAAATGAATTAAAAATTTTTAGAAGTGGTTACCGAATTAAGAATCACGTCCGGCCCAAAAAAGGACCTGTGACTCTATAACCTTAGGTCAAATCACAAGGAGATGACAATACTCGGCACTCGGATACACTCCCCAAGGATTTGCCTAGCTAAAAGACCGGGTTAGCACACTATCCATCAGTAACTACTCCTTTAATACTATTTTGTTGAGCACCTCCAGATGCAACTCAATTGAAAATTGACAATGGATCACTCCCATAGGTGCAAGTAGTTGTGTGTGTGTGTGTGTGTGTGTGTGTGTGTGTGTGTGTGTGTGTGTGTGTGTATGTGTGTGTGTGTGTGTGTGTCTCTGTCTGTTTGTCTACACACGTAAGAGAGAGAGAGAGGCACCTTTGCAGACTAAAAGAAACCAAACCCCGCATGTGGCACGATTCGCAAAAGACCAGTGAAATGCAAAAAATAATCGACAAAAAAAGGAACAAATTAGAAAGTGTCATGCATGATGTCCACATCAGCATATTCTCAAGGGCCCCTAGGAGCGTCGCTATAACTCCCCTACCAAAGGCAGCACGAATAAAGAGACAGGGTGCTCAGATTTCTATGCAAAAGGCACTGGCATTGGGAGAGAGATAGCGAGAGAGAGAGAGAGAGAGAGAGAGAGAGAGAGAGAGAGAGAGAGAGAGAGAGAGAGAGAGAGAGAGAGAGAGAGAGAGAGAGAGAGAGAGAGAGAGAGAGAGCCAACTTGTCCTCCATACATGATGGAGGCAGCTCACACGCGTCCCACTGCCTCCATAGCTCACGTAGACACGTGGACAAGAGCCCCTATTTTCATGAGAATATGAAGGGGATCCTTGTTGGTTCTAGGAAATGAAGTCCCCACAAACATGTGGGTAACCTATTTTTGGAGGTGAAACAAGGCAACAAAACTAACCTCTAGGCAACGCGTCTTATTTTGGCCAACCCAAAAAGTAGCGCTATGGGGGCTAACTTTAGCTATAATTAGAGAGTTCTAGAGCACCATTTTGAGTGCTCATCTCAATCCAACACACCATCAAATGCATCTTCGGCTTACGCAATGCCTTCATGTGTTACTTTAGATTTCTACCACCAGAATACACATGCCTTGATGTGTATTCTCTTTATATAGGCAACCAGGGATTTCATTAACGTAATCATGATCAGGTGATTACGTAAATAACTCTAGTATTTACACAAAAAAATCACATGATCACGTTAATTGTTAACGTGACTTTGATGATGACCTGCAAAAACCTATAGAGCCAGTTAGCCCTCCTGGCTTTCAGAATTTCCCTGTGGGAATTGCTGGGATTTTTTGTTTTCCCGGCCATGGTGTTAGGGTTAGGGTTATGGCTATGGAGATTAGGGTTAGTCTATGCCAAAAGCAAGAGCATTATGGTAGAGTATAGACACAATGAATAGAACTCAAAGTGCATTTGATTAAAGAGAAAGAAGCCTCTTAAATAGGCTTTCTTCTTTTACATTTTGGCTAGGAAGGTTGCATCTTCTTCCTATTGGACCATGTCATCCTCTCATCCATCCTAGTAGACAAGAGGTCATTCCCATGTGGTGCCACAAGTGTGGGCTTACCCTAACATTCGCCCCCTTAAGCCAAGCTTGGGGCAAAACACAAAATGTATAAAGCATTCCTAGGTTTCTCACTGGATTTATCACTCACGGTTCTCAATTGGATACATCGTGGTGATTCTCAGTGGATTCACAACCATTCATTTATCTCATGATACATCATAGCGGTTCTCTATCGGATTCATCACTATGGTTCACAAGTGAGACTTTAAGATAGGTTTTTAATGTCCTAGGGTGATACAAAAGATCATGTCATGGGTCTTAGTTCATAAGAAGTGAGGGGTTGTTGATGTCGCCCCCTTCATGGTTGATCTTCTTCTTGATCTTCATGTCGTAGATGTAGATTTTGTTGATCTTCATCTTCATGTCGGTCCGCTTCGTCAAGGATGCAATCGTTGTCGCCGATGGTGCGTAGCACACATACATGTCATGTGTATTGCTCATGTGTGTGTTCACCATGTGTGTGGTGCTCATCGGGAAGGTCTTACCACATGTGGAAGTATCTAGTCCCGTGCTCATGCTCAAGTGGAGGAAGGTCTTATCGTCCTTGTAGGAGGCAGTGTCTAGTCCTCTTGTCATAGCATAAATGCTCACGTACATATCAAAGTAAGCTTTGTGCATAGTCCTTTTGTACACACGAGTATTACATTCATTTCATAAAGAGCTAGAAAGTGTGAGAAGAGGTACTTGGATAAAACACGACACTTAGATGCGTTGGAGCCTTGACATAACCTTTTGTTACTACGCATGAGTGTGAAGAACCCTTTGGATGGCGTTTGGTGCTCGGCTCAATTGGAGTTAGTGGGAACAACTACTTAAACCTTGGGATGACGTTTGGTGCTCAACTGAATTGGAGTTAGTGGGAACAACTACTTAAACCTTGGCCTTTTATTGAGGCTTAAAGGGCTTGAGGCCTTAATAGGCAATAAAATTGACGCACCGGAAGTGGCCTACACAAATGACATGTCAGCATTAGAAGAGAGGCTGGTTGCCAATCGGAAATAGCAATCGATTACAGGCTATGGTCGGCACCAGCAGTGGATGGAAGATGATTTCTGCTATGGCGAGGCTTCCGAGCCACTGAGGGTAGTAAGACGAGCAGGTTACTCAACTGCTAGGGCCGGAGCAACAGAAGCTTAGTGGAGCTATGTGCCGTGGATGACAAGGGTTGAGTGAGGCACAACCAACTACAGGTGACAGGTTGGGAGAACCAGCTTTATAGGCAGGGAATAATCCGCAGAGGGATGAGGCACTTGTGGCCGGTTGATCAAGCAAACGTTGTGTTAAGTATGGAGCCTGATTTACCTCTTGTAATTTTCTATGGTAAAAACGCACATTTGTAAGGCCCCCATTATGAGGAGAAGCCATCGTGCGTGAAGGAAAATCACTCACCGGAAACCAAAACTTTCACGGCCAAAATTCAGGGGCAACTTTTTTTCCCCTCGCCGGAATATTCCTTTTTGCAGGAATATTATGGCCGGGGATGGCGGCCGGAAGGTGGTCGGAAAACGACCGGTCGGTTGGCCGGTGGCTGGTAGTCAATGGCTGGTGGCCGGTGGTCGAAAGTCAATGGCCGGTTGCTCGGTGGCCGATTTCAAAAGCGGACTTGTCTACACAAGGGCAGCCACACATGGGCGGATTGGAGGGTCAGATTTGGACTTATTCACACAAGGACGGCTACACATGGCTCCCTCTCATGAGAGAGGGCAGCCCTTTTGGCCTATAAAAGGAGGCCATTTCTACACACATTTCATAGTGTGCAGTTGATGCAACAAGGTGGGTGTGAGGTGGTGAGAGTGAAGCAAGGTGGGAGCTCCATTAAGGGTATAATCCCTTTGTAAACTACTTCTTGTTTTGAAGTACTAAAGCCATTGAGTGGTTGCTTTCTCGTGGACATAGTCCACATTGGGTGAGCCATGCATATCGTGTGTACTCTATCTCATCGTGTGTAATCTCTCTCTCTCTCTCTTTACTCCATAATCTCTTGTGTGTGAAATCTATCTCTCTCCATTAAGTAATCTACTCAAATATCTATTTAGCTACGTCATATTTCCTACACATTGGTCAAAGGGGAGATCACGCTGTTTAGTTGAAGCTGGAGAGAGCAGGTATAGCAAAGCTTGATTATGGACAGCAGGTCAACATTGGCTGTGTGCCATGTGGGCATTGGTTGCAGACTTCGACGGACCCGATTTCATCAGCGCTGGCGTCATGATCTCATCGCCAAGAAATGGGCCAGCAGGCTCCAACTCACACAAGAGATGTGTTCAAACAGTGTTTGTGACCAGAACTCAAAAGATTATCAAAAAAGTATGAGCGCCTTTCAATCCCGTCGTCCAAAAAAAGGCTTTGACCTATTTAGGCAATGGTCACACGAGGCTTAGTTATCAGTTATTTGAACAAATAACTAAGCCTCATTCTTGGTCACACGCAAAAAGGAGCATTAAATGACTTACCAAGCCTACCCTTTGTAACTATGCCAAATTTGGCATAGTTGTGAAGTTGAAGGCATAGTTGGGAGGATGGATGAATAACTAAGCCTCGCGCGACCATGCAAGAGGCTTAGTTATTCATTAAACGCTTTGTCTGTGCATAGTTGGCATAGTTATCAATAACTGATAACTAAGCCTCGCTTGACCATGCCCTTAGTCAAATAGGTATGCTTTCCCACACCTATAAAGTAGGGAAAGTGAACCTTGCACACACACACACACACACACACACACACACTTTTGGCGAATAATTAAGATAGTAAATAAGCTTCAAATATAGTGATTAAGCAATCCAAAGAAAAGCTACAAATTGACAGGATTTTGAACATGCAATTGAAGTGCAATAACTTCAGTGATTTCTATGCTTTAAGGCTCTATGGAAAGGCGTCAAAGAACACGTTGTCGTACAGCTCTGCTGCCATGTAGAGAAATAGAGCAGAGAAATACAAGCTAAGCTTCTTTGAAGCCTACACATTTAATGGTCAGTGATCATGGCTTGTTAACAAGCCAAGTTCAATGATTAATGTATGCCAGATGCGGCTTTAAAAGGCCAATTGATACCTTAATGATGGCAAAAATGATTATGCTTGATGTGAGCACAGATGGAAGAATATGATCTAAAACTGCAGTGCTTGAAGTGCTCTACCGCCCTGTCTTTACGGCTCGTCGATTGGAGCTACAGTGAAGAAGTTATGACAGTTTGAAGTTTGAGTTAATACAGATCCGTACCGGATTGGGCAATTGCAGCTGAGGTGACAGAAATGAATTAAATGCACGGGCCTGAAGTGCTCACTTTGTGGAGCACGTCGGTCTTTTCAGATCAGCAATCGGAGTTACGATTGCCAAGATATGGGTAGTTAAAGATTCACCGGGGGCCGATTCCGTGCTAGTCCTGTCCGCTCGGTCAGAGTGCCATCTGAGAATTTTGGCTACCTCAGTAGGGTTCGTATGTGTTCTATGCAGTTTGAGAAGTCTAAAGGAATTAACGGCTCGCCAAACAGAGTCCAAGTTCATGAGATAATATGGATTGAGGTCGGTGTCAGCTGCTGCCGGCACTGCGTTGAGCTGGATAATTTTGGCATTATCTGAGAAGATGATACAAGTAATAAACAACCGAGTGCAAAGGAAATGTCTTTCACCAAATGCAATCACTTATATTTCCATCTTGGGGACACGTGGCACTATTCTCAGGATCTTGTTATGGGTAAGTAAATTCACGATGATATTGTTAGCTGAGAGCTGCTGAGAGAAAATTTTGTGCTTAGCAGCATTGAGTTGGCCGGAATGTATACAAGATGTTGAGCTTGGCATGATTTGGCCGGCATGTATGCAATGTGGTGCCCACTAGGGCCACCCGTCCAATATATTCAATGGCCAGCTACCCAGTGAGAAGCTTGGCAATGCCTTGGTAGAGATGTATGCCAAATGTTATGGCCTTTACAAAGGCCGGCAACCCATAAACTTAAGGCAAGGCCACCCTCTTAAAGTAAGTCCGCCCACTTAAAGCAAGGCCCACCCAATTAGAGGGTTTTATTGAGTGTGAAAGGAGGAAAGAAAGAAAAAAAGTCGGGCAGCAACATGGCGTAGAGCAGGGACAGCACGGCGCAGGGAGGAAGAGGAGGCTCGTAGAGCCGTGGCAGGCCACTGATGACGGTGTGCAAGGGATGAAGGGTAGAGCTAGCCCTCGCGCTCTGTTGGATGCTGCTCCAGGCGAAGTCCGTGCAACTCATCTGCCTTGCCTTGCCACATCATCACCCCATTTCCCATGTCATGTCAGTCACGGCGCTGTGACTACGTGTTGGGGGCAAAAATATAGGAGGGGAGTTATTCTTAGGAGGGAAGAGCTGAAGGAAAGAGAAGAAGCAAGCTCCCTTGATCGCCATCAAAGCTAAGCAAGAGGGTAAGCTAAGCAAGGTTTTTTCTCTCTTGATCCATCAAAACTAAGCAAGAGGGAAGCTAGGCAAGCCAAGGGCGAGCTCTCTCTCTCAACAATCGAAACCAAGCTAAGGATTGGGCGAGCTCTCTCTCTCTCTCTTTTGGCTTAAGTAAGAACGAAGTCTCTCCCTCTCCATCATATACTCGAGAAGCGAAGTTATTACTCTCTCTCGATTCTCCAATCAAGTTAAGCAAGAGAGATAAGGAGGGTAAGGAAAGCAAGAGGAATAAGGAGCTTGCAGCTTTTTCCGAAGCGACCAAGACGAGAAACCTGTTGAAGTAAGGAAGCAGGTTTGAGAAGGCGAGAATCGAAGCAGATAAAGGGATATAAGAAAATTTTCGGCATCATCATCAGTCCGAAGTTGATTAAACATTTTATTAGGTCCGGTGTCGTTAACGGCCCGGTTAATTTGTAAAGGGAGCTTAAACTCCTATTTATCAGTTCATCGAAGTGTTGGTGCTGCTAATAGCCCGCCTTGGCTACCGATTACATTATACTTAGAGTTTGAATTGATTAATTGAAGACTACGGTGATTGACAAAGCCATACATATGCATCTGTTTTCCTTGTTCTATCTCACACCTCCCACAGCCAGAGGCCCGGCGCCTACCTGGCTCACGTAGCAAACACATATACCCCAACATCTTTGGTGAACCCGACGCGAAACGAGCCGCGGTGGGAGGTAAAGATGGAGATGCCAGAACAGTTAAAGCAGTTGATTGAAGATTTCAATGCCTATGGATTTGATAAAAATCTACCAGTTTGCAGATTTGCCAAAAATGATGGAATTAGTTCAGGGATGTCTATAGGAAGCAAAAGCCATGCAGATAAAAAAGCAGATTGATGATGTTGTAGAGCTAGCACTTGATGCTGTTCGGGAGCAGTATTATAATTTTCAGGGATATGATCCAGAAGGTTTTATTGCATGTTACGAAGCTGAGATGAAGAGCCGAAATGTTCCAGAAGATCGGATGATTGCATCTTTTGAGGAGGTTGTAAACTCGGAATTGAAAAAGCAGGTTCAAGAACTGGCAGAAGAATATCCCACACGGTGGGAGCATTTTGCAGAGGAATTTATTTACGAAAGCTCAAAGATTCTAGATCGGGACATAAAGGAGATTACTAAATGAAATAAGGTTGTCTTCAGTAAAGGTGAAGGGGATCAAATGCAGATCCTCAACTATGATGAATTCTGGGAGCATATTTCTGCAAGAAGTAAAGCCAAAGAAAATGTTGAGCTGGAAGTAGCAGATTCAGTTCAAGAGGAGCTTATTTTGAGCAACGAGGAAAAGGTAAACAATTAATTTGATGCTGAAACAAGCTTATATGAATTTTTTTCAAAGATTGCTTGCATGGACGCTACCTCTAATAATGGTTCCAGTGAAGACATAGACTGTGAAACAAGAGGTTCGCAAGATGTTGACCTTGACATGGGTTATTCTGAAGGAGTTCATCAAGCAGATGAGCCTCTACAGGACATTACTAAAACTATCTGCACTATAGTCGAGCAGGACAACATGTTTGCTGTAGATGATTGCATAAACAAACCTATTATATACACAGTAGCTGATGAAGTGACTAAAATTTTGGACCCAGGATGAGCTTGAGGATGTCAATGAACCTATGATTGCTACTAACAATATGCCTGCAGATGATGCTATCACAGAAGAGGATGCTATAATCGATGAATTTTTGTCTAGATCTGAAGGAGATGTTTATGGCAGTATAGAAGAGATTTCTGATGCGTATACCTCTTCAGAGGGGGTGCCAGATGAGCCTTTACAGCTCTATAATGTATTGCTAAGCAACATGGATGCAGATGAGGAAGTAGAGGATGATATCGAGGAGTATGAAGATTGCTTGGATCATATTTATTGTGAACAGGTTATCGACATGGATTTTACATATACGCTTGTACATGGACTACATGAGGAGATAACTCCTACAATTTTGATTAATGTTGAGACTTCTAAGGGTGATTTTCCCAAGGATGTTATGGATGAAGATCTACAGGATAAAGCTGTTTTGCATGATCAAGTTGAAATCCCAACAGGTAAAAATTCGTATGATGATACAGATCGAGAGACTCCTAAGGTTTTTCGTGATGGCTATGAGGCTAGAGGGGGTGATGAGGCTAAATCATCCTTGATACAACATAAAATGCTTAAAGTTTTTCATTTGCTTGGACAATGTGCCAGATGTGGCTGGATTTGGATGCTATTCCTATTGATGCTTATGTCAGTGATGTCTTGGCTGCCAGTAAAAGGGAGTCAGATTTCTTTAATGCTTTCTGGTAACGAGCTTAAGTTGCCAACAATTTACGGGATGTGGGTGATGCACTATGCTTCAAGTGAAGCTCTAGTATATTGCGGAGACCATCAATGCTATGTGATCTCGATGGTGTTTGATCCAGGAGATTCTAAGGATATTCATAAGCAGATTCAACACGGATGGATACTGATGAGCATGCATAGTAATTGCGTGCTATTTTCACCAAGGGTAGCATATTTGAACCAGAAATGCTTGATGTTGATTGATATAGGAAATGTATGCTCATGTGGATGTTATGTTGCTCCAGTCTGTGGGCAATTCCTTATCATTCCATTTGATCCTGGGGGCTAGTAAAGTGCAAGTTGCAGATGCATAGGATACCAGATGCCTGATGCAGGCTGCATGATGCAAGGTTTTGTTTTCTAGATTATGCTAAGTCAGAAGTGTGTTTGGTTATGCGTTCAATAAGATTACATGGTTGGCTTCCAACTGACTTCTTTGGAGACTTGACGAAGTATCTTCACATCTTTTGAGTTAATTTTGCTAACAGAGCTTGAGGTAAAGGACTTGACGGCCATTCCGTGTGCAGACAAAGTAAGGCATACTTGAGCTTGACAAGGTTCCTTAAGAGAGAGCTTAATGGTCAAGCTGTGTGCATCATTAACTGGAGCACTTGAGTCCGGCGGGGTTCACTAAACAAGTTATCCATGAGTAAATGCTTTGAAGATACGGCAGATACAGTTCAGAGACTTTTGATGGACATCTACCTAATGATTAAGCTAGAACATTGATGATAGGGTATAAGCCTTATTTCATTTTTCATATGTTTACTAGTTACGTGAGTCTGATGATGGCAAATAACTTAAGGTACCTAAAACAGATGCAGATTGAAGTGCAGTTGGAACAGACCGGAGGCTGTGCAGGTTCAGAGGGGGTGGATGTCGTGCAGCTCCGCTGCCATGTAGAGAAACAGAGCAGAGAAATACAAGCTAAGATTTTTTGAAGCCTACACATTAAATGATCAGTGATCATGGCTTGTTAACAGGCCAAGTTTAATGATTAATGTATGCCACATACCGCTTTAAAAGGCCAACTGATACCTTAATGACGGGAGAAATGATTATGCTTGATGTGAGCACAGATGGAAGATTATGATCTAAAACTGCAGTGCTTGAAGTGCTCTACCGGCCCCCCTTTACGGCTCGTCGATTGGAGCTACGGTGAAGAAGTTATGACAGTTTGAAGTTTGAGTTAATGCAGACCTGTACCGGATTGGGCAATTACAGCTGAGGTGACAGAAATGAAATGAATGCACGGGCCTGAAGTGCTCACTTTGTGGAGCACGTCGGTCTTTTCAGATCAACAATCGCAATTACGGTTGCCAAGATATGGGCAGTTAAAGATTCACCGGGGGCCGGTTCTGTGCCAGTCCGGTCCGCTCGGTTGGAGTGCCATCTTAGAATTTTGGCTACCTCAGTAGGGTTCGTATGTGTTCTATGCAGTTTGAGAAGTCTAAAGGAATTAACGGCTCGCCAAACCGAGTCCGGGTTCATGAGATAATATGGATTGAGGTCGCTGTCAGCTGCTGCCGGCACTGCGTTGAGCTGGATAATTTTGGCATTATCTGAGAAGCTGATACAAGTAATAAACAACCGAGTGCAAATTCACCAAATGCAATCACTTATATTTCCATCTTGGGGACATGTGTCACTATTCTCAGGACCTTGTTACGGGTAAGTAAATTCACGATGATTTTGTTAGCTGAGAGCTACTGAGAGAAAACTTTGTGCTTAGCAGCATTGAGTTGGCCGGAATGTATACTAGATGTTGAGCTTGGCATGATTTGGCCGGCATGTATGCAATGTGGTTCCCACTAGGGCCGCCCGTCCAATATATTCAATGGCCGCCTGCCCAATGAGAAGCTTGGCAATGCCTTGGTAGAGATGTATGCCAAATGTTATGGCCTTTACAAAGCCGGCAACCCATAAACTTAAGGCAAGGCCACCCTCTTAAAGTAAGTCCGCCCACTTAAAGCAAGGCCCACCCAATTAGAGGGTTTTATTGAGTGTGAAAGGAGGAAAGAAAGAAAAAAAGTCGGGTAGCAACATGGCGTAGAGCAGGGACAGCGCGGCGCAGGGAGGAAGAGGAGGCTCATAGAGCCGTGGCAGGCCACTGATGACGGTGTGCAAGGGATGAAGGGTAGAGCAGGCCCTCCCACTCTGTTGGATGCTGCTCCAAGCAAAGTCCGTGCAACTCATCTGCCTTGCCTTGCCACGTCATCACCCTGTTTCCCATGCCACGTCAGTCACGGCGTCGTGACTATGTGGTGGGGGCAAAAATATAGGAGGGGAGTTATTATTAGGAGGGCTATCAACGAGGGCAGGGAGGGAAGAGCTGAAGGAAAGAGAAGAAGCAAGCTCCCTTGATCGCCAGCAAAGCTAAGCAAGAGGGTAAGGTAAGCAAGGTTTTTTCTCTCTTGATCCATCGAAACTAAGCAAGAGGAAAGCTAGGCAAGCCAAGGGCGAGCTCTCTCTCTCAACAATCGAAACCAAGCCAAGGATTGGGCGAGCTCTCTCTCTTGGCTTAAGTTGGAACGAAGTCTCTCCCTCTCCATCATATACTCGAGAAGCGAAGTTATTACTCTCTCTCGATTCTCCAATCAAGTTAAGCAAGAGAGATAAGGAGGGTAAGAAAAGCAAGAGGAATAAGGAGCTTGAAGCTTTTTCCGAAGCGACCAAGACGAGAAACCTGTTGAAGTAAGCAAGCAGGCTTGAGAAGGCGAGAATCGAAGCAGATAAAGCGATATAAGAAAATTTTTGGCACCATCATCAGTCCGAAGTTGATTAAACATTTTATTAGGTCCGGTGTCGTAAACGTCCCGGTTAATTTGTAAAGGGAGCTTAAACTCCTATTTATCAGTTCATCCAAGTGTTGGTGCTGCTAACAGCCTGCCTTGGCTACCGATTACATTATACTTAGAGTTCAAATTGATTAATTGAAGACTATGGTGATTGCCAAAGCCATACATATGCATCTATTTGCCTTGTTCTATCTCACACCTCCCACAGCCAGAGGCCCGGCGCCTGCCCGGCTCACGTTTCTCTCAGCAGCTCTCAGCTAACAATATCATCGTGAATTTACTTACCCGTAACAAGGTCCTGAGAATAGTGCCACATGTCCCCAAGATGGAAATATAAGTGATTGCATTTGGTGAAAGACATTTCCTTTGCACTCGGTTGTTTATTACTTGTATCAGCTTCTCAGATAATGCCAAAATTATCCAGCTCAACGCAGTGCTGGCAGCAGCTGACAGCGACCTCAATCCATATTATCTCATGAACCCGGACTCGGTTTGGCGAGCTGTTAATTCCTTTAGACTTCTCAAACTGCATAGAACACATACGAACCCTACTGAGGTAGCCAAAATTCTAAGATGGCACTCCAACCGAGCGGACCGGACTGGCACGGAACCGGCCCCTGGTGAATCTTTAACTGCCCATATCTTGGCAACCGTAACTCTGATTGTTCTGATCTGAAAAGACCGACGTGCTCCACAAAGTGAGCACTTCAGGCCCGTGCATTCATTTCATTTCTGTCACCTCAGCTGTAGTTGCCCAATTCGGTACGGATCTGCATTAACTCAAACTTCAAACTGTCATAACTTCTTTACTGTAGCTCCAATCAACGAGCCGTAAAGACAGGGCGGTAGAGCACTTCAAGCATTGCAGTTTTAGATCATAATCTTCCATATGTGCTCACATCAAGCATAATAATTTTTTCCATCATTAAGGTATCATTTGGCCTTTTAAAGCCGCATGTGGCATACATTAATCATTAAACGTGGCCTGTTAACAAGCCATGATCACTGACCATTAATCAAGTAGGCTTTCAATAAGCTTGATCTACATCTTCTTGGCATATTTCTTAGCATGGAAGTGAAGCTGCTCGACAACGTCACACACACACACACGAATTGCACAAAGCACTGGTACCCTCTATGAGAGTAATGGAGTGTTTAAAAAGTTGAAAATGAGCATAGTAAACTCACAAAATTGAATGCACACAAAGATTATTAAGCGCCGCTAATCACAATGCCACCAATCAGGAAGGGTAGTGGCTCATTGGTATTAATTAGTATGAAATTTTCCTCAAGTCCCACTAACCTCGAAAATAGCATTGTACTTGCTTTATTTAGCATCACGATGCATGTTCAATTCATGATTGGTGATGAGGATCCTTTGTTACCGGTGTTTCTTATAGCTAGTGTTATCAAATCCCCTCCATGAAATCATGATTTTTTGAAAATTTGATTCCGTTTGCTGACATGCACATTTGATAAAAGATTCTAATGGTTTTACTTACATAGTATGTACTTCCAATGAATAATGTCACTCTTTATATCCCAGTTATCTCATTTAATATAATTATTGAGTTCATTTTCATCATGCAATTGTTTTTCATCACTAATCACTTCATATTCATTACAATCTTGTACATATTTTTTCTATTTTAAACGGTTTATTGATAAAATAAATTTGTTGAGAAAACAATTCATGAAATACATTGTGTATTTTTTCTATTTTAAACCATGTATCGATGACATAAATTTATTGACAAAACAATTCATGAAATACATTGTGTACTTGTACTAACTTAACGACGATTATGCAATGGTACCATGCGAATAGTTGATGATGCTATCATCACGTCCTTAATTAGAAAAAAAACAAAGTGAGACAACCCATTTCACTTTCACACTTGTCCTGGTCGCTATACATATTTCACACTCGCCCTGGTCGCTACACATATTTTTGGAATGTTTTACTTATTGATAACTTCCTTGATTTATCCTCTTAATAGTATGAATTGCTAATGATAATGCAATGGCATTTTAAGGATATTGATGATGCTTTAGTTGTGTGCTTGATTGATTATCTCATGGATTAATGGTATGACTTGCTGATGAAAATACAGTGACATCATGAGGATCATTTTTTGATGCAAATGTTTATGTATACATGTGAGCTTGGTGCTCCATTCTCGATGTAAACGTTTATGTATACATGTGAGATCGGTGCACCATTCTCAATGCAAATGTTTATGTGAAAGTCAATGTGCCAGCAAGTGCTATGTGTACATATTTTCTAATATTTTATGTTAAATGTCTGTCTCTATGTTGGCTATAAGAGTGGTGTTGCGAATCGTCTCTATGGACATTGTGATAGTGCTTAGATTTTTAACAACTTCACATGTCTATATAACTTTTCTCTTGATATTTTTGATTTTACTACGTCCACCTTCACAACACACAGTTTTGACGAATATCAGAAATGAGATTTATCAAATATTGACAAAATACTCCTCTAGAAGAAGTTACAACCTTTATAGGTTCAATCACATATAAGAGCCATTGGGTCATCATTGTGTATTATGGAGTGATGTAGCTCTTGAAAAACATAATTTGTAAATTTGAGAAATGACTAATATAACACTGCATCTATATAGTGATGTGGATTTTGCCCTTGCTCCCCTAAGGGGTTTTTCATTTACAGCTAGGGACCTCTATTTGAGCGAGAGTGTTGGCAATATATATAAAGCTATGCCCATGCTATATATAGAAATGAGTCCCCACTATATAAGTGGACTCAATATACAGAGTATGTACACTTGGGGTTGTAGTTTTGCTCTCTCTCTCTCTCTCTCTCTCTCTCTCTCTCTCTCTCTCTCTCGTCTTACATTCAAATTGGTCTTCTTAGCAAGGAGGAGTAGAGGAATGGTGATTGTTGAGAGAGTTGCGGGGGAGATCATAAAGAAGAAACACACTTGGCAGGATGAAGTGGAGCGTACGCTTACACTCTAGAGATGAAGTGGCTATATACTAGTTCCCTTGCTTGTGTGCAATTTAGATTGCAAACTTCTTGGCTTGCATGAACTATTCTATAGATAGGATTATCTACTTTATATAGACAATTGCTATTTTTTTAATTTTATCTATGATATGCATATGTGTTATAAAATTTAATATTTGACTTATCCAAAATGATTTTTCCATTTTAAGCTGGCCCCTTAAAATGAGAAAAATAAAAAAAGAGAGAAAAGGTCAAGATATTAAAAATGAGCTTAGACTATTTCCACAAAGGATTAGCAAAGGGGGAAGCAGTCCATCAAGACCTAAGTTAATGAAGACAAAAGGGGCTATGTGCCGACTTCATTAAGCCTCCAAAAGATAGTACAAAGCTTTTACTAAAGGGGGTCTGTAAGGGTACCAAGAAGGCATGTTATCATAAGTTGACCTTTAAGTTGATCTAGGCCTAGGCTAAAAAGGTAGAATTTAGGATCTAGATCTACGACACTTAGGTTAAGGGAATGCTGAACACAATGCACAAGAGACATAGCCAAGAGACCTTGGCTAACTCTAGATATTAAGGTTCAAAGGCTACACTTTACCTTAGGTGGGATGCACCCCTTAGCCTAAAATAGCAGGTTTGACTTTTGAGTTAGAGAGCCTCTAACTCTCTAAGGTTCAAGGTAGCCTTAGGGTAAATTTTTTAGTGATGGGAAAAGCATTGAAGCTTGCTCTTGACCAAGAAAAATGTGCACAAAAAGGTAAACAATAGAATAGAATATATAAAATCCCATTTGACATCTTTTTTGTTTGTTGTAGGAGCAGTTGAAGTATATGAGGTTTTGACCATAAACTTGCTCTAATCAGAATTGCAATTGTTAGGTGAAAAGACCTTGAAATTTCAAGTTTCCAAAGGTGTAAAAATCAAGAAAAGGTAGTGAACTGAATGGAAATTGAGTTTTGTAAGCATATAGTGTCTCTAGAGGAGCATAAGAGTGCATTAATAAAGTTCAGTCTAAAAAATTACTGCAAATTTACCTCTGTGGTAGAAAATCATGATTTTCTACCTCAGCATTGATTCTGTGACCATTTTACTTATGTGGCATATCTATGTTCTTGCACATGAGTTGAAGTGCACATGTATGAAATATTATGTCAAAAGGATTTGTAGATTGAGTATGAGAGTCACTGAAGGATTGGAAGGTGAGTCATTTGCTTGTTGGAATCATGTCACAAAGGTAATATTGGCCACAATGCATTCATTATGACCTAAAGAAGAGGTGAAAACCACTGACTTGGAAAAAAGTTGAAAAGAGTGATTTTGTGGGCTTGAGGATAGAAAATCGCGATTTTCACCCTCTTACCCTGAAAAGAGCTCAATCTTTCATAACGCGTGAGACACACATACACTTGAACATAAAAAAGACACTGGTCAAGTCAAAAGTGAAATTGGAATTTTTGATAGGGTTTGAGGTCAATTTTTGGCTTTCAGACTCTAAAACTTGCTAAAATTGGAGTGAAACTCAAACTAAAATTCCAAACTGGGTAAAAATTGGTGATTGTACTCTTGAGAGTGAGTGGAACCCAGGGGCATTGGCCAAAGTTGCAAAAAAGGGCCAAAAACTGTACCAAGGAAGAAAATCATAATTTTCTTACATGTACTAGCAAGAGGTAGAATTTTGAGATGATATTGATACCATAGTCTATTTGCAAGGCAATAATCACTTTTGTTAAGTCAAAATTGCAATTTCATATTTTTTGTGTGTACCAAAGTGAAATTGTGATTTTCACCCATCATCAAGCTAGGAAAGTGCATTTAAGCCAATATTTTAGCCAGGGGTATATTTAAGACCAAGGATCACAAATCTGAAGTCAAAGTTGATTTTTGACTTTTCAAGATAAGGGGAGGATAGAAAATTGGAATTTTGTCCCTGCTACCTATTTTTTGTGAAAGCAACTGTTGTGTTACTAACAATACTTAGCCGGTGCATAGTTTTGAAGCTGATTCTGTACATATAAGGAGTCAAATGCACTAGTGGAATGAAGGGACAACCCTTTAGCCTTTATCCCCTTTCATGCAGTTGAGATCAGGACCTAGATATAGGTCAAGAGGGAATCTATTAAGAGACCAAATAAGTCAAGCTTCCACGGAAGAGAGTGTTAATCAAGTTGATATTGAGCACTTATCCCGATGTTCAGAAGGAAGTAGTCTTAGACACTTCTTCAGAACCTCTGTATTCCTTTCATACGGATAGAGCTCCAAGCATAGATTTGCATGGAGAGACAGGACACATACATACTTCCAGAGCTCATGAGGAAAGACCAAAAATGCTCTTGCAGTATCTTTATACCAATCCAAGAGGGGCTAGAATCTATGCGGATAGTTATAACCTTGATTATGTCCGGGAAGACTTGGGAAAAAGTGATTATCTTGAACAATTCGAGGCATACTTTAGGGGAGACCATTATTTTGATGAATGTGGAACTGCCTATCTTAGGACAGATTATCCAAGAATAGTTGATCTTATGGGGATGACTGAAACAAAGGAGAAATTGGATGAAGGATTAGAACGACCACCCTTGGTAGAGAAAGATTCATTTCCATCAAGGAGTTGGACAAAGTTGTGGTAGACAATCCTAAGGTGGGATCGTATCAATTGACAACACCATTTGGATCTCTTTACTACTAAGAGAGGATGTCCATCCTAGAGAGATTACCAACCCAGAAAGGTTGTACATGTACACCTATCAATTTGGGACTGGACAACGGCCTGTAGGCTAGTAGATAATAACGGACACAAATATAGGTTTGCTCATTTGTCAGATATGGAAAAGATTTCCTACATGGGAGAACCTTTTTCTATCATCTATATGGACCAAGTGTCAAGAATGTCTCCTGTGAGAGAAGAAGTAAGTTTCATAAATAAGATATCTAGAATCCCGACTCATGTTGAAGATGCAAGAATGATGGGGTCAATTGTACCTAGAACTTCAAACCCTTGAGTAAGAGTAAGTTTCAAGTCGAAACCTATGTTGACGAAAGGTGGCTTTACAACCGTTACAGGGTCATCATTGCCACACCCTACTGAACAAATAGTTCTAGATGCACCTATTAGAGAAGTACCAAGAGCTACACATAGAGCTCCACCACCTTTGGTATTGGATGAACCATTCATGGCAATTCCTGATGCTGGAAGATTTGTAGCAGAGCCTAGATCGATGCACCCATCTCAAGTTGCCAAGTGCATGGCTTCAAAGTACGATGGATCAGGAGATCCTCATGCTCATTGTGCTTTGTTTAAGAAAGTTCTTAGAGCTGAGAATATCATATACCCCCATATCCAGTTTGAATGTTTTGGTCTTACTTTGGAAGGCACAGATCTTACTTGGTTCCAATTATTGAAAAGGGAAGATTATATGGACATAGAAACATTGCTACAGGATTTTGTAGAATAGTTTTCTATGAGAGGAATCAAGCATAATAGTGTGTCACAAATCCATTCCTTTAAAAATAAAAGATAATGAAAAAGTACGAGAAGCTGCCTTGCGCTTTAAACAATACATCAAGAGATGTCCACCATGTGAGAAACCTCAAGAGGATCGACAAGTAGTGTTGTTCATTGAAGGAATCAAGAACAAGCATCTTAAGAAAGATCTACACTTAAAGAAGTATACAACATTAGATGAGGTCACAAGAGAGTACCTAGTATATAATTGCCAAATCTATGGAGAGGTGTCGAAAGATAGTGATACCAAATCTACCGATTCACACTCTATCTCTAGTGAGGCAAACATGTCTAAAGCGAATCCATTATAGCAACTTGTGAATGCTAAAAAAATAGATGATGAATTGATGAAGCAAATGAATCAGGATTTGTGGTTCAAAACTAGAGGATCCCTTAAATGGGGCATTGCATGACATGTGAAGGAGATCATCCAACACATCGGTGCCCTATGTTACCTCAACAAATACCTAGACAGAACTGGTGTGCAATTGAGAACACGTATACAAACCATACCACTGAGGAATGTTATTACAATAGAGGTCAAGTTAGGGAGAGGCCATATCAAGCAAATCCCCAATACCAGCCAAATATCATTGCAAATCCTCAATATCAATAGAATCGAACAAGACCACCACCACCTAGATATGCACTCAGGTTAATAAATCCTCAACCAGGAGTGGAGAGGCCAAGGCCTGTTTTGGGACATCAACCTCCATTTCCAGGAGATGACCAGGTAGCTGTGAGCTATGTATACCAAGATGAGTGTCCAGAAGAGAGTGCCCTACGATGCAACCGTATTATGATGAGAAAAGTTATGGCTATCATCAGTCCTACCAAGTGGTCCAATGATTATAGAGCCTTATGAACAAGAGAATAATGTATCAACCTCTAGTAGTACGCATCTGAGAACAAGTACTGTACCTGAAGGTGAAGGATTTACGTTTAGTCAAGGTACATTAATGTTCATTGCCAATCAGGGAGAGGTTCAACAGAACGTATCCGCAAAAACATTATGCACATCAACAAAGACCACAAAGAACTTTAGGGCCTTGTTACTGATGTCAAGGAGATCATTTGGCAAGAGATTGTCCAACTCATCTAGCTAATGTGGTTAACAATGTCCCCAATGTGATGAATAATGTGGCACAAAATGTAAGCAATGCTCCTCAAGGATATTGTAGTGATTGTGGAAGAAAACAATTATTTTAAGACCGTCCGCAAAATCCTGAGAAAAAGGGGAAGACTAACATGAACATTGTGGAGGTCATACCTTCTTCAAGTGGTTCCGAGTGAGAGGACAAAGTGCCATTAAAAGTTATCACAAGAGCATAGGTTAAACAAAAGGAGATAGACACTAGAAAGGATGAATATGAGGACTCTAACAAGTCGACACACACGAAATCAACACAAAAAGCCATAAGAGACCGAGTAAGAGCACAATATCATAAAATATTAAAGGTTGTCTCAGCTGAGCTATCACAAGCTCAAGAGCATTTAGAGCAAAAACAAAGAATGTCATCTAGTGAAGTGCTAGAAGATATACCTTTCCCAGCACAAGAAGCAAAGGGACAAGAACCAAAAGAACCAAGTTTGAGAGGATCTATCTTGGTAGACAAGAACTTTGAGCCATTGCAAGCAATTCTCAAGGCCTATGAAGCGAGAGTAGAAAAGCATCAAACATTAGAAAAACCAATGGATAACTTATCCAAATGTGGAACTAGAAAATCTAAGGTTGGAAATGTGCAAGAGAATGATTGAGACTACACAAGCTCACATGGAACCTTTGCCTACTATACCTATACCTAAAAGGGTAATACCTCAACTACCTATGGAATCTAGGACATCCCATGAAAACATTAGAATAGAAATAGGGGACGAGCAGAGACGAGAGCAAGTATTAGGGAAATTTTGAGGTCATTTGGAGGGCCTTGTAAGAAAAAGGCTTTTTTTTGAACTTTATCTCTCTAGAAAATTCAATTTAGATTGATAAAGTGACAACAATGAAAAGAGTGTGGGTAACCGGCTCATCATTAACGGCTCATCATTAAACGCACATGGGATCTCTTGAAAACGGTGTTAATATATTTAAAAATATGACAATGTGTTTTTGGTGTGTCACATATGCATATGCGTGTATAAATATGTAACGTGTGTGTGCGACGTGTGTGCTATGCTTGTTTTTGTGTTCTGTGTACATATGTGTATAGGTGTGCATATGTGTTTGTTTATGTGTAGTGTGTGTGTCTATATGTGTGGGCATTTAATGTGTGTAATGTGGGTGTGTCATGTTTGTGTTTGGGTGACTATGTGTATACGTGTGTGCGTGTGTGCATATGTGTATTTATGTGTGTGGGTGTATGTGTGACACCCCCCTTAGTCACCATCAACGCGCAGGGAGGGTGTTTGAATTTTGAAACATCACCTCTGTGCTTTGTTGGTGACTAAGGGGGGTTTAAAGTATGAGTGTCTTTGTGTTAGTGTTTATTGTTTGTGTGTGTGACACCCCCCTTATGAGTCACTATCAAAGCTCCGAGGGTGTGTTTCAAATTAGAAACAACCCCTCTAAGCTTTGATGGTGACTAAGGGGTGTATATGTGAATTTGTGTGTTTTTGTGTGCTCGCGAGTGTGAGTTTGTGTTTATGTGTGTGGAATCCCCCCTAGTCACCAACAAAGCGCAGGGGGTGTGGAATCCCCCTTGCGCTTTGTTGGTGACTAGGAGGAATTCCACACACATAAACACAAACTCACACTCGCGAGCACACAAAAACACATAAATTCACAAATACACACAAAACCCCTCTTAGTCACCACCAAAGCTAAAACTCCTTTAGTCACCATCAAAGCTCAGAGGGGTTGTTTCTAATGTGAAACACACCCTCTGAGCTTTGATGATGACTCATAAGGGGGGTGTCACACACAAAAACAATAAACACTAACACAAACACATAAACACACAAACACACTTACACTTTACCCTTAGTCACCAACAAAGCGTAGAGGTTATGTTTAAAAATTGAAACACCCTCCCTACGCGTTGATGGTGACTAAGAGAGGTATCACACATACACCCACACACATACTCACATAAACACATACATTATTGTTCTTAACCTTGCCAATCAAAGCATGGATGGTTCTCACACACATGCACACATGCGCACACATGCACATGCATACACAATATTTCTAAAAGTGAAATAAACCCTCTACATCTTGTTGATGACTAGGGGTCACAGACACTCATCCACACACATGCACACACATACACAGGCACATACAAATGTGCATGTAATTTTTATAAGTCTTGTGTATTTAATGAAGTAGGTGGTGTGGCATGTTGGTCCAATACTTTTTTGCGATGACTTTTGCTCCTTTGGGCCCACAAGGTGAAATAAAAAGATCCTTTTCTTATTTTTAGCAAATTTTCAACGTAACATTGGCTTTCAGATGATTAGAGTGGCTTATTTTTCTCTCTACTAAAAGGCCCTCCAAATGACCTCCATATTGTTCTATAATGAGTGAAGAACACCACCAACAGGGAAACAAAATATCACAAAAGAAAACTAAAGAGAGTGCACCAAAAGAAAATTACGAGCTATATGATCGTCGAGTAGAAAATTCAACCAATGGATCTTTCTACCAAGGACCTCACATGTACCAGAGGTTACCGGAAATTGGCTTGAGAAACTGCGGGATTTGGTTAGAGAAGCCAAGAATGGAAGTCAAACAATAGAATATGCATCCATTAAAGAAGTTGATTTGGACCAGGGCATGATAGACTTAGAGTCTCATTCTTTATATGGAGATCAAGGCACAGAGATAACTAAAGATAGTAGGGATGAAACATTAAAGTAATGCCACCTTATGTAGAACCCTATGAGGAAAATTCCGATGTCATCATTTTGCCTTCACAAAAGAAAGCTCATAAGCCAATTATGGATTCTCAGGGTTTACAGGAAATTCTGTCAACACTTGTGAAGTGCACATTAATGATGGCTGAATTTGTTAAGTATGGAGCCTGATTTACCCTTGTAATTTTCTGTGGTAAAAGCGCACATTTGTAAGGCCCCCATTATGAGGAGAAGCCATCGTGCGTGAAGGAAAATCACTCACCGGAAACCAAAATTCTCACGGACAAGAATCAGGGGCAACTTTAAAGGCCTCGGGGGCGGAGGCCCCACCCCCGAGACTTTTTTTTTTCGCCGGAATATTATTTTTTGCTGGAATATTATGGCCGGACGGCGGCTGGAAAGTGGTCGGAAAACAACCGATCGGTTGGCCGGTGGCCGGTAGTCAATGGCCGATGGTCGGTGGTCGGAAGTCAATGGCCGGTGGCCGAATTTAAAAGCGGACTTGTCTTCTCAAGGGCGGCCACACATGGGCGGATTGGAGGGTCCGATTTGGACTTCTTCGCACAAGGGCGGCTACACATGGCTGTCTCTCATAAGAGAGGGCAGCCCTTTTGGCCTATAAAAGGAGGCCATTTCTACACACATTTCATAGTGTGAAGTTGATGCAACAAGGTGAGTGTGAGGTGGTGAGAGTGAAGCAAGGTGGGAGCTCCATTAAGGGTATAATCCCTTTGTAAACTACTTCTTGTTTTGAAGTACTAAAGCCATTGAGTGGCTGCTTTCCCGTGGACGTAGCCCACATTGGGTGAACCACGTATATCGTGTGTACTCTCTCTCTCTCTCTACTCTATAATCTCGTGTATATAAATCTGTCTCTCTCCATTAAGTAATCTATTCAATTATCTATTTAGCTACGTCTTATTTCCTAACAACTGGTATCAGAGCAAGGTTTGCTCGTAGCTAAATTATCTCAAGAAAAGGATTCCTTGAATTGAGTGGGAGTTATGGTGGAGGAAGGGAAGCTCAAGATTGAGAAGTTCAACGGCAAAAACTACCAACATTGGAAGATGCAGATTGAAGACTATCTCTACTAGAAGGACCTGTATTTGCCACTAGGCGGTCTTGCGAAGAAGCCCGCAACAATGGCAGATGAAGCATGGATTGTCCTTGATCGAAAGGCACTGGGAACAATCCGGTTAAGCTTGGCGTCAACGGTGGCCTTCAATGTTTCGGAGATGAAGACCACGGAGGACTTGATGAAGTCACTTGACGACTTCTACGAGAAACCATCGGCATCCAATAAGGTATTTCTTATGAAGCGCTTGTTCAATCTAAAGATGGCAGAGAATGGTTCAGCTGCAGAACACCTAAATGACTTTAACACAAACATAAGTCAACTTCGATCAATGAAAATCAATTTCAATGACGAAGTGCGAGCTCTCCTTATACTATCATCTCTACCGGATAGTTGGGACAGCCTTGTGATGGCTGTAAGTAATTCTATCTCTGGCACAAATACTCTTAAGTTTGATGATGTTGTGGGTGTTCTCCTAAGCGAAGAAATGCGAAGGAGAAGCACAGGAGAATCATCAAGTGCTGCACTATCAGTGGAAACAAGAGGAAGGCTTAAGGAGAGGTTCAAAAACCAAAAGGGTCGTGATCGCTCAAGGCGGAGCAAGTCATGCACAAAGTCAGTTCTTGAATGTTGGAACTGCGGCAAGAAGGGCCACGTCAAGAAGGATTGTTGGTCCAAGAAGAAGAAGGAGACAGAGTCTCAAGACAACAAGCCAACATCGGAGGCCAATGTGGCAGGTAAAGTAGAGCAAGATGCTCTAATTCTCTCATTAGACAATGTGTCTAATTCCTGGATAGTAGATTCCGGGGCTTCATTCCATGCGACACCACACAAGCAACATTTCCAAGACTACACCAAAGGTAATTTTGGGTATGTATACTTGGGAGATGATGAAGCTTGTGAGATTGTCGACAAAGGTACAGTTTGTGTCAAAACTGCTAACGGAAATGAATGGAAGCTTAAAGATGTTAGGCATGTTCCTTCTCTTCGCAAAAATTTGATCTCTACAGGACAATTGGATGATGAAGGTCACAACATTGCATTCGGAAACAAACGGTGGAAGATCTCAAAGGGATCTTTGGTGGTTTCCAAGGGTGAAAAAGTCTGTACACTTTACTTGTGTACTGTTAGCACGCAACCTTCAGCTTGTGCAGCAACTATAGAAGTTGACAGTGTGGTGTGGCACTACCGACTTGGGCATATGAGTGCCAAAGGAATGCAAATCCTTCAAACAAAGAAGCTTCTACCAGGTTTTGAAAGAAGTGGACTTAGAGTTCTGTGAAGATTGTGTTTATGGTAAACAAAAGAGGGTAAAATTTCAAAAATCAGGAAATGAAAGAAAAAATAAAAAACTTGAGTTGGTTCATTCTGATGTTTGGGGTCCTGCAAGTACACCATCACTTGGTGGCTCATTGTACTATGTAACATTCATAGACGATGCGACTAGAAAAACATGGGTTTATGTCATGAAGAATAAATCCGATGTATTTTCCATATTTCAAAGGTGGAAAGCCTTTGTGGAGAATGAAATAGGTACCAAGGTTAAATGCCTCAGATCCGACAATGGAGGCGAATATTGCAGCCAAGCTTTTGTGCTAGCAATGGCATTCGGAGGAAAAGGACAACCCCAAGGACACCTCAACAAAATGGGATTTCGGAAAGGATGAACATGACAATCATGGAACGAGCACGAAGCATGCGGCTACATGCAGGCCTGCCGCTTGAGCTTTGGGCGGAAGCTGTAAGTACGTCTGTGTACTTAATCAATCGGTCACCCTCAACGGCATTGGATGGGGGAGTTCCAGAAGAGGCATGGACAGGTAAACCGGTGAATTATGCATTTCTCAAAGTGTTTGGGTGTGAGGCTTTCATGCACATAGATAGAAGCCTAAGATCAAATTTAGATGCAAAGTCCAAAAAGTGTTTCTTCATTGGCTATGGAGAAGGAGACTTTGGGTATCGCCTATGGAATCCTGAAGATGGTAAAATCTTAAGGAGTAGGGATGTAATTTTTAACGAACAAAATATGTACAAAGATTACTTGGAAAGAAAACAAACAAAAGAAACACGTGATGAGTACATGGAGCTTGAGGACGGTGAAGACTCAAGGACTGCAAACGGTGACAATGTGCAACAACGTCAACCAAATGAGGAGCCTCAACCTATTCCCCGAAGATCTACAAGAGCAAGTAGACCTCCAGAAAGGTTTGTTCCTTTCTTCAACCATCTCTTGATCTCAGATTCTGGAGAGCCGGAATCATATGAAGAAGCTAATCAACATGAATCCAAAGAATAATGGACGAAGAGCATGCAAGTGGAGATGGACTCACTACATCGCAACCAAACATGGGAGTTGGTTGAGTTGCCTAAAGGTAAGCGGGCACTTCAAAACAAATGGGTGTACAAGCTAAAGGAAGAAGAAGGTGGGAAGAAAAGGTACAAGTCTAGGCTTGTGGTAAAAGGTTTTTCTCAAAAGAAAGGTATTGACTTCAATGAAATATTTTCTCCTGTTGTAAAAATGAACTCAATTAGGCTTGTATTAAGCCTTGTGGCTGCTCATGATCTAAATCTCGAGCAAATGGATGTAAATACGGCATTCCCTCACGGTGACTTAGAGGAGGAAATCTACATGCTTCAACCAAAGGGGTATGAAGTAAAAGGTAAGGAGAAAATGGTTTGCAGATTAAAGAAGAGCTTGTATGGTTTAAAGCAAGCATCAAGACAATGGTACTTGAAGTTTGATCGATGGATGTTGGATCATGGATTCACAAGATGCAACTCGGATCACTGCGTCTACACGGAGAATTTGGGAGATGGGAAATTCATCATCCTAATGTTGTATGTTGATGACATGTTGATTGCAAGCGCTAACATGCAGGACATCAAAGACCTAAAAGAGGAGCTGTCCAAATCTTTTTCAATGAAAGATTTAGGTGCTGCAAAGAGGATACTTGGTATGAAAATATCAAGGGACAGGACGAAGAAGACAATAAAGCTATCTCAAGAAGATTACATCAAGAAGGTACTAGAAAGGTTTGCAATGCAAAATGCAAAACCAGTTTCTACACCTTTGGCTGGTCATTTTAAACTAACGAAGGATATGTGTCCAAAGACACAAGAGGAGATAGCCTATATGTCTAAAGTTCCATATGTTGCAGGGCTATGTGTTCACGTTTGGAGGCACAGCAGTAAGCTGGGCTTCAAAGCTGCAGAAAGTGGTTTCACTTTCTACCACGGAAGCAGAGTATGTAGCAATGACAGAGGCAAGCAAAGAAATTCTGTGGCTTCACAGATTCTTAGAAGAGCTTGGATTCAAACAAGACAATTGTGTCTTGTATAGTGATAGCCAAAGCGCTATCCATCTTGCGAAGAACTCAGCCTTTCATTCAAGGACAAAGCACATTGAGGTGAGATATCACTTCATACGCACTCTTTTGGAAGAGGGACAACTAAAGCTAGGAAAGGTGCATACAAGTGAAAATCCTGCAGACATGTTTACAAAGGTGGTCAACAAGGAGAAGTTGAGCTTTTACTCATCTTCAATCGGCATTCAAGGATAAGAAGCCAGAATGGAAAGCAGTCACAGGTTTGGTTTGGAGATCAGTCTCCAAGTGGGAGATTGTTAAGTATGGAGCTTGATTTACCCTTGTAATTTTTTGTGGTAAAAGCGCACATTTGTAAGGCCCCCATTATGAGGAGAAGCGATCGTGCGTGAAGGAAAATCACTCACCAGAAACCAAAATTTTCACGGACAAGAATCAGGGGCAACTTTAAAGGCATCGGGGGCGGAGGCCCCGCCCCCGAAACTTTTTTTTTTTGCCGAAATATTCTTTTTCCCCAGAATATTATGTCCGGACGGCGGCCGGAAAGTGGTCGGAAAACAACCGGTCGGTTGGCCGGTGGCCGGTAGTCAATGGCCGATGGCGGGTGGTCGGAAGTCAATGGCCAGTGGCTGGTGGTCGGAAGTCAAAGGCTGGTGGCTGGTGGCCGAATTCAATGGCCGGTGGCTGAATTCAAAAGCGGACTTGTCTTCTCAAGGGCGGCCACACATGGGCGGATTGGAGGGTCCAATTTGGACTTATTCGCACAAGGGCGGCTACACATGGTTGTCTCTCATAAGAGAGGGCATCCCTTTTGGCCTATAAAAGGAGGCCATTTCTACACACATTTCATAGTGTGAAGTTGATGCAACAAGGTGAGTGTGAGGTGGTGAGGGTGAAGCAAGGCGGGAGCTCCATTAAGGGTATAATCCCTTTGTAAACTACTTCTTGTTTTGAAGTACTAAAGCCATTGAGTGGCTGCTTTCCTGTGGACGTAGCCCACATTGGGTGAACCACGTATATCGTGTGTACTCTCTCTCTCTCTCTCTACTCTATAATCTTGTGTATATAAATCTGTCTCTCTCCATTAAGTAATCTATTCAATTATCTATTTAGCTACGTCTTATTTCCTAACAGAATTTGTGAAAGTAAAACTTCAAATGTGGAAGGATGTAGGACAATGCCTTGAGAAAATGGGTATCAAAAATCGTATTGAGACCATGAAAGGAGAAATAGAGGACTGGGAAGCACCAAGGAGAAATGCTAAACCAGTTCCTATTGACAAAGTCGGGGACTACTGTGAAGGAAAAGATGGAAACACAACACTGTCCATAGAATACTGAGGTGCTAGAACCATGACTATTCTAGACAGTGGTGCGAGTGTGGTCATTGCAGCCAAAGTAGTATGGGAAAAGTGGGAAAAACCTCCTCTTTGACAAAGCAGACTAGAAATACAATTAGCTAATGGACATATCAAATGACCAATAGAAATTCTTGAACAAGTCATAGTGACTTCATGTGGAATTGAGTATGAACACACCTTTGCAGTGGTAGACTTTGGTACCAGGAATAATTATGATATTATTCTAGGAAGACCCTTTAGCGGCGCCAATTGAAAATGGTTCAAGAATGGGGCTTTGACTACATTTATCTATGGAATTTAGAAAACGTTCTCAAGAAGTGTGTAGTGTGACTAGGAAAGCGTCGGGCCTTTGACTTTGAGGATTCGTAGCAAAATGAAGCAAGGCGTAGACGATTTGAAGCCAAAAACACACTAAAAAAAAAAAAAAACTCCAGCCATGAAAGCTCCACTTTGAAAAATAACCAATACTAACTCAAAACTCTTGTGTGTGTGAAGATTAGGTGTAGCCTTGCTCCCCGCTCCCAATTGCAACATGCAGTGCTCATTCGACCTGTTAAAAACCCTAAATTTACGCTTCGATTCTTAGTCGTGACCATTTCATGGAGGCTTCAGTACTTCATTGGAGAGGCCCAAGTAGTTATTTGAGGAGGGGAAACCCTAATTGGAGGCCTCACAGCCTCAACCATGTAGTGGAAGCAGCACGAGACTGCACTAGCACCCTATAAAGGAATGGCTGTATCTCCTTGATCATGTGCCCAAATGAGCTCATTATTGGCTCTAGAAATTTCCACACAACTTGAGAAACAACGCCAGCATCGTTGATGTGGCATTTTGAACTCATTTTTAAGGCTATTTTTGACCATTTTTAGCCCAAAAATGTCACTTTTTGTCCGTAAAAAGCCCAAAAGAGCTGGGAAAAATCCCTAAAGTTGTGGAAAAATCCCATTCGGCTCAAATTTCATGTTGAAACTCATCTTCCCACTTGGTAAGCACTTTGGATACGTATTTCACACCAGCGCACGAAACTTGCTATTTTTGACTGAGATTGCCCGCATTGAACTTTTTAGGCAAAACGAGCGTGCCACTTCGAAGCACTTGACATTTGTACATTACCAAATCAAATTAGGCATATATTTATGTGTAAAAGAATTCCATGGTGCCACGTGTAGGGCCTCGCCCGCCCGGCAAGGTATGTACACGACTGCAACCGTGAGATTCATTTTCGCATATATCACACTATGCACATTGTAGCATTTGGTCCCACACATCATAAACATTAAGAGTGAGTAGATACTTTAATTTCACATTATAAACGTGCCATTGCAGGACATCCACCCCCTCTAAACCTGCACATCTTCCGGCATGTGCCATAGATATCTTTTGCAGGTTCAGTCTTCATTTAAGTCAACATACATGTTGATTTCATCATCGCTTGCAACGAAATCTAACAAATCATCCTCTTGTTCTTCATCCACATCCATACCATTTTCATCAGAGCCTTCATTTTGACCTTCCTGTGAATCAAAGGATCTGTATCACCTCTTCTTTTGAATAACTTGATTCTTTTCCCTGCAATGGGAATCTTCATTTTTGTCCCATATAATTCATGCAAGGTATAAGTTGCATTCCCATGTACATGCTGAACCACATAAGGACCAAACCATCTCTTTGAAAGCTTTCTTATTGTTGAATGTTGATTTTCAAGACTACTGTCATACACCAACACCCAATCACCTTCCTCAATAGCTTTAGGTCTGAGCCTATGCCTCTTGTCGAATCTGTCCTTATTCTTTAACCTTGCATCTTTTAATCGTGCTACTACAATCTCAATATCTTGGGGCCTTCTTTCTAACTGCTATATGCGTAAAGCAAGAAGGTCTTCCCTACTCATTCCATCTTCCCAAGGTAATACATTCCATGTGGAAATTACATCCTCAATTGGCATTATAGGTTTTTGACCATACATCAACTCAAAAGGCATATAACCAGTAACCGAGCTATGAGTTGTACGATCAGCCCATAAAGCATAAGGCAACAACCTAGGCCACTCTCCAATTTTACCTTTGCAGGCCTTAGCTAAAGCTTTAATGATAGGAGGATGCCCACTCTCCGACTTACCATTTCCCTCAGGATTATATGCGGTAGTGAGAGCAAGTTTAATGCCCAACCTAGAGAAAAACTCCCTTGCTTTGTCAGCATCCAACTCACCCTTCTCTAATGTTATTTTCCCAACACAACCATAACGGCTAATTACATCATCCAAGAGGAACTTACATACCCCTTCTGTGCTTTTTGTTCTTAGAACACGACCTTCAACTTGATTGGTTAAGTCTTCTCGTGCAAGCACTATGTATCTCATTTTCCATAAGCCCAATGACATTGTAACCAGATCTACTACCCACTTGTACTGCATGGCCAATGGGTAAGTAGGGTGCAACCCATCACGATGAAGTACATTTGAATACATTTGACAGGTTTCACAGGACTCCACAAAGTGAGATAGATCTTTATAAATACCTTTCCACCAATACCTCTCTTTCATTTTAGTAAAGGTGGCCCATACACCTCTATGTCCAGCATAAAGACTCTCATGAAACTTTTTCATAAGCTCATTTTGAGCATCCTTATCATTCACGATTCTCATTGGCATTCCATTTCTTTGTTTTGGATGCTTCCATAAGTACCCATATTTCAAAAAGTATCCATAGGCCTTTCTCCGTATTCTTTTGAACTCTTGATCAGTCCACCCTTCTTGCCTTGTCAAAGTGCTCAGATAGCGTCCAATGAGCAACCAGTCACCTTGATATAGGTCCTCTGTAAATGACTCAAGTGCATTTGACAGGCAAACATGATCACCCTTGGCATGAGAGATACTATAGAACTGTGTGCCTACATCATCGCCCTCGACAACCATGTCTTCTTCTTTTTCATACCTTGCTCTTGAAAGCATATCTGCAAATGGATTATCTTTCCCTGCAATATGCTTAAATTCTAGGTTCAAGGATTTTATGTAGGCAATCCATCTCAACATAGCAATGTCAGGAGTTGAGCAACTTGTGATCATTCCAAGAAGGGGTAGACAATCAGTCTCCACTATTACATTTGCTCCTATCAAGTACTCTTTGTCACATTTCAAGGCTATGACTACTCCCCATAAATCTCTTTTTGCCTGTGGATAATTGAGTTGACGAGCACTTAGGACTTTTGCTCCAAACCTCACCACATATCGCTTGCCATCATTATCATCTTGCCCAATCGCCCATCCAATTCCTGTGGGGCTAGTATCCACTGTCACAATTACATATCTTCCACATTCATAGTTTGCTTTTCTCAAAGTTGGAGACATAAGCAACAACTTCTTTAATTTCCTCATGGCATGGGTATGCATATCTTCCCATTGAAACTTTTTGTTCTTTCTCAAAAGCTGATACAAAGGCTCTGCTACATGTGCATAATGCGGAATCCAAATAACATAAAACACGCAAGCACCCAAGAACCTTCGAACCTCAGTGACATTTATACATTTCTCTTTGATTCTCTGGATTACATCAATCTTTGTAGGACAAGGCCTTCTACCATATGGCCTGCACATATGTCCCACAATAAGAACTTCATTAACACCAAACACTGACTTTTGGCCAGACAAGGTAAGGTTCACCTCTTCCAACCTTGACAAGATATTATCACAATCATTGATATGGTTTGCCACATACTTTCGGCACCCCCTCGAGTCTGGAGCCACATCTTTATCACTTACATCACATCCTTTGATTGGCACATCATCAAGGAAAGGCATTAAAGTTTGCGGTATGAAGTCACGTAGGACTTTGTTTATACCATTCATCATGTGTGAAACTAAATTCGTTGCCCCTTGAGGTAAGGTGCACATCCTTACTAAACCCAAGGGTGTCCTCATGGTAGTCAAGTCGCTACTTTCCATTGCTAGTTGGAACTGATCATACCCTGAGTACAAATCTCCCATAGAATATATTGCCCTTCCTGCAAATGCCTCTGCAAACTCATCGACAATTGGCCCTATACCCCCATTTTTGATTTTCACCTTATTTACAGGTTGCATATCCTGAATAAAGTGTAAAGAACCATTTTTCTTCGGAACAGCGAACCACCTATTTGAATATGGAGCACAAGAAGCCTCCAAAATACCCATCTTGATCTTTTCATTAAGCAACTCAATGAGTTTTGGCAAATGAGCCTTTGGAACAGGAATATGCCTCAAGTTCCAAGGTACATGAGGGATAGTAAAGATCACCATAGGAGCAACAATGGATGGATCAACACACCCTATCTCATAAGGCTCAAATGCAAAAGATTTTCCGTGTTTGGAAAGCATGTCTTCAAAGCATATCTTTTCAACTTTTGTCAGATTGTCCTCGCAACCAACCTTTAACTCTTTCAAAGAATCCTTTGTGAACTTGTGTCCAATCTTGCTTGGGTCATGAAGGCTAGGTTGCAAAGCAGCTTGTTCCATCTTATTTGTGCAGTCTTTTGGTAGAGGTAATGCCACTGGTTTCACTTTATTTTCCACGGACTTATACTTAGTCTCCACTCATACATCAACACTTTGAGAGTTTTTGAAATCCTCAATGACTTTGTACATTTCTATTGAGCATACTTTCACGACCTCACTTCCCATATGAAAATTGCAATCCACTAAAGACTCCAAATCTTGCATAGTATCCACAAGAGAACACTCATCAAACACACCTGCAATGCATTCATCATCTTCTAGCAAACCATTCATCCTTAAACCTCTTTGTACACTATTTACATGTTGTCGTTCACCCCACTTTAAGTCCTCACACTCTGTAAAAAAAAAAGATCCATAGTCTGATAATCCTACAAAACCTGTAGAAAATGTATCCTTTGCATATACATCATGCAAGAACCTTTCTCTTCTTGTACCACTGCAATCCCGCTCTACAATGGTACATGGCCAAAACCCCTTATATCCCTGTAGTCCTTAAATTCTTTGTTTGTCTTTGGCAAGGGTTGCTCTCTAAAACTTTCACGGTTCCTTTCATGGTCTACACAAACAGTAAGGAACTGTACTGCACGCTTTCCATCCCTGCTCCTTATTCTTGCATAAGCTGACCCATCATCCATCACCTTGGTTTCCATGCGAGTAGCACTGATGTATGGCTACCCAAGGAAAAGAGGATATGTAGACATCTCCTGTACAAAGAAATTTTGGTCATCTTTCACATCCCCAATAGTCACCTTTACATTTGGACAAGCTCCGTATAGCTCCCCTGATGAGTTGTTTGCTGCACGAATCATCCATCCATGATTTATATCAATTGGCCATTTCCATTTTTGATAAAGACTCTTTGCCATGAGGTTAATTTCCGACCCATGATCTATCAACGCAATGTATGGCTCTTCTAAGTCTCCCACTTTTACCAGTGTCTCAGTAGTTGCTCTTGCCCAGTGACTATTCAAGTAGTAGCTCTTGTGAGTGGTCTCCACTTCATCTTTATCATCCAAGAAGTGAACGTTTACTCCTCCCTTAGACTTGTAGCATCCAACAATAGTTTCATCACCTTGTTTGCCATAGACCTGTACACCCTGTGCATTTAAAGTCTCTTCTTCACCCTATACATGGATAGATTCAGTAAGAGACTGCCGCTTCCTCTTTATGATATCAATTATTTCTTCGTGGAATTCCCGCTTTGCTATACCAAGGACCTCACCCAAGGTAAATTCCACCTTACTGTTTAGAATCCTCTCTTCCAAAACCTTTTTGAGATCCGTTGCTACCTCTATATCGGGTTGGAGTTTGTAGGCCGGACCCTTTGCTTTGGATTTTTTTGCATCCTTCTTCTTATCTTTAGAGGCTTCTTGCATAGGCACTTCGGGGACAGGCATTTGTTGCGGGGAAGGTGATCTAGGAGGCACTGTGTCATTTCTACCTCCACTCCTCGTTGCCCGCTTTGAAGGCCCTTCATCCCCATTCTCGTGCCTACGTTTCTCTTCAACAATGGCCTCATTTGCTTGACATTTGGCAATATATGCATGCACTGACAAAGATTCCACATGTTCATTCCAACCTGTTTCAAGCCGAATGCAATCTCCAGCTTCATGTAAAACCTTTGTAGTCATTTTACCCTTCATAGCAGACTCTATAGCGCATGGCCATAGCTCTCCAATATCATTAGACTCATCTTCTCCAACCTTGAATGATCCTTTTTTCTTAATAGGATCCACCTTCAACCCATAGGCGGATGCCTCAACCATTGAGATGGCATGGCTAGTAGCCATGTCCTCAACTAGTTTCTTCGTCCCGCCTTTGCCAAAGTTTGTTCCCAAGAGCTTACTTGTTTCACTTAGGTGAATTTTTCCATCTTTAAAGAAAACAAGCTCCTTTGTCAAAGCGTCTTCAAAACTTTCACAATCCCTCCTTCCATGGTCAGTACTATTGCACCATATGCATCTATTTACAAAGCCTTCTCTGTTTTGAGACCTTTGCCCTGTAGATTGTCCTGATAGTTGCCCCTTTTCTTCTAGCCTTGTAAGCTTTAACTTGAGCTCTTGCATTCCTTTGACAATATCATCTAGGATGGATTTGTCACTCTTTGGAACCACAATCACAGGCTTTATAGGACTCTCGGGAACACTTGGGGATTGAGTAGGGTTGACTATCATCTTATCTCTTCATCGTTGTCGCTTAGCTAGCAGTGAAATGGCATCTTCGACCTCATTCCAATCAGTCTTCAAACCCTGTTCCGCATCCTTATCCTCAAGTAAAAGCTCTAACTTCTCTTGAATCTCTTTACCTGTAGCCTGCAAAAAGAGCTCTGTCTTCTCCGAGTTTAGGGTAGCCTTTTCAGCCCTTGAAAGCTGATCATAACGGCGTTCGAATTCCCTTAGCAGTTCGGTAGGCGAGAGCCCCTCTTTTGGTTGAACTGCCCATTCTAAAAAAGTCCTCTTTGTTACCCTTTCGGAGTCCTCCATGAAATAATCTTCCTTCAAGGCTAATTTGAATGCTTCCCAAGTTGCCCCATGCTCATTTCTAATTCCCCTTACATGCTCTCTAATCTCGGGAACCACAGCAAGTTCAAAACTTTGCACCATCTCTGCTTCGGGCACTCGATGAAGATCTATCTCCTTTACATATCCACAAAGATACTTTGTCACATCTTTACATTTAAATTGGTCCAATTTCTTCACCACAGATTGAAGCGCTTTGGTCGAGGAGAGCTCCCTCCTTTCTGCAGCTTGCTGCTGTTGCATAAACACTGCAAAACCTCGAAACATTTGCATTGTGACTGGATCAAACCAAACCCCCTGTTGATCTTGTTGCTCCATAGCTTTAAATCTTTGATTTTATACCTTCAATGAAGATTTTTAACCCTCACCCTAGCCTACTTTGCATCGGGTTCGCCGAAAACGTGTCAAGAAGCGCGCAGTGCGACTAGGAAAGCTTCGGGCCTCTGACTGTGAGGATTCGTAGCAAAATGAATCAAGGCATAGACGATTTGAAGACAAAAACACACTAAAAAAAAATGAAACTCCATCCATGAAAGCTCCACTTTGAAAAATAACCAATACTAACTCAAAACTCTTGTGTGTGTGAAGATTAGGTGTAGCCTCGCTCCCAATTGCACAGATGCAGTGCTCATTCGACCTGTTAAAAACCCTAAATTTATGCTTCTATTCTTCATCGTGACCATTTCATGGAAGATCCAGTACTTCATTGGAGAAGCCCAAGTAGTTATTTGAGGAGGGGAAACCCTAATTGGAGGCCTCACAGCCTCAACCATGTAGTGGAAGCAGCACGGGACTGCACTAGCACCCTGTAAAGGAATGGCTGTATCTCCTTGATCATGTGCCCAAATGAGCTCATTTTTGGCTCTAAAAATTTCCACACAACTTGAGAAACAACTCCAGTGTCGTTGCTGTGCCATTTGAGCTATTTTGAGCATTTTTAAGGCTATTTTTGACCATTTTTAGCCCAAAAGTGTCACTTTTTGTCCGTAAAAAGCCCAAACGAGCTAGGAAAAATCCCTAAAATTGTGGAGAACTCCCATTGGGCTCAAATTTCATGTTGAACCTCATCTTCCCACTTGGTAAGCACTTTGGATACGTCTTTCATGCCAGTGCACGAAACCTGCTATTTTTGGCCGAGATTGCCCGCATTGAACTTTCTAGGCAAAACGAGCGTGCCACTTCGAAACACTTGACATTTGTACATTCCCAAAGAAAATTAGGCATATATTTATGTGTAAAAGCATTCCATGGTGCCACGTGTAGGGCCTCGCCCGCCCGGCAAGGTATGTACACGACTGCAACCGTGACATTTATTTTCGCATATATCACACTATGTACATTGTAGCATTTGGTCCCGCACATCATAAACATTAAGAGTGAGGTAGATACTTTAATTTCACATTATAAACGTGTCATCGCATGACAAGGTCACCCACATTAATCTGAAAGATCATAGCTATAGAGATATAAATAGAACTCATGTCGAAGATTTTGATTCAGCTATAGTAGTAGAGACTGAGATACCTACATGGCTAAATTCTAAATCTCACATATGGATATGTGGAGCATCGGATTGTGGAACCCTTGTAAGGGACTATCGTAAAGGGGACCAATCTTTTGAAGATTCTAATTATATACCAGAACCCTTTCCAGAAGAGAAATTGGAACCACTAGCATGGACTCAAATATTGGCCACCTTAGATGTGTGTGTCAATGAGATCACTCCTACTCGCTTTTGTGATGAAAATGATCTTGAAATAAGTCCATTTTGCATGATAAATGCTATATCCGAGCGAAACAAACAAGAATCCCATGATAGATCACTAGAAGGGCTAGAACGGACAATGTAGTGTTTGAAAATTCATGATGAGATTTCTATTCGAGATCTAGACACTGGTGATGACTTAACAACATCTCTTGATGACTATGATGAGGACTATATAATTGAAGAGCTAGACAACAATGAGGACTTTTGAGATGCATTGGAAGATCTTGATTTAAATGCGGATGATGAAAAATTTGAGGGACAAGATAGTGGATCAGAGTCTGCACAAGAAACTTTTTTCGATTTTCCAAATCAAAAACCTCGCAAACGGAGACACTATCAAGAAAAGAAAATAAAAAAGGAGATACGAGGTAATCCGATGTCTATTTTGAAAGGGAAAACCACTTATCTAAGATTTGTAGGAGCCCACGATTGTATCAAGGATAAAGTATCAAGAAAATTAAAAAAAAACCAAACAAGATTGAGAAAACTAAACAAACACTGCCAAATAATTGCAATGGACAAAAGTGGAGTGACAAAAAAAGTATAAAAAACTGAGGAAAACGTTGAAAGAAGTTTGGACCACTGAGATGGAAAGCGAGGAGGATGATGATTCAGAGAAAGACAGTATTAGTGTTCCCTCATATAGCTACTATCACCTGAAGAAGAAGAACTGCTTATCAAGACCTTGACAAAATATGAAGATGTTTTTGCATGGTCTACAAAGATTTAAAGGGGATGGACCCAGATATTTGTCAGCATTCTATTCCCCCTAAGCCAGATGCAATACCAAGCCGCCAACATCCTTACACTTACAAACAAAACCTTCGCTAAGAAGATCAAAGAAGAGATAGATAAACTAAGAGAAGCAGAGTTCATCTATGAGATAGAGCACACCGATTGGGTATTACCAATTGTGATAGTATCTAAAAAAAATGGTAAATTGAGAGTATGTGTTAATCTCAAAAAGGTGAATGCAGCTACTATTAGAGACCACTATCCTCTTCCAATCACTGACCATGTGCTTGAGCGAATAGCTGAAAAACAAGCTTTTAACTTTTTGGATGGCTTTTCTGGTTACAACCAACTAGGAATTAAGCTCTAGGATCAACACAACACCGCATTTGCAGTAGAGTGGGGGGGATTTATGCATTTTGAGTGATGCTCTTTGGTTTGACGAATGCACCCGCCACCTTTCAAAGATTAATGTTCTATGCATTTAAAGAATATCTACGGATATTCTTAGAAATTTAAATGAATGATTTGTGTGTACACTCGCTATTTGAGAAATGTCGCACATATCGGATATGTCTAAATCCTGAAAAATGTGCTTTTATGGTTAGACAAGGAAGATTTTGAAACATATAGTGTCTACAAACGGAATATCAACAAATTTGGACAAGATCAAAGTCATAGGAGAAATGCCACAACCAAGGACAGTTAGACAGGTTCAATCTTTTATGGGGCACTGTGGATATTATCGCAAGTTTATCTACATGTACACTGTAATAGCTAAACCTGTCTATAGTTTGATAATTGTCTTTATATGGATAGACGAATGTGAGGAATCATTTCAAAAACTGAAGCAAGCATTAATATTTGTACTAGTACTTAAAGCACCAGATTGGAATAAGATTTTCCATGTGCATGTGGATGCCACTGCTTTTGCTATGGGTTGTATATTGGCACAACCAGGAGAAGGAAATATAGATTTTTCTATTTGCTATGCCAGTCACTAATTAAACACTACTGAAAAGAATTATACCACCACCAAAAGAGAAGTGTTAGGAATGATTTATGATGTGAAGAAATTAAGGTATTATCTCTTTGTTAATCAAGTTGTCTTCTTTGTGGATCATTAAGCATTGCTTTATCTTATTGATAAACCATGCGACACTGAAAGAATTGTAAGATGGTTTATAATATTGCTTGAATTTGATTTCACAGTGATAGTAAAGAAAGGGATAGGGCTGATCACCTTTCTAGGCTAACGAATGGTGAAGCACCAAATGGAGTGGAAGATGATTTTCCTGATGCATATCTCTTTAACATTGAAATTGTCCCTCGATAGAGTGAAGAATTGTTTCTCTTTTATCCATAGGACAATTGTCGTTGGATCAAGTCACAGTTGACAAACACACTATAGAATGTTGCGACCCATTTCAGCTGCTAAGTGGAAGGTTGTATCACAGGGAAATAGATGGAATATTATGCATATGCATAGAACCATTTGACACACTTACATACTTAATAGAGGCACATGAGAACATAGATTGTACTCATCATGGAAAAGCAAGAATATATCAAAACTTGATGAGACTAGGAGTCGATTGGCCGAATATAAAGTTTGATACACATATGTATGTACAAAATTGCCAATTATGCATAGCCAAACCTCCTATAGAAAATGCGACCCTGTTTCATGTTTCTATAGCACCTCATTGGAGTAGATACATTATGGATTATCTACACCAGAAACCCTTTCCATTAAAATGTTGAAAACGTGAATTAAATCCATACAAAAAGAAGCATAGTATTATACAATGATTGACAATCAGTTATATAGACGATGCAATGACAATCAGCTTTGGCTTTGTGCTACAAAAAGACAGTATTTACCGATTTTGCATGAAGCTCATTCAAGATAGGTAGGAGGATATTTTTTGGCTGAAAGAATAGCAAAAACAATAATGTTTGTTGAAATTGGGTGGCCTATGCTGACATGGATGCAGATGCATATTGTAAACAATGTGATGAATGCCAGAGAATAAAAATTCCAATCAAGAAAGATAAAATGCCAATGAGACCAATGATGGGAGCTCGCACGTTTGCAAAATGGGCCTTAGATTTTGTAGGCACTATAGCACCAATTGCTTATAGAACTCATGCAGAGTATATCATTGCTACAGATAGGAGCGTGGCTGCCCTGCGAAATACCCGAAATAACACAATAAACAACATAAAACAGGCTAATCGGCATACCTGGCACAATCACGTGGTCGCATGATCGCAAGATACATGAAAAGAGAGAGATAGAGAGCGAGAGAGATTGAGAGAGCATGTGCAGGTGCACCTCCTGGAGCGGAGTGCTACACCGGCACGGTGAGAGAAAAGAGGGAAGAGGAGAGAAGAACAACACAATCACTGAGTGCAATCTCCCCCCGTGCAAGAGTGACCATTTCCCACTTGCACGTATTTAATTTATAGATTCTTGAATGGTCAAAGTGAGTACAAGCTGGCCGGCCGGTCATAAATGGCCAAAGCTCATAAAGAGCACTTGAATAATAAAATGTACAATATATATTTCCATTCGCATAGGTCTAGCTCGGTCTAGTCTTTTCCACCTGTCAACTGCAATAAATCATAAAATATCATTTCTATAACATACCTCTCCGTTGGAAAGCAACTGTCCTCACTTGCGAAGATAAAAATCTGCAAACAGTACTTGTCAAAAACAATGATTAATATGTTGTGTCAAAAACATCACATAATAAAAGAAAAATTTATGAAACTAAACAACATTAGCTTATGCCTGCCGTCATCCATATACTACCTCTTCTAGTGTCCCATACCACTAGAATAAGCAGTATATGTCATACCTTGATGAATCAGGATATCATTGGTCACACTCATCATCAATCTCATAATGTCAAGTCTCATCACATAAACACTGTCGTAATAATCACCAGATACCAAATCCCAATCCAATTCCAATTCCACAATGTAAGTCCAAATCCAAATCACTTTCATTATGTACCCGGGTAACAAAATCATACCAGTTGCAGTGGGTGCCAGCCACTGCAGCATGATTTTGTGATTAGTGTTGCCTAAATCGGCGAATCTACACCAATAAGACGTGCTGCCTAGATCGGCGAATCTGCACTAATGCTGCCTAAATCGACGAATCTGCATGTGGTATAAGTTTAGAAATCATGAAGCTGCAAAGTATCAATGTGCTGCCTAAATTGGCGGATCTGCACCAAGATGACTATCTACACACTGCCTAAACCGGCGAATCTGTGTGTCTGTGATCAATGGACTAGGCGAGGCATAAAAAACATAAAAAAATGTACTACCTGGTTCCTACCACATTGGAGTAAGGTTGAGTAACAAAGTACTGACAAACTGTTATTCATTAACTGAAGGCACCTAGGTTCATGTGAGTAGCTGCATAGCTCAATGTGAAATGATCACAATAGTAATTTCATGTAATACAAGTATTGGCACCATGTCAGAGAATGCAGGTAAGTAAAAGGGCCATGCCTTCTTTCAAAATAAATAAAAATAGATGGGAATCAGGCTGATAAGTAAGCCATATGTGTTGAATTTATGTAATCGTGTTGTTCTCTGTGGGATGTGATTAGTAGATATGTGGAGGACTATTGGTATCATATATAATATTTGAGAGAGTGCTATCAGTGTATGATTACTTGTGTTTTCGATAACATTTTCAAAATCAAAAATGAAAAAATGCGGAGAGAACTTACTTGTTTTCTCTTTGTAAATCATTAGACTCTGGATGATGTACTGCATTTGAAAATATGTATTAGTTTGTGCGTGGGGAGAGAGGTACAAGTAGGCGACAACTGCAACTAGCAAACTTAGACCAAAGTATAGGTAACTGATCCAAAATGTGGTAGTGTGTGAGTAATAATTAGTCATGAACTTGACAACTACTTAGGGGATTAGTATACAACGGAGACAAATATGAGACAACTGAGTGGAAAAGAAATTTTCTATAGTTTTAACTGAATAAATGTATGAACCACATTTGATTTGAGTTTATTGATGAATGTAAGAGACAAAATTACAGTACACGAATTACTTACAGACATCTACTAAATGAAGCAGTCCTCTTGATATGGCAAAATGTTGTCTCAAAAATGCTTAATAAAAGAATTTATTATTATTATTATTATTTTTTCCATTTTTATTGTTTAAAGGTCATTGACTAGTGTTTAGTCATCATGTAAATGCTACACTATAAACAGTAGATGGATCCAACAAATACAGAAAACAATGCAAAATTAATTTGACCTTAGCTGCTCTATCTGACATTTTGAGTTAGACGTCAAAGTATGTAAAAGAATATGCAGCAAGAAAATGCATGGCAAGACCAAAAACTTAAGCTCCTCTTTTAAACTTGTACTAGGTACGTAGTATAAGAGTGTGCAGCGTGTACAAATTACGTAAACTAGGCTAAATAATTCCTTGGAAGTCAGATAATGCAAACCACACGAGGTAGAACCTTGCTAGTCAAAACTAAGGGAATTTAATGTGTAATTAGTTGAAATAGAAGAATAAAGATCGCACAAGTAGGGATGCCGGTTTGCGCACTAACGAGACACTCATACAGTAGGTGTGTTTGTGTGGTCACATGTAATGGTCATGGATAGTGTACCAAAAATGCAACCAAGATAGATGGGTCACATTGTCAGCTTGCTGAAAATAGCATAGTTGGAATTAGTAATCATATTTTACTAGATATATGATAAAAAACTACATATTTACTAAGAAACTATATAAACATAATACTTATCTAAGCTCTAACCAATAACATGAAATATATAAAACTATATACAATCATTCTCTTCTCTATATATTTATTTAGATGGTTTTTTAAATAATTATAATAAGAATGATAAATTCAATTGTTTGATTATGATACTAATACAGTCTAGAACTATAAAAAATATAACACTATTGATTGCAATTACCAAAACGCAATGGGGGGTGAAGAGAGAGGGAGGAATGAATTGTTAGTCATCGCCAAAATTTCTTATGAGACCCATCGGCTAGAATCCTTGTGGATCCAATTTAATATCCAGGTACAAAAATAAAATGAATTAAAATGGAAGATTGTTATGAGAAATGTTGTCCGAGAAAGTATTTCACGGGTCGTCGAAAAGATTCGTCAGTGTGTACTTTTGCCACTGTCGTCGGGGGGGGGGGGAGGGGGGGATCAGAATGGTACATTAATCACCTTCAAAGGACAAACTTACATATGATACAATTTTGATGGAGCTAATTACAATATCTAGGTATAAAAATAAAACAAAGTGAAGTGTGAAACTAAGGAAACAGCCTAAAATCTGCATGTTAAAACCATCATCAGCATTGTCGTGAATGCCCAATGGTGCTCCACAGTGGGTGGTGTCGCAGAAAGTGGTCATTGCAGAGCTGCGTCAATGTTCGCTGCAGTAGGTAGCTACACTGGTCATCGAAGAGTTGCATCAAGTACCGCCTCTATAGTTAGTCAGATTGGGCTAGGGGAGAGGGAGAAAGCTGTGGCAGTGAGAGAGAGAGAGAGAGAGAGAGAGAGAGAGAGAGAGAGAGAGAGAGAGAGAGAGAGAGAGAGAGAGAGAGAGAGAGAGTAGACGACTTCGAACTACCATAAGTGGGGGTTTTGTGGTAGGTCATGAGAAACTTTGGGGTGCTTGTGTAAGGGGAAGAGCAGGTTGGTACAAATTGATAGCAATGCGGAAAGCTATATTGTGAATGTGTGCTCTATCCAAAGGTGTTTGCCCGAGATTTTCTCCGAGCCTGGGTCTTCTCATCGCGTGGATGCAGACCTTTTTGTTGTTTTTCCCTTGTGAGGCACTCCTGTGCATTTGGAGTCCCAAAGACAAATTTAGGCTTTAGTTGCTGAGACACTTGGGCCATTTGCGTAATAATGGAGAGCTTCATCTTGTGTTTGCATTGATACAGGGCGCCACTGTATGTCCAATCCATTGCGAATAGCAAAGAGATTTCCTCCAAGGGGGCTCTCACAGGCTTGCCTGGGCTTCTTCACAATAAGAGGAGACTGCCTCTCACATGGCGCGTGCTAGCTCCCTGCCACCACATGCAAGAGGAAGGTAACGGCCATGCGAGGAGGAAGGGGGGTGTGGCATACACAGAATCTTAGTTGACTCGGAAGAGGGAGAAAGAGTGAGAGTGTTTGTAGCGGCTGATCTTGGAGAGAGAAAAAAAAAGAGAGATGAGCACTAGACACATGCAGACAGCTGCCCAGGGTGAGGGAGTCAAGAGTGGAGTGTGACCATTATATCTCGAGTTTGAGTGGCGCCATGTGTGCAGGAGTTGGCATGCATAGCTAGAGTGGCACCGAGAGAGCTGGTGAGTGGACTGATGATATGCACTGCATGTTGGTCGAGAGGTGATAAGCCAAACAAAAGGGTGGGGAAGAACCACACGGACCTCCAGTTTGCATGCACCCAGGGCGGCACTGCATACAATATGGTTGCGACTAGTGGTTGAGAGAAGATAGAGCAGCTGCATGGAAGGTTGGTGGGCGGGTTGGCATTGCGCATCCACTGTAACCGCAAAGGAGTGGGGTGCAACTAGTTGTTGGATTCCGCCTACTGACGAGAGGGAGAGAGAGAAACTGCTCAATGTCTGTATGATAATGAGAGGGAGAGAGAAACTGTCGTGTGGTAGTTGTGGGTTGAATGGCTAGGGGTGATCAGTTGGCTGCATGGAGTTGGGTGGTTTGGGCGCCACAAGATGAGAGAAAAGGAGAGATTGGATGGGCTGGCGACTAACTGATGGGTTGGCACGCCAGGCAGGCAACTGAGAGAGTATGAGATTATTCAGGTTGAGATTTGAGAGGGAGTTAGATAGTGTTGGCGGCGTATCCAACAACCGGTGTGTGTGTGTGGTGTATGGAAGGTTCAGCAGTAGGTAGGTTAGAGAGAGGAAGGGACTGGTCTTGGTTGGTGATTATCAGAAGGGGGAGAGTGAGGCACTGTGTTGCAAGCCTGCGAGCGGACGCCTCTGTTGTGTCCGGGAAATTGGTTGCGGGTGATGCCATGTCGGCAGCCATGAGAGGAAGAGAGAGTGCGAGGGTCACCATCAGTTTTGCTTCGATAATGTTGCTGGTCACGAATGCAGCAAACATTTTTTTTTTTGAAATACTTTTTTATGACGACATGTACGCTCATGTGACTACATCGACTATGCGTGCTCCGCATGATGACGCACTGCTCGCACCCACGACTACTTGCCTTGGTGATTTGTGCAGGATGACGAGGTCAATAGCCGTGAGAGAGACAAAAAATAAAATAAAACTATAATAAATCCTTTATAGCTCCCCTTCTTCTTTGAGTCGTCTCCTTCCTAACGGGCTTAATATCCAAATTGCTACCCTACCTTGATCATCTTGCCCTCAAAAACTCTCATCTCACTACGCTTTCACAAGAAAATCATTGTTACTCCATATTAATCCCCTGAATAAATTACTCCCTATTTCTTCCCTATATAGCTATGGAAAACATCTCCAAGCTCTTCTTTTTATGAGTATTCTCATAAGATTAAGTTTTAATATGTTATTATATTTAATTATCATAATTACATTGCTAATCATGATATTACGACAACAAAGAAGAGATTCTCTTTCATTTTAAGGACCCCTAATTGTCTTTTTCAATCACACTAATTACTACAAATGAAAGCAAATAAAAAAACTCTACAAAAAATTAAAAAAAAAACAATGTACTTAGCTGTTGATTATCTTTCATCTTTGGAGCGTAGCCTGCGCTCTGATACCACTGCTACAGACGGGAGCATGGCTGCCCTATGAAATACCCAAAATAACACAATAAACAACATAAAACAGGCTAATCGGCATACCTGGCACAATCACGTGGTCGCATGATCACAAGATACACGAACAGAGAGAGACAGAGAGCGAGAGAGATTGAGAGAGCACGTGCAGGCGCACCTCCTAGAGCGGAGTGCTACGCCAGCACGGTGAGAGAAAAGAGCGAAGAGGAGAGAAGAACAACGCAAGAACTGGGTGCAATCTCCCCCCGTGCAAGAGTGACCATTTCCCTCTTGCACGTATTTAATTTATAGATTCTTGAATGGTCAAAGTGAGTACAAGCTGGCCGGCCGGTCATAAATGGCCAAAGCTCATAAAGAGCACTTGAATAATAAAATGTACAATATATATTTCCATTCGCATAGGTCTAGCTCGGTCTAGTCTTTTCCACCTGTCAACTGCAATAAATCATAAAATATCATTTCTATAACAATCATAGTCGCTAATACGGACTATTTGACCAAATGGGTAGAAGCAAAAGCTACTCAAAAGAATGATGCTAGAACCACAACACAATTCTTGTATGAAAATATCTTTACTCGTTATGGGTTGCCTATTGAAATTGTTAGCGATAGAGGGACACATTTGGGAGCAACATAGTACAATATGGTGTTTAGACTTAATGCTATATTACCCATAGAATTTCTGATTCCAACATTACGAGTAGCAAAGAATTGGATTAGAATGGTCATGAATGGTCGAAACATTTGGATGACCTTGAAAAGCTCAATGAAAGTCGGCTAAAGGCTATAGCAGCCATCTACGCAAAAAAAAGCCGCATGAAGGAGTTTCATGATAAACATGTCAAGTCTAAAGACTTTGAAAAAGGGGATTATGTACTTGTATATACATTAAAATAAAAAACCAAAAAGCTTAAAATGCGAGGAATGGGACTCTTTGTGATTCACTCAATATCACCAAGTGGGGCCATTAAACTTGTCATATTAGATGGAAAAGAGATGCCTAATTGGATTAGTGGGTGTAGATTGAAGAAATATTATTTGCCACTAACCCAAGGTATGCTAGATAGCACACATGCAACTAGAAACAAAAAAGAACAAAAGGAACAACAGGTTCAGCAAGCCCAAGCGAAAGCCAAAGAAAGAGAAACCAAAAGAAAGCAGCTCTTGGAAGGATATCCACGGCACAAAATTGCTCGACAATGTCAACTGGCCACAGATTTCCAACAAACAATAGACAACTCCACAACGCCCTTGGCTGTACAATTTGAGGATACGATAAATTTGCCACCATGGTTCTCGAAACCTATTGAAAAGACCAACATAGCTACGGTTGATGAGCTCCCTTTAGTACAAGTTCAGGTAACAAAGTTAACAAATCTTATCCCTACAGAAAGAAAAGTGCTAACTGACACGCCCACAACATCAGTAACCCACAAACTTCAAAGGTGGGTACCAAAGAAAATAACACCACCACAAACTTCTAAACAAGAGAACACCTTGGCAGAGAGAGAGAGAGAGAGAGAGAGAGAGAGAGAGAGAGAGAGAGAGAGAGAGAGAGAGAGAGAGAGAGAGAGAGAGAGAGAGAGAGAGAGGGAGTGTAATGGACAAGAAAAGAGAGAGATAGAGATAGAGAGGGTTTAGGAATGCACGTGTGTTTGTGTGTCATAACACACAAACACACACGCATATGCCTATACCCTCTCTCTCTCTTTCTCTATCTCTATCTCTCTTTTTTCTTGATCATTATACTCTCCCCCCCCCCCCCCCCCCCCCCCCCCCCCCCCCCCCCCCTCTCTCTCTCTCTCTCTCTCTCTCTCTCTTTTCTTGTCCATTATATATACACACACACACAGGCACATGCACACATGCACTCTCTCTCTCTCTCTCTCTCTCTCTCTCTCTCTCTCTCTCTCTTTTCTTGTCCATTACATGAACACACACACACATGCTCTCTCTTTCTGTCTCTCTTTGTCATTAAACACAGACACATGCGCAAGACACACAAACACACGTGCATGTGTTTGTGTCATAGCTACCAGGGAACGTGAACAGGAATGGGAACGAGAATGATAACGGGAACGGGGAACGACCGAAGGGGCGGAACGGGAACGGGAGAGCAAAAAAACTTAAAATTTTTCATTTTTAGAGATAGAAAAGAGAGAGAGAAATAACATCTTCTTGTGTCCATTACAAATGAAATGCAATCTAAGGCAACAAAACCTAGACCAAGACTCACCAATATGCGTAGCTACGGATCACCAAGATGTGTACCTACACTTCTGGACCAAAGGGAGATATACCGTTCTCCTAGGTTTGTTTCCTGATTTTTCCTCTCTTTGTCAAAAGACTATACGCGCATTAGGCTCAAGGCTCTGAATACACTGATAGACAAAGGTGAAAAGGGGTTTTTCCCGCTACATTATTGCCATGTAGACCACCGGGTCATAATCTCGTCTTGATTGGTCAAATCCTACATTATTATCTGCAGTCTGTGTATGGGTGGTGAGATTCAAGCGTCACTGCTCTGTTCAGGTACGTAACATTGTATCAATTCACGTCTGGCTGGATGTGTCGATTCTTTGCTTACAATTAGTCATGATTTGAGCAGGTTGCTACGGGATCAACTACTTCCCGAAGGAAATGAAATGCCCCCCTCTAGGCCTGACACAAAGAAACCATTGAGCTTAGTTGGCTTGGACTACAACAAGATTCATGTATGCCCAAATGATTGCATTTTGTTTCGCAATGAATTCATAGATTATCTTGCATGTTCTAAGTGCGAAGCAATGCGATACAAGCAAGATGTCATTGGTGAGTCAGTGCCAACTAAAGTGCTATGATATTTTCCAATTATTTCAAGGATAAAGAGCATGTTTCATTGTGGCTCCATTGCTAAGCTGATGCGATGGCATGCTACGAATAGATCCAGTGATGCAACGCTATGGGTGTCCGCTGATTCAAGGGCTTGGAAGCACATCAAAAATACCTGGCTTGACTTTAAGAGTGAACGAGATAACCTGCGATTGGGATTGGCAATGGATGGAGTCAACCCATTTGGCTTGAGGAGCTTGTCATGGAGCACGTGGCCTGTGTGCCTTGTCAATTACAACCTGCCACCATGGCTTGCTATCAAGAAGGGTTACATGATATTAGGATTGGTTCTTCCTGGAAAGTTCAAGGCAAAAAACATGGATGTTTACCCCAAGTGAAAAGGGTGATTTCAGAGTTCAGGACACCAATTGGATGCATGCAATGTCTTAAAACGGCATTCAACCATGATGATCAGTTGTCAGGTCTGAAGATACACGACTGGCATAAGTTCTTGCAATTTATACTTCCAATTGCAATCAAGGGAAGCTTGACATAGGAGGTGCAATCATGCATATACAGGATAATTGACTTGGTGCGATGAATCTCTTCCAAAGAGATACAAGAGGATTCCATTGCTATGGCTCGTGCTAATTCTATTGAGTCTATTTGCATGGTTGAGAAGTATCTACCCACGAGCGCACTAACTATACAAATGCATTTCCTTGTACACATAGTGGATGAGGTCACAGTCATCGGCACAGTCCATAGCCAATGGATGTTCTTTCTGGAACGATTCATGAAGACATTGAAGGGTTTTGTTCGCCAAAAAACCCGGCCAGAGGGGAGTATGGCAGAAGGCTGGTTGGTACAAGATTCTCTTGACGACCAAATTTTTGTCCGTTTTCGATCCAAAAATACCGCGTCTATGGAGCGATGAGGAAGATCAACGATTGGTTGGAAACGAGCCTAAAGGACAGGGAGTAAGCAAAAAAATGGATGAAGCCATGCATGAAAATGTCATAAAGTTTTGCATCCTGAACTTGGAGCCAATGCAAAAGTGGCTTGAAGGATACAAAGCAAAGTAGAGTAGATGCACAAAGGAGAGGCACGACTATAGGCGCGAAACCAAACAACTAGAAGTTTGCCTTTGCCGGGGCATCTTGCAACTCTACTTGAATTCTCTATCATGGCATGGTTGCATAAATCTTTTCGAGGAGCCTGACAATCTGGAGAGCCGATTTCACCTGAAGAGAAGGAACTGAGCATTTGATGCGACTAGAAGTATCATAGATACATGGCCCTGTGGTCACATGGAAAGCATTTCAGGACTATGCAGATTGACAGTAAAAGAAACACGTTTGATAGTGGGATAATGGTTAGTTTCCTGTAAAAGAGCAAAGCCAGTGCCAGAGACATGAACGAATGCATGTTCAATATGGATTACTGTGGTGTGATTTTAGATGTCTTGAGAGTGAGCTTTAGGTTGTTCGAGATGTTTTTGTTGGATGTGAAGTGGTTCAAGGTGATAACGTCTAGATGCAATGCAATGGTAGGAAGAGATGTAAGCGGGTTTGTATAGATATACCCCATGAAGGTCTGGACCGATGCAAGTGACACATTTGTGCTTCCTGAATATTGCGAGAAAGTTGTCTTTGTACCAGACCCTCGAGAGTCACAATGGTGGTTCATGATTCAGGTTGCTCCAAGAAATAGACAAGTGTTTGAAGGGCAAGAACTCCTCTCAAATAGACAACTAGATGATGTAGATGACAACGCGATAGCTGATGTGGTGGACGAAGGCTTAGTGGACAAAGATCATGAAGACGAGGATGATGATGTGGCGGTCGAGGAAGAATTGGAAGAATTGGCAACTATGGATGAAGATGACCTCGACATGGAAGAAGAAAACTTGCACCAACGAGTCAAGATAGAGTTATGTCTTCAATTGGAGATAAACGATGACACAATGCAAGATCTTATCAATGATGCGTCAGTACTTGATACTTGTATGTGTTTATCTCAATATGTTGATTTGTATCTAGCATATGTAATCATGTTCTGATGCTTTCTTTTGATTTCTTTGTATAGGACTTCAGTATGGGAGACTCTTCACTAGATCTTGCTTCTATGAGTGAAAATGCATTTATGGACTTCATCATTAGGATGACCCCCGCTCAGATGGCAGTAGCTTCACAGTATTGGGTAGCACGTGGTACCGGCACAACATCGCCAGGTTGGACACCGGAAGATCCGACGCCTGCAGGTATGCCTCCTGGCATGCACGCTTCGATACCTGTGGGTGTTAGTCCTCTAGTCACGGCCTCTTTGACACCCAGGGCGTCTGGCTCATCGGGTCCGTTGACATTCCCCCTCTCTACTCCAAGAGCATCTCCTAATTTTTCATGCTCACGACACTCTCGAAGATCATCAGGTAGAGGTGGGGGTTGTTGTGGGGGAGCGTCTACAGATGCTTCGACCCCTCCTTGCTCATGGCCCCCTTCCAATGTAGGCACACCATTAGATACACCGCGGACACCTTGGGGGGCACACGAGCACAGTGCCTCCAAGGTCTATCGTGTACATGAGGATGGACAAGTAAACATGGATGTAGTTGGGACTGAGATGAGACAACGGATTCGCCAGCTCACAGAGCGGTAGTTCGCTAACTCGATCATGTTTCCTTGGCCACAACAGGACTACGACAAAATCAATTACATAGTAGAGAGCATCCTTCAAGAGTACCAGCTTGCTCCGGGTTCACAGGAGGTTCTGAGGTGTAAGGTCCCTCTCAGAAACCCTAGGGAACCAAAAGCAATCACTATGTCTCGATGTGTTCACTTTCTAAAGCACTAACCTTGTTTGCTAGTTTTAAAGAGAGAAGTATGGGAAAAGCCTCTTGTGGACTTGGCACAATCCAAAAGTTGGATTCTATAAAATGGAGGAGTCCACTTTTTGTCTTTTTCCCAAGTATGGGAAAAGCCTCTTATGGACTTGGCATAATTCAACATTGGAATCTATAAAATGGGACAATCCACTTTTGTCTTTTTCTCATTGAGAAAAAATCTTTTTACTTAATTGACTTTTCTTTTTCTTTTTTCCATTGAAGAAAGATCCTTTTATTTGATTGACTTTTTGTTTTTCTTTCAAATAAAAAAATACTTTTCTTACAAAAGTACCTCATTATGTTACTTGTCTTACAAAAGTACCCTTTATCTTACTTGTCTTACAAGAAGTACTTGTAAGGAGTGTAAGAAAGTAAGAAAAAGCATGAGACTTGTAAGAAGAGTCATGCTAATTGTAAGAAAATCATGTAAAGCGTAAGGATATGTAAGGTGAGTCAAGTGAAGTGTAGACCAATCCAATAAAGTAGAGAACAAGCAAGTAAAGTGGAGATCAAGTAAGTAAAGTGTGTTAGAACAAGCATGTGAAATGTAAGAGATGTAAGGAGAAGCAAGTAAAGTGCAAGAACAAGCATGAGAAGTATAAGAATGTCTAAGAACAAGCATGAGAAGTGTAAGAATGTGTAAGAACAAGCATGTGAAGTGTAAGGATGTGCAAGCACAAGCATGTGTTGCAACTAGTTCTAACTAGAATTGAGTGGATTTGTTAGCTCAACTAGTGGGTGAAAGCATGAATAGGTAGAATGATATTTAAGCTATTAGATAGCATATCACAAAAACAATCTTGTGGAGAAAAGAATACAAACTAAATAAAATTTATAAGTGATTGCACTTCTACATTTTATTCTTTAAGAGCTATCCATTGATATATATCATGATAGAAATTTTATGTGAATTCATGTCTAATTGTAGGCCAAAGTTTTTGATAGTAGGTGTCCATGGACACAGCTATTTGAGCCACCATTCCATGCTTTCACCCTAGTAAGCTAAAATTTATAAGAGCTTTGGAGTCCATTTCTATATAAGAAGCCTCCTTTTGAAGAAAATGGATACATTTGCTATACTCCTCTCATAAGCTCTCCCACCACCTTAGCCTTCTAAGAGCCTCACACTTTTCCTTTGGGAAATTCCTAAATCGCTCCTTATCTTACATGCATACATAGTCCTAGCTATGGAGTCTTGAGCTCCATCTTCACTTAACCTTATCCCTAATTCCTTAAGATTGCTAAGCTTTTCCTAATCTTGGTAAAGCTTACATTGCTTTGAATCCTTCTCCATCTTCCCTTAACATTACCTTTCTTACTTCGTTAAGCTTGCTAAGCCTTGCCTAATATTGGTAAAGCTTACCCTTTACCTTTGAACCCTTCTCTTTAGCAAGGAAATCTCTCTTCCCAAACATACCTCACCTCTCTTAGGATACCCTTCCTCTTTACATTAGTCATTACCTAACTCTTACTCTCTATCTCTTACCGATTCCTAATAGGGTAGTCTTATCTATCCTTTCCATTTCCTTAAGTTTTTCTTGATCATACTCAATCCTTTCATTTGTTTCTCAATTACTTCCACCTTTCTTTGAGGGTTATCATAGTGGACAAGAGAAGAGGCTAGTGGAGTAGTTTCATTATCCAAACACCTCTTCCCTTTCAAAGCAAAGGAAGCTCTGAAGTTACGCTCTCCCCACCCGTTCTTCGTGGGGTCAACTTTGAAGAAGGAGTGAAGGCCAAGGAAAAGAAGAGGCCCTCCTCTCCAAGTTCATTCTCTTTTCTACACTCGATTTTAGTCAAGGAGATTAAAAGGAGGTAAGTGCCTAAACCAAGCTATGCAAGGGAGCCCTAGTTTTGTTACTTCTTAAGCATTTTATGATGCATATTTTTAATTTTAAGAAAATTAGGAAGAGGAACTCATCTCCCATTCCTTGAAGGATTAACTAAGTTATCTACAATTTGACACATGCATAATCATAAATACACACTAGAAATCAATCGTATAGATTAAATAGATAATAATTAATAAGTAACCTCCATGATGCATGGTCATATGTAAGTAGAAACACCACAACACCCTACCACTTGGAAGTATTTCCTTTAATTTAGAAGATAATTTAAGGAAGAATCATGAAGAGTAGTGCATAAGATAAGGTTTAAGCCCGTGCATAATAGTATGAGACTTATCATCTACTCTTAGTGGAGCTATATATCACAAAATTCTAAGAAGGGTAGATTGGTTGTAGAAGCAATATTGCACTCACACAACCATACTTTGTAAATAAGGTAGTTCATGACACTAGGAAAGTTCAAGCACTAATCTCTTTCATTCTTCATGTGCAACATTGAGTAAGAAACAAGGATTTCAAAATGACGTGATCACACTATAACTTTAGGTTAATAACAATAGAAATGCAAAATAAAAAATATTTTGTTAATTGACATTCATCTTTTTTGACCTCCAGGGAGACCTGGAGACCGGCTCGTAGCCCGCCGGGCTAATTAGTTGGCCCGCTGGGCCCGCCAGGCTAGTGAGTCTTCCCGGCGGTCACGCTGGGTAAAGCTATTTGCCCGCCGGGCCCGCTATAGCTCAATATGCTATATCTTCTTTCAAGTATTATTCAAACCAAACATTAGTGTTATAATCAATATCACACACAAGCGTAGTAGTGAAGCCTGAAGGGAATAAACCTCAATCTACTCAAACATGAGCAAGCAAATACAACGGTGAATCAAATATGTGATCATTCCATCCCAAAAGTAGAGATATCGACCCAAAGATTCACCTTCCTACCTCCTTTCATGAATCAGTCTAGTCCAAAAAAGAACTAATGACCCATGATTGGAGCTCTAATCGAAATAGCAAGCAAATACAGCGGTGAATTAAACACGCGATCAGTCCATCCCAAAAGTAGAGATATCGACCCGAAGATCACCTTCCTACCTCCTTTCATGAATCAGTCAAGTCCAAAAAAAAACTAATGACCCATGATTGGAGCTCTAATCGGAATAGCAAGCAAATACAGCGGTGAATCAAACATGTGATCAGTCCATCCCAAAAGTAGAGATATCGACCCAAAGATTCACCTTTCTACCTCCTTTCATGAATCAGTCCAGTCCAAAAAAGAACTAATGACCCATGATTGGAGCTCTAATCGGAATAGCAAGCAAATACAACGGGGTGAATCAAACATGTAATCAGTCCATCCCAAAAGTACAGATATCGACCCAAAGATTCACCTTTCTATCTCTTTTCAAGAATCAGTTCAGTCCAAAAAAGAACTAATGACCCATGATAGAAGTTCTAATCAATATAGGAATCAATTTAGCAAATATAATGGTGAACCAAACATGAGATCAGTCCATCCCAAATGTAGAGATACCGACCCAAAGATTCACCTTTCTACCTCCTTTCAAGAATCAGTTCAGTCCAAAAAAGAACTAATGATCCATGATCACAGTTATATTAAGTTTTAATTTTTTTAAAAGACTATTCATTTTTTTACCTTTAGTTTTTCTTCTAAATTTTAAAGGATGACCAAATTTAGAGGAAGAGGTGATGTGATGTGAAGGGTTATATAGAGCCGCCAAATATGGAGGGGGTACACGACGGGCCCGGCGGGATTCTTGCTTGTCCCGCCGGGCCTGCCGGGTTTAATATGAAACCCGGCGGGTCTGTCGGGATTGTTGGTTGTCCCGCCGGTTCTACGTTTTCTACCGGTTTTTGTAGGTCATGACATTAGATATGTTATTAACATGAAAAAAATAGTGATAATAACAACAATAATTAACATTTAACAAAATGCGTCATCGCGTAATTAAAATCCCTGGTAAGAAAGAATGCATTATAACGTTCTCATGAATAATACACTTGTCAAAATAATACACTTATAGTAGAGCACTTATGGTAGAGTAGAAGAATGCACTTATAGTAGAGCACTTATGGTAGAGTAGAACAATGCTCTTAAGGTGGATCACTTGTCGAAACAATACACTTATAGTAGAACACTTATAGTAGAGTAGAACAATGCACTTAAGGTGGATCACTTGTCGAAGTAAAACATTTAAGGTAGCGTAGAAGATGTACCACTATGTATAATGCATTACCACTAATTTGATTATTCCTTGCTTTTTCTTTCAAGTTTTTCTTGTCGGGGGTTTTGGGGGAGCAAGGGATGGCTCCTACGGAGGTGCACTGTAGGCGACTAGAATTGGAACTCCCACTGCTTCCATGGAGATGGCCCATTGATTGCATTGGATGGAACAAAAGGGGATAACGTGTTAGTTAGGCAAACTTGGGGTTAAACTATAAGATAAAAATGACACAAAATCTTTTTTTTTTTTTTTGAGACACGTTGTTTCCTTCTAAGGGACATTGTTTTTGTAGCTAAAAAGAATTAGGACAAAGGAATTGATAATTCAAGGAAAGTAAACAAAAGGCTTACACTAGGATTAAAAGGAACCTGAGAGACTTTGGACGAGGATAGCCCATGCAATACACAGGGATCAGTAATATTGCTTTACTGCTTTTGATTGATTGAAATAAAGCCAGAACAGGAATACCTGGAGGTTTCAATAGGAAGGATAATTTTGTTTGGCTAGAATTGAGAATTGTTGAAGTGAATGTTCTTTTTTGGTTGAGCTCGATGTTCAGTCATATCCTAGATTGGAATGAATGGTGCCCGGCCGGGTGGTGTACCCACGAAATCATTGGAAAACGGCCTAGTCCGGGTAGGCCAATGCCAATGTGTAAGGAGTTGTCTGGATGATCTGTGGGATCATGGATTTTTGGAGGAAGATGTCCATAATTAGGAACTTGTCTGAATTTCTTACATGAAAATAAATGAACCTGGAAAGGCTAGGAACCATATGGGCTATCTCACTCGTCCAATCCATTTCGTACTGTAGCTCCATCTCTCAGTGTAAATTAAAAGGAACTTAAAGTTTAGAATAAAGCCTTTTCCATACAAATTAAAGTTGAAATTTTTTGAAGGAGCTATCGTGGGGAAGCGATAGAGACCTTAGTCATTTGGGACCTGTTTGAGGAAGGATGACAAGGCATAAGTGTGTTTTCTTGTATACCCAAGATACATAACATGTTGGAAAGATGGGGAACATGCCTGATAAGTGTACATTACAAGGATATGTAATAGTTTCATGATGTAATGTACTATTTGACATGTCTTCAATTGATTTTTTAACTTTCAAATTTTCTATCTAGTCAGATTATATGACCTTGGAAATGTACACTTACTGAAAGGTTCGATGGGCGGGTGGATCTGGAGGGTTAGATGGCTAGAATTGATCACCAAATTTTATATGTTTCTCTAAATAAGTCTTCCACATGGGAAGGGAATACGCGTTGGGAATGAGAATTGAAAACATGGGGATTGAGGGATTACAAATAGTAAGTAACAACATCCCTCTTAGGGAAACGTGACAAAAATTGCCGTGCCCAACACTGAGTATGGAAAAAGGAGTTGTCATCCTTGAACCAAGGAGGATCACTAGAGTGCTTCAAAAGCTGGCCCTAGAACAAATGAGGGGAGGGATATCCGCACAAGGAAATTTGAAAGGTTTTGGATTGTTTTGAGACCCCCCTTGGGTTGGCATTGGAGGGCAGGAGGAGACCTGTCTCGATGTTGGTCCCAAGCAGGAGGGATGTCTAGTGTTTAGGGGAAGCTAGACCTAGACATGGCCCTCACAAGTGGTATCAAAGCATGGTTGGTTAATCGTATTGGGGTGGGACAATACCTATTATTGTTGACCTTAGACATTGAGCAAGTGAAAAATGTGGGATAAAGCTAGATTTGATGGATTGGAACTTATTAGAAGGCTGGATTTGATGGCTTGGAACTTATTGGAAGACTGGATTTGATGGCTTGAAACTTACTGGCAATAGTAAGTAGTACACTTGTGCAAATAATAAGTAGTGTACTTGTGTGAATACACATGAAAGTGGAATGAATGGAACTTTTATGGAGCTTTACTTGTCTGTACGCTCTGTCGTAAATGTCAATGCAAGGGACTTGCCGCATACAGCATATGTGAGCCAGGAACGCTCCAAACACACAACCAAGCAAACCTAGCAAGTTCAAAGAGAACAAGGGTGTGTCACTCACCGCTCTACGCTACCATCGTGAAGGACCCCCGTGTCTACAAAGAGAAAGAATCTAGTTGCCACCGCTCAACCACCTCGCCGCCGCCGCTCGTACCGATGCCAAGCTTGATCACGTACACTCTCTCTCTCTCTCTCTCTTTCTCTCTGTCTCACACACACACTAACACACACAAGAATGCAATAACGCAAGTAGAGAAAGAGTGGAGGAGCAAGAGCACTTTGTATTAGCACTTGAGAGAATGAGGGATTTTAGGGTTACAATGGCTTATATAGGATTTGGCCACTTTCACATATGGGCGTCCACACTTGGGTGGCCATCCCTAACCCTAACCCTAAATCTGGTGCACCTTAAAAATACAAGTGGTGATCACCAAAGCATGTTTATCATCTAGTGGAACCGACAAGCCTGCCGGCCCATGACTCAAACAATATAACCATAAGATATACGCCTGCCATGGGTTAACATGCCCCTCTTCGTGATATAGATTCCGTCCTCGGAAGCTATGAATTTGTAAACTGGGGTCCGTGCATCCGCATGAAACTTGGATGGTCATCTGCAGCATAAAAGGCAAAAAAGGTGAAAGCACAAGTGGAACGTGTAATGAAATGCTAGAACATGAGACAATGATACATTATAAACATGGAAATGCAAAAATGTGATGTGTTACATTGCCAATATAGAACAATAAAGAGTACCTGTAGTGAGTCACAAACCCAAGTCATGGCCTATTAGAGTATCTCTAAGTAAAGTAAGCATGACCCAAGGCTAAACCTAGTACTAGAGCTACCAACTTAAATTGTAAATGGTCTTTTAAGAAGAAGTGAGCCCTAAGAATACTTGTCGGTATCTGAGGACTAGTTATCTTGTTGCATAACACACATAAGAGTGAATAACAAGGGGAACAAGTAAGTTTGTGTGTGTCTTATCTATCTTTTTTTAATTTTTCTTATTGAAGTGCTTTTTCCATTTTGTGTCAGTTTTGCCAAGGGAAAGCTCTTGTGGGAGATCCGACAAGACAGCTGGAAGTACAAGAATCTTTCTTTTAGCTTTTTGCTTTTTTTTTTTTTTTTTTGTAATCAGCTTGACAAATATAATATGTGACGTGAAGAATGCGCCAAAAGTAGCTGGGAGATTCATGGTCTTGAGTACCAACTTAAGCATAACGCTCGGGCACATCGACTTCCAAAGTCCTGTGTTCACAACTTATAGGAAATGCTAGAGACAAACCAGACAATCATAGCCTAAAGCACTCTAAGGACACTACCATTAATAAACAATTTACCAACTTTAGTCAGCAAATAAAGTAACTAGGGTTAACCTAAGATCATGACACCTACGTAAAGCCAAACTAATAAGACACAACTCAAGGTGGTGAAGCATAACAAGGTACAATAGGTCTAAAACCTAGAAGCATCTAAATTTGCAAGTAACAACACCATAATTCAATGCATTCCTAGCAAACTACAACGACAACATGCAACATGAAATCTAAAGGGAGAGAAACAAACAATAGGAAGAAGTAAAACGGATGAGCAGATGGATCTCTCTCGTGTCGGTAGTCAAAACCATCTCCATGTCCATTCGAGTTGCAAAAAGATTTACAAGAAAGCACTATACCTCCAAGATACATCTTAGCATCAAAACACAATTGATGCTAATGAAAACAAAATCAATAAAAAATGGAGAACCCTAACCTACCTATCTCTCACCACACAATGGGGTCAAGGTAACACAATATTGTAGAGATTGGTTGGTAGTCCTCAGGCTAAGCCTCCATCTGCATCGTCAAGGTACACAAAATATTCCTCAGTAAAGCCGTGTGTCTCATTCGTCCAATCATCAGAATCATCCTCATCATCAACTTCCGTGCACAGTAGCACTAAGAATTTCACAAGACGTGCATACTCAACTTGGGAAAAAGGATAAAATTGGGCAATTGGATGAACATCCTGGATCAATCGTAGTCAAGAGGCGGATCAACCACTCTAACTCCTCAAGATTTTCTTGAATCCTCACATGCAAGCGTAAAGATGAGGTCCCACTCCAAGAAAAGCACAAGATAACACAAGTGACATACATGGGATAGGTGAAAAGAATACTCATAATACTCAGCCATATCTGTAAACACAAATAGATGTGAGTAAGGTTCTCTAACAACAAAAATGATTTTTTTCATTGTGTGTGATGTGAATTGTAGTGTTGGGCTATTCACAAGGTTTCATGGGGTTTACTCTCCTTGTTAGATCGCTCTTGCTCCTTTTACTATTTTTTTGTTTTTGGTTAGTGTAAGTATAAAGCTCTATCTATACAGTCCCTAAGATTTGGAAGCTAAGAGGTCAGGGAATGAAGGTTAAGAGAGGAGGAATGAAATGAAAAATGCGAGCAAGGGCTTCCCCCTTCCTTGGGTAGATCATACCTATTGAAAAGATGTTGTTACCCTTTGAAACCAATTGTTCCAATTTGGAATAGGTGTTGACATTGGCCAATATGTTTTTGCTACCCCTAGTGCTACATCAAGACTCTCCCATGAATGTACTTGAGGTCTCTCATGAGGAGGTAATGATACAAGTGTGGGCATAGATTTTTGTGTGTTTTCATGGATATTAACAGTGATAGGTGAAGGTTGGGTGAAAGATTCTATATCGACGGAGGAATGACATGAGGAGGTAGAAGCTTCATGTGAACTCCCCCCTTCCTGATCTAGATGGAAAAGATTGGTCTTGCATTGGAATCCAACCTAGCTTTGGAATGGGTGCCAAGTATTCTAGGATCTTGCCCTTCCCACGGTCCTCAATAGGGGTTGGGATTGCAAAATCTAATGTAGCTCGCTTTGTAGGTGCTACAAAGGTAGTTTAGAGCTTACGTTTAGGAACCCAAATCTGATCATTCCCATCATAGTAACCTTGGGCTTCTAATAAGCATTTAGGAACCCAACACGATGTAGCTTTGCATTTCTTGGAGTGGGAGGTGGATTTATTAGGAGGATTCTTTTTTGAATGAGATTGAGGAAATGTAGGAGTTTGCAATAATTCCTTTGGAACCCATTGAGATTGAATCTTTTGTAAATTAGACTGACCCGATGGGATAGCATTGATATGTGGCTCAACTATAGGGATTAAAACATTAGGGGGGTGAGAAACCGATGATTGAACCACTTGAATTTTGGACGTTTGATTTTCTTGTGGTTTCTCCATAGTTGATAGCATAGGTGATAGTTCTTGTTGAGTGGCAGGGTCAAGAGTCGGTTTTTGTGTTGTGACCTGCCCTGTTCCCCAATCAATAGTGCACTTAGTTGCGAACATCCATTTACCTATCACTGGCAACTAGAGTTTGGAGGATCCAAACACTGTAGTTCTCTTCTTATTGATACCCTTAACTTGGATCGTACTTTTGGATAAGGATGGTTTGCCTAGTTGACACCACACTCCATAAGATAGCAAATTATGTTGAGCTCTTGTATCCAATAAAGCATTATATAATACTTTTCCATAGGGGCTATTAAGCTCAATCGGGTATCGTAGAGGTGGATCAAATTCGAACGCATCCTCATTAGTCTCCTCAAAAAAGGCATGTGTAATTCCAAGATTAGCCTCTTGTTGGAGTCTTATACATATTTGTTGTTCTCAAGCCTGAACCCGAGATTGTATCTTTTTAAGCTTGTCTTGTTCCTTTGCAACCTTCTTTTGGTGGATGGTTTGTAATTCTTCTTGGCTTAGGGGATCATAGTACCTTTTGAATTTACTCCCATTGAGGAATCCAATAGTTTCAACTCTTTCAAGAGTCTCCACACGAATGGTACCTTGAGGGGCAATCTTGCATATTCTATATGGTCCCTTACCAGCATATTTTAGCTTTTTCTTTTCCCTACACACTCCATACAGAAGGACTTTATCTCCAACTTTTATATCCTTAGTTTTTAACCCGTTTTTAAATGGCGATCAAACCATTTTTTTGGCGATCTTTCTCAATAAGAGCATTCTATACAGCCAATTTCCTTTCTTCATCTAGCCTCTCAAGTATATGTAAATGCTCAACTAATGGATTACCATTCTAGCCCTCTTGAGCAACCACCCAAAGATTGGGAATGACAAACTCCCAAGGCATAACTGCTTCTTGGCCAAATATCATCTTGAATGGTGTGCCATTAATTGCCACTTTATATGCAGTACGATAGGCCCACAAAGCTGCGATAAGCTTCAAATCCAAATCTATACGATGAGCCTCAACTATCTTGGTTAGAATATAAATTAGAGTCTTGTTGGTATTTTCAGCTTGGCCATGTGTTTGTGGATAATAAGGTGTGGACTTATGGTGGGATATCATGAAACTTGTTGTGAGTTCCTTGATCACTTCATTTACAAAATGAGTGCCATTGTTACTCACAATTTCAAAGGGACACCCAAAGCGGGTAATAATATTCTCAAAAAGAAATCTAGTTGTTTCTTTTGCATCAGCCTTACGTGTAGCCCTCGCTTCCACCCACTTGGTCACATAGTCAATGGCAAGAATGATGTATCGAGATTGAGTGTTATGGGCTGCTGGACTAATTGGACCTACAAAGTCTAAGCCCCACTTTTCAAATGGTTGGGTGACCTTAATCAGATGAAGAGGGATCTTATCTTTTTGTTGCGATTTATTGTAACATTGGCATTCATCACACCCTTTTGCAAAAAGTGATGCATCTTGAAACAATGTGGGCCACCAATAGCCAGATTGCAAAACCTTTCTTGAAGTTAAATCTCCTGAAAAGTGACCACTAGCTATGCCCATATGTGCCTCTTGCAAATATACAAATACTCATCCTCAAAGGCACAACGCCTAAGAATGCCATCTTTTCTACGCTTGTAGAGAGTTCCGGCCATCAAGAAATAGGGTTCACATTCTTTGATTAGTCTTCGAGCTAAATCCTTGCAAAGCTCCTTGGGTGGAAAACCATTAACCAAGAAGTTAACAATCTTCTTGCTCCACTCAAGCATTATTTCAACCATGAATAAGGAGGTATCAGCAGGTAGATCATCATCAACTCTTGTAGGGGCTTCACCATTGGTTATGCGAGACAAATGATCAGCCATGACATGTTTCGTACTAGGCCTCACAACAACTATGACATCAAACTCAAGAAGGATTAATAACCAACGTGTAATTCTGCCTGTGGAGCATCGTTTGTTTACCAGATACAACAACGCTTGATGATCGACAATGAAAATAAACTTGGTCGCAAGAAGGTAATGGCAAAATTTCTTTACAGCATAAATCATTGCTAATCCTTCTCTCTATGTAGTGGTGTAGTTCATCTCAGCATCATTGAATTGGCGACTAGCAAAGCTAATGGGGTAGTCAAGGTTATGTTCTCCCGGTTGAGTTAAAACACACCCAATAGAAAAATTTGATGCATCAATATGCACATGGAAGATTATATCCCAATTTGGCATCTGTAGGATGGGAGCACTTGCCAGAGCCTTTTTTAATAACTCATAAGCACGGTCACACTCTTTAGTCCATATAAACTCAATAAGAAGCTTGTATAAGGGGTGAGCTATCTCCGCAAAGAACAAAATGAATGCAGTGTTGATTAATCTTTGGAATGTGGCAGGGGCATTGGTTAAGCCAAAGGCCATTACACAGAATGAGAAATCTCCAAATTCAGTGTGATGAAGGCAATTTTGGCCCTAATCTTCAAACGCAATTGTGATCTGATTGTAGCCAGAGTACCCATCTAAGAAGCTGTAGGCCTCTTTTCCTACAACCCTCTCAAGCACATGTTCTGAATATGGCAAGGGGTAATGATCTCGTTGTGTGGCTAGATTAACCTTTTTAAGATCCACACATACTCTGAGTTTTCCATCCTTTTTGGCACGATGACGATTGGAGAGACCCATTTGGACCGCTCAATAGGATATATGAATCCACATTTGATAAGCTTTTTGATCTCTTTTTGAACGATCTTGGCATACTTTGGATTCATTGGGTAGGGTCTTTGTTTGACGGGCTTAGCCATGCTAATCACAGGAATTGTATGTTGTACCACAGAAGGTGGAACACCCTTCATATCATGGTATGTCCATGCGAATAAATCTTTGAATTCTTTAAGAGGCTCTTTTAAGACAGTTTCTTCAACATCAGTGAGATTTTGGGCAATGAAAACTGGTTTAAACTCCTCACTTGGGTCAGCTAATTTGATCTCCTTGACAACCGCTGGGCCATCGTAGACACCACTACTCCCCTAAATAGGCGTTCGTTGGGCTTTCGTGTACACAACTTTAAGTTTCCCCGCAATAGAAGATTTGAAGTGTTCAGGTGCGGGGTGTATGTCTATGGGCTCTTGTTTTGCGAGGGCCTTTTCCTCAATTTTGGCTTCCTTTTGTTGTTGAGCCATCTCTCGATTTATGTGTCTCCTTGCAATGCGGCTCAGTTTTGGTTTTTTTGCAAGCTCTATTTGTGCGATGTCATGGGGTTGTGGTCCTGTACCACATGACACTTTGGAGGTAGTCTCCCCAGTTGTCTACCACAGTTGTCTACCAGCTTGCGTTGAGCATCACATGCTCCTACATAAGAAAGACACTCGACAGTGGATTGCTTTTTGTTGATCTGTGCACGCACATTTGCTCGATATCGTCGCCTCTTATATCTCTTCTTTCTCTTGTCTAGTTTTTGGGTTTGGATTATATCTTGTTCAAATTAACTAGATTGGTCCTCACTTGCATCGATCTCACAACCTAATAAATTTCCATAGGTCCTTATACTGGGTCTTGAATATTTTGTTTTTAGAATTGGGCGAATATCCGTTTCATAACCCCCCTCCAGCTCATATTCAATGTTTCCTTGAGTTTCAATCTCGGAGTCCCATTGGTCGGAGTCTTCTGAGGAATCATCAATTTCAATGGCAGGGATGTCTGTAACTTGCGTCTCAAGAGAAGATATATGCATTGCACTTATCATGTTTAAGGGTGCAAGTTGTGGTACCTCACCTCCCTCTTGTGTCACCCAAGTCATGCCTCGATTTTCCCAAGTATCTATATTTGTAGCTAGGTGTACCCAATATATGTTGTCTGACTCACTCATGCCCGGTAACACATCCATATATGGAGAGTCCTCCCCAATGTCTATCTCCTTCTTGCATGTATAGCAATATTGTAGCAGGGCTAAGTGATTTGTGGTTTCTGAGCGAGTATCAATTATGGATTTCTTTCCTAAGGGATGTACCTTACCGGTCACCAAATCCACTCTAACGAGACAGAGTCTTGAAATTGCATATAGACATTGTTTTTAGACCAGTCATGCACCATTTGAGCTTCCCTCTAACATGGGATGTTTGGAGAAATCCATAACGATAAAGGCATGTCGTATATTGTGGCCTAGACCCTTGAGCTTCAAGTCCTTTAACATGCCAAAAGGCTTGGCAATCATGCCATTGGCCATTTTGACCACGATTTTTGTGACTTCTAAGTGAGGTCTTCCCATAGATTCCCAACAGCTTTTAGTTACAATGCTAACACCTGCACCACCACCAAGGATTCCCTTGATAGTTAATCCTTTGGTGGTAATAGATAGGGTTGCATTGGACTCATCACCTTCAAAGTATTGTCCCAACTTTTTTTATAGGAATCTCTACAATAGACTCATGGTCATCAAGGTTAGGTGGTTCTAACCTATCCTCTACATTAGGAATCAAACTCGGCCTATCCATATGCACGAATTGTGGTAATCCGGCCTAGAATTTTCCATTAAGAAATGCTCGCAAGGTTAAGAATAGCAGGATCGCCATACAATTTGGACATGATTGTGGTCCGAACCTCAGAGGACATGAAATCCATTAATTTGGAGATGTTAAATGGCACCTTCTGATCTTCAAGTCCTTGACAAGGGGCTAGCGAGGATGGAATCTCTACTTCTTCAATAGGGTTAGGTATGCTCTCGCTAAACATCCTATCAAGCAAGAAAGTTGTAAGGCCACTTTGCGATGTTCCACCCTCACTCTCTACTCGGATAATACTTGGTATGGCTAACGGTCTATGGTTTGTGTGGGGTTGAGATTGCCTAGGAAACATTGTGTCTGAAATCTTGATTTGTTTGGGTGCCGGCTCTAGTTCTCTTTGGGTTTCTTCTACCAAACTCTATTGGACTTGCTCAATCTCCTCAATAGGGTTTGGGTAGGTTCCAACCTTTTTCCTCTTGAGTTTTGGCTCTCTTGGCTTCACTTGGGGATTTTGGTCCAATATGGGTCCTCTTGGAGACACATGTGGGCAATTTCTTGGTGGAGTCAAGGTCTCTGGGGTGATCCCTCTAGGCAACTCTCGGTTTAACTCCCTATCATGGAGACACTCAGTGATTTTTCCCTTCACATTCATGGCTTTTGTTCCTACTGTCTCTATCAAATCCGAATCCTCCTCAAGGTCATTCATATAGATGGAGTCATCCCCTGTCCCGATGTTAGTCTTTGAACTAGGTTTTGAACTGGTAGTATTTAGGGATTTCTTTTGTTGTGATTTTGGTTTCCTTGCTCGGGCAAGTGATGAATTATCTCGATCTCCCAAGATATAGTTTGGATTTTGAAGCATAGACCTTGTGATTGCATTAACTAATATGATAGAAGTCGGTTTATGCATCCCATTGGCAACCTCAATTAAGTTCAAAGGTGTAATCTTTGGTGCACTTGGATTATGGGGACATTGAGCAATCAAATGGTCTATGTCACAACGATTACAAGTGAGCACTGGCATTACGAAAGTATTTCCTTGGATTGGCTGTATTGGTCTAGGGTTCTTTTGTATGCGATTTGGGCATTCAGCCACATGATGTGGTCCCCCGGGGAGGTCACCTAATAAAAATGTAACCTATCACGTGAGTTAAATAGAAGGGTATTTAAAGTTCTTGAAACTTACAGAAATATATATACAGAAGGGCAATTTTTTTTTCAAATTTGAAAAAAACTTACATATTTTAAAAGAAAAGGGTACATTATATTCTTAAAAGAGTTCACAGATAAGGGGTTTTACAAACATGTCTTGAACCCACGTGATATGGTAGTTTTACACATAGTGAACCCCCCGAGTGTGGTCCACCACAATCATAGCATTGAAGAGATGGCTTCCTTGGCCTTGGCATGTACGTCGGATATGACATGTGACTTGGCATAGCCCCACTTGAATAAATACTTGGATAATGCGCTCGTGGAGCATATGCCGTGGGTACAACTGGGGGTGTAGGAGCTACATGAGCATGAGTGAAGCCACAGGTGCACCCTCTCTTATGCTCATCATAGGGATTGGTGATGTGGGTTTCCTAATAGAAGATTGAGCCAAGTTGGGAAAACTAAACGTACTACTTGTGGGCTCAAATTGCATTGAAACTCCACGCAAAACAACATAAGAAGGATCTATAGGACTCATAGAGGGAGTCTCCATTTGTGACAGGGTTGGTTGTTTCGCCTTACTCGTATCCAAGAATTTCATAGGACTCGTCGAAGGTGTATTCATTCCTTTATTTTGCCTCTCAGACTGGATGATCCTATGGATGAACTCACAAATCATTCGTTGTTGCTCCTCTAGAGTGGTAGCACTAGATGTGGATTGTACAATATCTATCCAACCCACTTGGTATGTGTAACCTGTGTATAAGTCGGTACGAGTCTCAGTGTGTAGGTCATATTCCCAATTGTATTGAGAAATACCCCATCTAGGCTTGGTGTATTAGAAGTTCCTCTCGAAGTTGAGGCAATGTCACTCCCTATGGTTTGACTAGTAGGGACCGCTAGTTTGGACCAAACTTCAGAAGGTGGTAGCTTAGCCAGCTAGTGAAGTAGGTGGAATATCCACATGGACACTTGTTGGAAGTGCAAAGTCTACATGAGATGTGAGCGATGAATCTACTTCTCTGCCTCTTTTGTTGACTTCATTGGCTACCGGTTCAGAGCGAGTAGCTCTACTAAAGGTCTCTATCAAACGGCTAAACATGCTAGACCCAAGCTGTGGGGCCCAGTCAGGCACATCTTGACTTGCTCTTTCAGGATTTTGTGTTGGATGTCACTCCATCACATCGTAGTCGGAGGAAGAGTCACAAGCTACTATGCGTACGTCTTGAATTACACTACCCTAGGTCCCGATGTAGGGTCCGGACCCTAATGTGGAAGGATAGCCGGAGCTTGCTAGTTGTTTGGACTTTAGCACACGACCAGAGTGTAAATGCATGTGACCTTGGTACCCTAAAAGTGTTGGTGAACACCCGCAAAGGCCACCTGTTTGGTTTCTTGGGTGTTTTACACATCGATTTTACTTCTTTTTTTTGTATTTTTTAATGTTTTTTGACGACCAAATTATGGATTAGGCTGTGTGATAGCTCAAAACAAGCGCATCAAGTAGGGGGTCTTGGCGTGCTTTACAACACAACGTTTGGTCACCCAAGGCTCTCGTAGTCCTCAAAACAGTCAATTTTTACCTAGGGCTTCAAAGGGAAAGTCCAAGGGTGGATTTTGGAGGGAAAGGTGAAGGCTTTGTCCCACATGCACTCTCCTTTCACTTGGGGGGTAGACTATATAAGGGAGATGGTTCTTAGTATATATCATATGATCAAGACCAAGACCAACAAGCCCAAGCTCAAGTAAATGATCCGGATCCTATATTTTAGACAAAAAAGGTTTTGAAATTTTCTCTCCTTCTCTCTTCTTCCTTGCTTAGTGCCTTTGGCTTGTGTGCACGCACTCACAACCCCCAACCATCGTTTCCTTGGGCCGTGGGTGCATGCTCAAAATCCGGGCCCTTTTTGGACTGCGGATCCGCACAGTGTACGACCACCTTGCATGCGATGTACGTCTGACCTGCAGCCGCGCACAGTGTGCGACCCCAGTAACCCTAAACAAGGATTAACCAAAATTAATCCTAATTGTGATTAACACAGTGCTAACCCTAATTACAGATTAGCAAAATACTAACCCTAATTAAAAATTTAACAAAAAAACATAGCCGATTAATAAAAAACACAACAAATTAGCAAAAATGCAAGCAGATTAACTTTACACTAATGCCAATTAACAAAATGTATGCAGATTAACAAAAAATACACATGTAGATTAATGAAAAAGCAAGTAGATTAGTAAAAAACACATGCAAATTAATGAAAACGCAGGTAGATTAGCAAAAAAACACACACAAAAACAACAAAACGCACCTTCGTGGTTCTCCCACACCCTCAATAGCAACACACCACCATTCCGCTCACACATACAATGGAAAATAAGACTTCACGCAGCTGCAAGAGAGTTCTCTCAAGCTTGGTGCAGGGCATATCCCCGGCAGCGGCCAAAAATGTACGCTCTGTCGTACGTGTCAATGCAAGAGACTTGCCGCATACACCATATGTGAGCCACGAAGGCTTCAAACACACAACCAAGAAAACCTAGCAAGCTCAAAGAGAACAAGGGTGTATCACTCACCGCTCTATGCTGTCCTCAAGAAGGATCCCCGCATCCACAAAGAGGAAGAAGCTAGTTGCCGACGCTTAACCACCTCACCGCCGCCGCTCGTGCCAACGCCAAGCTTGATCATGTACACACACACTCTCTCTCACATACACACTAACACACACAAGAATGCAATAACGCAAGTAGTATGCAATAACACAAGTAGAGAAGGATTGGAGGAGCAAGAGAACTTTGTATTAGCACTTGAGAGAATGAGGGATTTTAGGGTTACAATGGCTTATATAGAGTTGGTCACTTTCACATATGGACGTCCACACTTGGGCGGCCATCCCTAACCTTAACCCTAAATTTGGTGCACCTTAAAAATACAAGTGGTGATCACCAAAGCAAGTATATCATCTACTGGAATCACAAGCCCCCGTCCCATGACTCAAACAATACAACCATAAGATAAACGCCCGCCATGGGTTAACATTGTCATTTTTCCCTTGAGCTCAATAGTAAGAAACAAGATGGGGTAAATTAGCCACCATGTGAAGGATTGATTTTTGAGACATTGTTTAGAGAAAATTCTTGTGATGAATTTAAGATAGAGTTATAAAGTATAGAGATAAGTATTGATAGAAGTTAAAAATCATTTTGAAATTATAGGTAGCTCCAAATCTTCAAGAAGAAGAAGAAGAAGAAGTTTATAGGATAGTTCACAAAAGAATGGAACTAGCCAATCCAGAGAAAAAGCAAGCCATGTTGGAGCACTTCACCAAACTTTTATTTCCTAAAGAAAGTGACATTTCCACTAGGAAATGCATAACCAGTGACTCAAATGAAGTTACTAGGATAACCTTATGGGGCCAAGTACACTTTTTAAATAATTTGAGGCTTGCAATGATGAGAGAAAATTTGGGATTGGGTCCCAATCGATACTGTATTCTCAGATATGTACACTTTTGCTTATAGTATCTAGTCTACCACATGAAAATATGTACATTTATCCAAACTTTTACAAGCTAGGGCTCAAAAATTTAGCTCGACCTTTCTTGCACTCTCCTTGGAAAGAGATGGTTGCATAGAAAATTTGTCGACTTGAAGGCAGGCTACATGAGATGTAGATATTATTGGATTTTGCAATTTTCAACAACATACATTACAATAAAAATATGTGAAGGAGTCGCAATAGTTACCTTTGTGTTGTCATTAGCCTCCATGGTTTGAGGCTTCATGAGATTGATACTTTCTTGGTGCACCGCATCCCATCATGCTATAGGAGATTTATGTGGGTGAAAGGCCGCTTCAAAGACACTTTTGTTATCATCAATACTCTCTTTGATGGTGACAAGCGCTTGTGCGATGGTCTCCTTGAGACTCATCTGACCACCACATTTGTGGTACTCCAATGGCTTCAAATCTTTGCTTTCTTGACAATCCATTTAGATGCTAGCCTGTGCTTGGGATGGATCTGTGTCATCCATTGTTGTATACATGTTCAACACGGAGAGCGTCTCATCTTTCTGCAAGACAAGAGTTCCACAGCCCCAAGTGTTCAACACGGAGAGCGTCTCATCTTTCTGCAAGACAAGAGTTTTGACTATGTCATTGAGCAAGAGGTATTTGACATCATTGATGATGATGGGATGGGGAACATGATTCTAAATTTAGGGACTTCCACAATCACTTCATCTCCTTCAATCATCTTGTCATCCTCCTCTTCACGATCACTTCCATGCAAAAGAACTAAGGCCATTGATGCCTCTTCCTAATTTGTAATTGCCTCCTCGGCCACATCAACCTCCTTCACTAGGAGAGCGGGGTTGGCTTTTTTCTTTTTTGCATTCTTACCCTTTGTGTCTTTGTCCACTCCCTTAAGCACCATAAGTGCCAGAACCATGTCCTAGCTCAGAAACTAGGTGCCAAAGTTGTCGACACCAATTTCTTCAACTATTTCCTCATATGCTTTATTGTAAGCCCTCCCTGTTAGTCCCTCTGTGAAGCATATATGACAAAAATCAAAAACTTTTGTCACAACGATGGTAGGTATGCCGCAAGAAATCCAAAGGCAATCATTTTTTCTCTAAGTCTTCAAATAGAACAAAGTATTGATCTCTATAGATCTCATGTACTCTCTAAACTCTTTGAGAGCATCTTCATGGAGGACAGCTATCGTGTCCATGTCTATGGAAAACTCAAACATGCAAAAGAAATCACTTGCCAAACCATTGAAGCCCATGTTCTCTAGTTAGGCAAGTAGAGCGTTGCGAGGGCTAGCCATGGCAAAGAGAGCAATTAGCAAGGGTGAAACACAGAGAGAGCTCTTGAGGTAAAAGTTTTAGCCTTCACACTTGAAATTGGCTTTTAAAGAGATTCACTTAAAAAAATAAATTAATTTTAACTTAAATTGACCCAGCTTTTGCATGCTTTTATCTCCACACAAAGTAGTGCCATGTCCACAATAATACACGTGAGCAATGTAAAAGTAACCATTGAAATACAAATGAAAAAAAGAGGATGCTTGCAAAATTGATTCTTGCATTACAAAAGAGGGATTTACAAAGATGGTGCTTGTTGCACACTGATATAATGTGGATGCTTTATTGCAATACAAAGCAATCAAGACTCTTTTCTCTTGTACAACACTTGAGCATTAATTACAGAGCAATATTTTGACCTCAACTCAAAACGCATGACAATATACTCTCAAAGGTTTGTTACTAACCAATCATAGTTAACAATGATGTCATGTACGTCGTCCTCTTGAAGACTAAGATGAATGTCGACTTGCTCGTTGTTGATGATGATATCCAAATAAAAAGCTTGCCTCTCCAATGGTGTGCTTCTATCTTATGTATGGGTAGATTATGGATAGTTGTTGATATGAGATGTGATACCATACAATCACTTTGTCACATACCACTGGACACTTTATTGTGTCAAGTTGGTGCAAAACAACTTTAGTGTGCCAGTATTTGAGAAGGAAGGTATGAAGACCTCCATTTCCTTTTGCAATCCACATTGTTGGAGTGCAATGAAGCTCTGCAGTTTTAAAGAAAAAACAAACATGTGAAGTGGCACAAACCAAGTCAAGGTCGCTATGTGGGAGCCATATGTGCCTTTCATAGCACTCTTAACATCACACTCTACCCTTCATGCCAATGATGCCACAAACACTAATCTAGCATTGGCCACTCTAAGCTATTCACAATGGGGATCAACTTTCACCAGTCTAAGCTATCCACAATGGGGGTGGGAATGGGGATAAACTTTCACTAGTCCCTCTCAAGACTTCGTATATTGCATCATAGAAGAACACCTCTCTGTCCGCAAGCTCATTTGCAGTGCAACCTGCATAGACCAGCCTTCCATAATCGGTGTGAAGAGATTTGAATGTTCCTGACAAGGTCTCTATGGCCTCCCATATATAGAAATTTTAAGGGAAGATGTCTGCACACAAGGATAAACTGTTTCCACATTGCATTGAAGGATACACCACATGCATTTTATAGTAAAAAAGAGAAGCAAGTTTTAATACTTACAATTGGATGGAAATATTTTTTGACAATGTTGTGTGGATTCAACTGTGCAGGTGTGTAGACATGTGTTGAATCTTGGCAAGATTCTTTCCATCACTAGATTGCTTCAGCTCCATGATTCTACCTTCCAATGGTGATTTTGCATTCAAGCAAGACATCGTGACTTTGTGAGCTCCCCTTGTACTCAGACGCATAGTCACCCACATGAGCTTTGAGAATGTTACCAATTCGTTACTTCCATACTCTTCTTCAATGGTACTGGTGCACCATTGAATGTTACTAATTGGTCACTTCCATCCTCTTCTTCAATGGTGCACCTGTCCTCAATGGTGGCCCAAGACCTTTGATTAGAAATCCTTTCCATCCTAGAGCTAGTGTATAAGAAGATTTGAGATTGGGAACTTGTTGTGCTCTCTTTGGAGATTGCTATCCAGTTTTGGAGGCTCTCCACTATGAAAAGAGAGAGAGAAGGTAGAAGAAAAGACACTCCTAATGATGCCTGGGCCTTTTTATGCCAACCCACTTTTTGGAGGTCAGTTTCAAATAGCCTATAGTAAATCCTATTTATAAAAAAGAAGAGGGAAATAATATTGTATTAAAATTTCTTTATTTTTGGGAATCTTTTGAAAAATAGACGCCTACTATTGCTACTTTGACCTCTATTTTTGGGCCTCTTACAAACCCAACATTCCAGACCACATGGCACTCTCCCATTTGCCTATTCTTTAATCTAGGTAATCAAGGGGTAGTCAAATTAAAGGGCCCTTCAAGACCTCACTCTCCCCCAAATGAAAAGCAAGCTTTGCTCGGCTATCAGGAGCATAATGCTATTCACCATCATCATATCCCTTTGCTATTTCCTCTTTGTCAAAAGTGACACAACATTCTCAAACTCTTGTTGTTCCATCTTTAACCCTTGCTCATTAGTTCTATCCTCTAATATCAACAACTTCTCTTGGTCGGCACTCAAGCTCCCTCAACAACTCTATTACAAAAAGGCCTTCCTTTAGCTTAGCAACTCACTCTAAAATAGTTCTCTTTTTCATTGTTTCAAAATCCTTCATGAAGAAATCATCCTCAGAATCCACTTCATAGTTCTCCCAAGTATCTCTGTGTTCCTTCCTCATCAATATCCTTATGTGCTTTCTGATCTCAAGAAGGACAACTAGCTCAAAACTTGGCATCATTTCAATCTCTAGTACACTATTGATTTCCATATCCTTTGAATAATTACATAGTGACATTCCTCCCCTCAAATTGATCCATTTCATTTACCACAAATTGAAGTGCTTTTGTGGTAGACATTTCCCTCCTCTCAATACCCTGTTATTGTAGTATATAGAACACAATTTCTTTAAACATTTGCATGGTGTGTGCATCAAGGTGAATCACATGTTTCTCTTGTTAATAAACCACATTTTCATTCTTGTTTTGATGACACACATAACTCTGATATAATTGCTTCACATCCAGTTCACCAGAAAGTATATCAAGGATTGTGTGGTCTAGTCAAGAAGGTGCAAAACCCTAGTTGTGAGAGTTCGTGATGAGAATAATCGACACCCACTAAGTAAATCCCATCCAAATGAAGAAGTATTCACTAATCTTATTATTAGTGATGCCTAAATTTTATGAGAGTTCATGATAGGGAAATCACATACCCTCTTCATAGGTCTACTTGAAATACTAAGTGAGTTTGTGATGAGAAAATCACAAACTCATGAATCAAAATTTTTTGAAAGCACAATGAAAAACATTTTATGTTTATCCATGAAAGCTCTTCTCACCAATAAGCACAAGAATCATTTGAAACCCAATCTTAATAATGAAGTCTTGTAGCCTCGCCTTCAATTTGTCGAATGCAAAACTCGAGCTCCCTCCTACAATTTGACCTCATTCTGATTTTGTAGATACTTTAGCTCTTTCATAATCCCACCCATACTAAAAAATGAGGAAGAAAATCCTAATTCACACCCTCACAAGCCCAAAAACAAGAAGAAAGAGAGAGAGAATCTTCTTTAGAAAGCATGAAGTGAGTATATGAAAGGGGAAGATTTGTAGGTTTTTCAACCACCATAAGCAAGCACACCCCTTGCTTCCATACAAGAGACATGCTCAAGTGTCACATTTTATTCTTTTGACTCAGTTTTGGGCTTTTTTAGCACATTTTTAACTCAAAAATTCCATTTTGATGGATGCCATTTTTAGCGGGGAATATGCCAAATGGAGTCAGATAAATTCCAAAACTTATGGGATTAATTTTTCATGTTAAAAAATATGACTATGCATCAACTATACATTTTTGGACACTTTTCATAACATTCTGAAGACAACACATGCCCGTTTCTAAGTATAGCCCAAAATGGCCCCTTTTTTAGCATTAAAAAGCCAAACGACCTGGGAAAAATCCCCAAATTTCTTGAAAAGTTCCTTGGAGCTCAAACTTCATATCAAACATTATTTTTCCACTTGTCATGACCCCTTGGAACACTTGTGATGGTTATGCATGCTAGCTACTATTTTTAGACAGCGATTGTCCGCATCAAACTTTCTAGGTTAGATGAGTACTCTAACATGTGTGTAGTTAACACTAGGTTGGTAACCTATCAGAACATAAAAGTGTCCTTTCAGGGTTTTGAAAAAAACCTCCAAAACCATAGTAGAACCACTCATTTTGTAAAATCCTTTCATGAGGTTATAGTTCAAGGCCTACTACACATGGAAAACATAAGAAACTTGTAAAATTTCTCATCTTTTGGTCACACCAAGCCAAAGTTGATGGACCAATACATTTTCATCAAAACAGTCATTTCTTACGTTTTGTTGCATAAAAATAAGATTAGGGATTTTTGTAGGACTTGAGATAAATTCCCTAGTTAACTTCAATGTGTTAGTGATCAGAACATATGATTGCTTCTCAATCACAAAGAATTTTTTGTTTTGCCAAAAGAAATAGGTACAAAAAAGTTGAATTTTTACCATTTTGCATACTTATCATCAAAGTTTCTATAGCCACGCTCAATACAAATAATATATGCATGTTTTCTTAGTTCCGTATTGTCCTTTTGGTTCATAAGGAGCCATGGAGCATGTCAAAAGAATAATACATCTCTTACCAAGGGGAATCTTGGGGACAAGGATGAAGTGTTAAATACAGCAAACATGAAAAAACTGGGTTCAACATTATGAGTTGTAGAATCCCATAGAAACTATTCAATATCTAGCCAAATTTGATCCATATGACTAGATATGGTTACTACCTACAAAATGCATGTAGTTGTCACAATAAACTAACAATATTGAAAAAGCTATACTTGATATACTAGAATGTTTAGTTTTCTTCTATAATTGAAAAAATCAACCATCGTTGTCTACTATGCAAAATAGGGTATTAGGTGCCCCAAAACTCAAGGAATATTAGCTTTATGTTACAATATGCGACATAGAAAATCAAAACTTCATTTGGATATCATGAAAGCCACCAAAAAACTCATAGAAGAGCTAAAATTTTCTTAAAAACAGGATTTGACAATTTTTGTAATTTGGTCATAACTTACAACTTTAACACTAGGTTGGTAATGGGACACTTGTATGTCCTGGGACACTTTTATGTCCTGTTAAGTGACCATTTTCCTTGAATTATGTCAAGAGTTTCAAAATGGATTTTGAAGTGCTATCTGTCTAGAAAGTTGTCTCATGAGCTGAACAAAACTCTACATTTTTTTTGGAATATCAATTCCATCTTTAACCCTGTCCTTGCACAACATTTCACAACCTAAACTGTGTGAAAAAACGGGTCCTGTTTTTGGCTTTTTTCAACTTTTTGCAACTATACCACTCTAGAATTCATGTTTGTGAGGTCTATAATGCTAGAGAACTGTCTTTAGTAGTCCTCAACATGTCCTGATGCTTCTAGGGAGAAATAAATGTTAAAGTTGTAAGTTATGACCAAATTACAAACATTGTCAAATCCTGTTTTTTAGCCAATTTTAGCTCTTCTATGATTTTTTTGGTGGCTTTCATGATATCAAAATGCAGTTTTGATTTTCTATGTCATATATTGTAACATAAAGCTAATATTCCTTGAGTTTTGGGGCACCTAATACCCTATTTTGCATAGTAGATAACGATGGTTGATTTTTTCAATTATAGAAGAAAACGAAACATTCTAATATATCAAGTATATCTTTTTCAATATTGTTAGTTTCTTGTGACAACTACATGCATTTTGCAGGTAGTAACCATATCTAGTCATAAGGATCAAATTTGGCTAGATATTGAATAGTTTCTATGGGATTCTACAACTCATAATGTTGAACCCAGTTTTTTCATGTTTGCTGTATTTAGCACTTCATCTTTGTCCCCAAGATTCCCCTTGGTAGGAGATGTATTATTCTTTTGACATGCTCCATGTCTCCTTATGAACCTAAAGGACAATAGGGAACTAAGAAAACATGCATATATTATTTGTATTGAGCGTGGCTATATAAAATTTGATGATAGGTTTGCAGAATGGTAAAAATTCAACTTTTTTGTACCTATTTCTTTTGGCAAAAAAAAAAAAGTGAGAGAGAAGCAATTATATGTTCTAATCACCAATCCATTGAAGTTAACTAGGGAATTTATCTCAAGTCCTACAAAAATCCCTAATCTTATTTTTATGCAACAAAACGTAAGAAATGACTGTTTTGATGAAAATGTACTGGTCCATCAACTTTGGAGGCTGGTGTGACCAAAAGATGAGAAATTTTACAAGTTTCTTATTTTTTACATGTGTAGTAGACCTTGAACTATAACCTCATGAAAGGATTTTACAAAATGAGTGGATCTACTATGGTTTTGGAGGTGTCCTGTTAGGTTACCAACCATGGTTTTGGAGGTGTCCTGGTTGGTAACCTAATAGGACACCTCCAAACCATAGTAGATCCACTCATTTTGTAAAATCCTTTCATGAGGTTATAGTTCAAGGTCTACTACACATGTAAAAAATAAGAAACTTGTAAAATTTCTCATCTTTTGGTCACACCAAGCCTCCAAAGTTGATGGACCAGTACATTTTCATCAAAACAGTCATTTCTTATTTACATTTTGTTCCATAAAAATAAGATTAGAGATTTTTGTAGGACTTGAGATAAATTCCCTAGTTAACTTCACTGGGTTGGTCATCAGAACATATGATTGCTTCTCACTCACTATTTTTTGTTTTGCCAAAAGAAATAGGTACAAAAAAGTTGAATTTTTACCATTTTGCAAACCTATCATCAAAGTTTCTATAGCCACACTCAATAAAAATAATTTATTAGTTCCCTATTGTCCTTTAGGTTCATAAGGAGCCATGGAGCATGTCAAAAGAATATTACATCTCTTACCAAGGGGAATCATGGGGACAAAGATGAAGTGGTGAATACAACAAACATAAAAAAATTGGGTTCATTATTATGAGTTGTAGAATCTCATAGAAATATTCAATATCTAGCCAAATTTGATCCTTATGACTAGATATGGTTACTACCTACAAAATGCATATAGTTGTCACAAGAAACTAACAATATCGAAAAAGCTATACTTGATATACTAGAATGTTTCGTTTTCTTCTATAATTGAAAAAATCAACCATCGTTGTCTACTATGCAAAATAGGGTATTAGGTGCCCCAAAACTCGAGGAGCATTAGCTTACAATATGCGACATAGAAAATCAAAACTGCATTTGGATATCATGAAAGCCCCCAAAAAAATCATAGAAGAGCTAAAATTGGCTAAAAAATAGGATTTGACAATTTTTGTACTTTGGTCATAACTTACAACTTTAACATTTATTTTTCCTTAGAAGCATCAGAACATGTTGAGGACCACTAAAGATAGTTCTCTACCATTATAGACTTCACAAACATGAATTCTAGAGTGGTATAGTTGCAAAAAGTTGAAAAAGGCCAAAAAGAGGACCCGTTTTTTCACACAGTTTAGGCTGTGAAATGCTGTGCAAGGACAAGGTTAAAGATGGAACTGAAACTCCAAAAAATTGTCGAGTTTTTTTCAGCTCATGAGACAACTTTCTAGATAGATAGCACCTCAAAATCCATTTTGAAACTCTTGACATAATTCAAGGAAAATGGTCACTTAACACTAGGTTGGTAACTTAACAGGACATAAAAGTGTCCTTTTAGGGTTTTAAAAAAAACCTCCAAAACCATAGTAGATCCACTCATTTTGTAAAATCCTTTCATGGGGTTATAGTTCAAGGCCTACTACACCTGGAAAAAATAAGAAACTTGTAAAATTTCTCATCTTTTGGTCACACCAAGCCTCCAAAGTTGATGGACCAGTACGTTTTCATCAAAACAGTCATTTCTTACGCTTTGTTGCATACAAATAAGATTAGGGATTTTTGTAGGACTTGAGATAAATTCCCTAGTTAACTTCAATGGGTTGGTGATCAAAACATATGATTGCTTCTCACTCACTATTTTTTGTTTTGCCAAAAGAAATAGGTACAAAAAAGTTGAATTTTTACCATTCTGCAAACCTATCATCAAAGTTTTTATAGCCACGCTCAATACAAATAATATATGCATGTTTTCTTAGTTCCCTATTGTCCTTTAGGTTCATAAGGAGCCATGGAGCATGTCAAAAGAATATTACATCTCTTACCAAGGGGAATCTTGGGGACAAAGATGAAGTGGTGAATACAACAAACATGAAAAAATTGGGTTCAACATTATGAGTTGTAGAATCCCATAGAAACTATTCAATATCTAGCTAAATTTGATCCTTATGACTAGATATGGTTACTACCTACAAAATCCATGTAGTTGTCACAAGAAACTAACAATATTGAAAAAGCTATACTTGATATACTAGAATGTTTCGTTTTCTTCTATAATGGAAAAAATCAACCATCGTTGTCTACTATGAAAAATAGGGTATTAGGTGCCCCAAAACTCAAGGAATACTAGCTTTATGTTACAATATGCGACATAGAAAATCAAAACTATATTTGGATATCATGAAAGCCACCAAAAAAATCATAGAAGAGCTAAAATTGGCTAAAAAACAGGATTTGACAATTTTTGTAATTTGGTCATAGCTTACAACTTTAATATTTATTTCTCCCTATAAGCATCAGGACATGTTGAGGACTACTAAAGATAGTTCTCTAGCATTATAGATCTCAAAAACATGAATTCTAGAGTGGGTATAGTTGCAAAAATTTGAAAAAAAGCCAAAAACAGGACCCGTTTTTTCACATAGTTTAGGTTGTGAAATGTTGTGCAAGGACAAGGTTAAAGATGGAATTGATATTCCAAAAAAATGTCGAGTTGTTTTCAGCTCATGAGACAACTTTCTAGATAGATAGCACCTCAAAATCCATTTTGAAACTCTTGACATAATTCAAGGAAAATGGTCACTTAACAGGATATAAAAGTGTCCCAGGACATAAAAGTGTCCCATTAGCAACCTAGTGTTAACAGGACATAAAAGTGTCCCATTACCAACCTAGTGTTAACATTTATTTCTCCCTAGAAGCATCAGGACATTTTGAGGACTCCTAAATGTAGTTCGCTAGCATTATAGACCTCACAAACATGAATTCTAGAGTGGTATAGTTGCAAAAAGTTGAAAAAAGCCAAAAAAAGGATCCGTTTTTTCACACAGTTTAGGTTGTGAAATGTTGTGCAAGGACAAGGTTAAAGATGGAATTGATATTCCAAAAAAATGTCGAGTTTTTTTCAGCTCATGAGACAAGTTTCTAAACAGATAGCACCTCAAAATGGTCACTTAATAGGACATAAAAGTGTCCCATTGCTAACCTAGTGTTAAAGGTGTTATTTGCTTCCTACACAGTTATAATCTTGCAACCATACACTCTTTCTTTTCTATCTAGTCTTCCTTTCTCTAGTAGAGTAATTAGAGAGTCTCTTCCTCTCTTTTACTTCTCAATTTCCATTGTGTATAATGAATTAGGCCAAATCTCTGACACACAGACATCAATTTGAGTGACATCACCACCTATCAAGTCACCTCCTAGATCTCCTCCACATAGATAGATTTTACCACTGAGAACTCTAGATACTTTGAGGCTATGAGTGATGGAGATGAAGGCCTAGGAGATGAATACATATATCATACATGGGACACACTAGTCAACATCTATATCCATTAAGACACGAGCCATGGAGTTGATCCTATGATTGACTCTACACAGAATGTACAGCCTAGTGAGGTAGTTTCCACATGCTAGATTACGAGGATTGTGCCACCTGAGGTAGATAGAGCTCAGAGTTTGATGCATAGAGAACCTACATGACACATCCGTGACAAAAATGCTGCCACAAAGCCATTTGTTTTAGATACAAGCATATCCAACAATCATAGAGCGGCTTAACACTACGTGCACCACATTGACATATGAGGTACCTAGAGACCACATTATTCCAATTTCCCACCCCTGTAGGGGTCATACCCTAGACTTCTGAGCATTTGTTGCCTAGATTGACCTCTAGAGAGTCTTCCCATGAGAAGATAGTTGCGCTTGAGGTACCCCCTTGGATGACATCATGATCACATGATAGATATGGCACCCATGAGCCCTCATTTGGCTATGACCAGAGGAGTAGTTCTACACAAGAGCAACCATTGACTTATCAAGCATATATCTCTTCTCATAGAGCTTATTCAAGGATCACTAGACATGTATATGTTCCCCATACGATGATGCATGGCATGTAATTGCCTTATGATGACACCCTAATATGGGTTGAGAGCCACCACACACATGAAGGTAGATCCCATGGATGGCTTGCATCACGATGTTCACTTGAGGCATAGGGATTTTATGAGGTACATAGATAGATTTGGGTTCCTAGGCCACGATTTATAGAGCACCTAGGGCAACCCTAGAGACCTATGCTTACAAGACTCCCACAAGAGAGGCATAGACTATGATTACGACCATTAGAGAGGCTAGTACCATCATGAGTGTATACGCAACATGAGAGAGTGCACCTAGAGCTAGACCTTCATGTTCACGTGCTAGGAATTCTCAAAACACTATCACACAGAGATTGAAATCATTGAAATTTTGGCTGTCTAAAAGCCTACCATTTTCTACACCATAGGTTGACACTAGCCATAGCACGGTTTCTACTACCATTGACCATGCCATTGACCTTAAGCTAGACATCTGTATGCACATACTTTGTGCCGTAGAGCCTACCATACATATGGAGCTAGGCGCTAGACAACCTTTGAATATTAGAGATAGAGCTAGGAGACTACAGATATTGCTTCATGGTGGCAACAACTCTCTTGATTTCTAGTTGCACTAGACTTTTGACTTGTGCACATTGACCATAGTACACTAGACATTTACATACGCATACTACAGGCACTTTTTTCCCACTGAGTTTTTTTCCTTTGGATATCCAGGTTTGAGACCCTAGATTAGGTATTTCATTTTGCTTTGTTAGAATAAGACTTCTTCTTATGCTAATGCACCTCTAGAAAGTGTAGTGCTTTGTACATTCTATGTTTTTAAATGCAAGATTGAGTTGATTTGGAGACTATCTTCAGGCAAGGATCCACTATCATCACACAACTAGCCAGGTGTCCTATTTCCATTTCTTTTTCACATTGTGAATTGTACATCATTTGTATTGCTGCTCGTTGATGGTTATGATCAGTTGTGCATGTCTAAAGTCATGATTCTATCTACCAATTAAGGACTATGTAAATGAATATTGCTAGTGATTTATGCTAGTTAATTGATCTAGGGTTTAGCTTTATTTTATTGTCTTTAAGTAGGTCATAGTGACTTTAAGTTAACCTTGATACTTAATTTGCTGGCTTAGTTAATGATATTGTCTTTGAAATGGTAAAGACTTTAGGCGTGTCTTAAACTTGTGAAGGTTTAGTCTCTTGTAGACTAAGAAACATGACATGTGTGATTGTTTACATGCACTTAAATGTTTAGTTTTAAAAAAACTAAAAATGTTTAAGGTAAAGCCTTAGTGCTCGAGAAAAAATCTTAAGCTGGTAAAGATTCATGAACTCCCAACTATTTTTGGCGCTTGCAACATCTCGACTTCTAGTGAGAAGAAAATATCTTCCTACTAATAGAGGTTGTATATTGTGGAGCTCTCTTTGGAGCCCACCTAAGGCAAGTGAACCTTTAAAAATCAAGCAAACAATTGTAAAATGATGTCTCAAAAAACAATATGTCCATTGCACTTCATTGTTATTTACTTGTGTTGCAAGTAGCAATGAGAGCAAGACTTAATGAGTTGACATATACAAATAGGATTTTTATCATTAGGAGATAATGTTATGATCTAGGTTAGTAAATAAAGTACTTGTTTTAACCTTCATTCACTATAATTTACTTTAGGATACTCTTATAAAGTTAAAACTCCCATTAATTAACTTTTGTGAATTAATCAGCTCTTGTTTAATTTATATGCTTTTTAACTTGGCAAGGCAAAATTCTAACTTTGACATTTTGCATTGACCATATGTGTTGGGTTAACCCCAACTTGTGACCTATAAGGGGTGCTAATCTATGAGGCTTGCATAAATTGGCTAGATCTGAGGTCCCTAACACCTTAAGGTTTTGGGGTCTAGATGGCTATACCAATTTGTGGAACATTGCAATTAAGCATGCATGTTCGGTGATAGTACTGGGATGGTTGACCTCTGGGAGTGTTGAGAGAGAAACAGAGAGTACAGAAATAGAACCCCAAAGTGTGTAGAATACACACATGAGATGATGTATATATAGAGGGGACCTGGGTGCCATATATTGAGTAGCTTCACAGATAATCTCTGATACCATGTTGAGAGAGAAAGAGAGAGCACAGAAATAGAACCCCAAAGTGTGTAGAATACACATATGAGATGATGTATATATAGAGGGGACCTGGGTGCCATATATAGAGAAGCCATATATTGAGTAGCCTCACATATATGCTCAACAAGAAAGAGAGAGTACAGAAATAGAACCCCAAAGTGTGTAGAATACACACATGAGATGATGTATATATAGAGGGGACCTGGGTGCCATATATAGAGAAGCCATATATTGAGTAGTTTCACATATAATCTCAACACCCCCGCTCAAATAAGGGTCCCTAACTGTGGATGAAAAAACCCTTGGGGGATTAAGGGAAAAACCCACAACTCTATATACATCCACCATTATATTATTAAAATCATTGATTATACAAATGTTGATGAGGAGCTATATCACTCCTTTTACAACGAATGAATATTTTATGAGGAGCTACATCACTCCTTTTACAATGAATGTTTTATGAGGAGTTACATTACTCCTATCCTATCAAATACAATAATGAATACAAAGGTTCAATGAAGAGGTGTAAAGGCTATTGATTAGCTCGTAATCAGAAGTGTCTCCAAGAATCTGCTATGTAGCTTGTCATCACTATCGCATAACCAAACATATCTTCATGTTGTCATCAATATGGCATCACCAAACATGTCTTCATAAATCTTTTATTGTCACCAAGTTTTTCTTCATGAAATCAATTCTTTGATCAATCCTACATAGATCATAGACTCAAAAACAAAAAACATAGTCATGAAAATTATTAGCATCGTTAGTGAAATAATTACGTTCATAATATCATAAGAGATGGTTCGCGACGCCACTCTTTTGACGACATATATACGCACGACAGCATATGGTACATAAAGAATGAACGTAAAAGTACAAGATGCGTGATTACGTGATGCAAATGATATGTGTATATACGACATAAAACAACATTTATCAACGTAGTGATCAATGAATATCATGAAAGTAGTAAGAAAACATCATCATTGTATCAATAAAAATGAATAAATCATCATGGTATCAACGAAAAGCATCATGATATCACCGAGAATAATCATTGTATCAACGAAACAACATCATGGCATCAACGAGAATAACCATGGTATCAGCAAAACAACATCATGGTATCACCGAGAATAACCATGGTATCAACGAAACAACATCATGGTATCACCGAGAATAACCATGGTATCAAAGAAACATCATCATGGTATCAACAAAAATCACCGTGGAATTAACGAAATATCATCATGGATCACCGAGAATAACCATGGTATCAACGAAACATCATCATGGCATCACCGAGAATAACCATGGTATCAATGAAATATCATCATGGTATCAACGAAAATCACCATGACCAAAGTACTAACAAAACATCATCATGGTATCATCAAAATCACTATGGTATCAACGAGAAAATCAATAAAACGACGTAAACTATATCTCTAAAAGAAGAATTATACGACAATCAATGAACGAGTATATCATATAACAAAAGATCATGTACCAACATTAGCTCGATAGAATTTGGACGATCATCAACGGCTCGACTAAATCGGAACGATATGTAATTGGCTTCTGCAGCAAAGTTACGTCAGTAACAAATATATGATTGACGAAGAAAAAATGTAATTGAGAAGTTTTCAATTATGAGAAAAATCAAAAGCAAAAAGTAAAATTTTGCTTTTCAAATATATTCGCACTCCAAGACGATAACCCAAAATCGGTGCAGAATTTAGAGAAACTTTCTTCTGCAAAGTTATAGACCACATCGATTACGAGGGCTCAAGCAAATAGTTTCTCATCGATTTCGATGCCTGCAGCGGCTAGTTTCTGCAGAATCGTTTTCAATTAGGAGAAAAATTAAAAACAAAAAGAGAAGTTACTTTTTAGGCATGTACGCAGTCTGCGAACGATAACTCAAAATCGGTGCAAAATTTGAAAAAAAACTTTCTGCTGCAATGTTGTAGACCACATAGATCCCGGTCCCTTACGCGGGTAGTTTTTGCAAAATCATTTTCAAGTAGCAGAAAATTTAACAACAAAAAGTAAAAGTAAAAGTCCGCGAACAATAACTCAAAATCGGTGAAGAATTTGAAAAAACTTTTTTCTGCAAAGTTGTAAACCACATCGATTTCAATCCTTGCAGATGGTTTTTGAAAATTCATTTTCAATTAGCAGAAAAATCAAAAACATAAAACGAAACTAGCTTTTCGGACATGTACGCAATTCGCGAACGATAACTCAAAATTGGTGCAGAATTTGAAAAAACTTCTTTTTGCAAAGTTGTAGACCACATCGATTCCGGTCGGTCTCATGGGTAGTTTCAGCAAAATTGTTTTCAATCAGGAGCAAACTCTAAAACAGAAAGCGAAAGTTGCTTCTCGGATATGTACGTAGTCCACGAACGATAACTCAAAATCGGTGCAGAATTTGAAAAATCTTCCTTCTGTAAAGTTGTAGACCACATCGATCCCGGTCGTTTCATGTGGGTAGTTTCTGCAAAATCGTTTTCAATTAGCAGAGAAATCAAAAACAAAAAGTGAAAGTTGCTTTTCAGGTATGTACGCAGTCCACGAACGATAACTTAAAATTGGTGCAGAATTTGAAAAACTTCCTTCTGCAAAGTTGTAGACCACATCCATTTCGGTCTCTCTCGCAAGTAGTTTCTGCTAAATCGTTTTCAATTAGAAGAGAAATCAAAAACAAAAAGAGAAAACTGCTTTTTAGATATGTACGCAGTCTGCGAACGATAACTCAAAATTGATGCAAAATTTGAAAAAACTTCCTTCTGCAAAGTTGTAGACCACATCGATTCCCATCCCTTGCCCGGTTAGTTTTTGCAAAATCGGTTTTGATCAGGAGAAAAATCGAAAACAAAAACATACTGCTCTGATACCATGTTGAGAGAGAAAGAGAGAGTACAGAAATAGAACCCCAAAGTGTGTAGAATACACACATGAGATGATGTATATATAGAGGGGACCTGGGTGCCATATATAGAGAAGCCATATATTGAGTAGCTTCACATATAATCTCAACAGGGAGAAGCTACTGCCTTATGACCATCAAGATGCATGCTTCATGTTTATATGACATTTTTCTTTGACAATGTGTTGTACTTGTGATTTCATAACTATTTTCTTCTTTTGCAGACACACTCTCGCCTCGATATCTACCTTGTACCTCAGTGATCCAACTTCACTTGTAATGCTCAACAACACGAGAGAGTGTAGGAGGGGAGGAATGTTAGTAGATGCTAACACACGCCAGAAGTCACGAGTGGCATATATACTATTTTTGCCATTTATTATTTTGGGCATACCTATTTTTTAGTTATGACATGATGTACATTGGGTATTTGGGCTCCATGTAAGTTCAGAGTGAGCCATGATGCCTACGTTGCAATAGAGGCACCCTAGATTTTATGCATCTTTTGAGAGACTGCCCATATTTTAAAACCCCAGGTATATAAGTGAGTTTAGACCAATGTGTAAAGGAGGCTGATTCATTTTCCAAGAGATAGGGTAGAGAAGAGAGCTCAAGCTTGTGGCTAGGCTATGGAAATAGAGACTCTATGCGTATACCTTTTGGCTTGAGATTATGAACATTAGTTCTCTAATAGAGGCACCCAAGATTTTATGCATCTTTTGAGCGGCTGCCCATATTTTATAACCCTAGGTATATAAGTGAGTTTAGAACAATGTGTAAAGGAGGTTGATTCATTTTCCAAGAGATAGGGTAGAGAAGAGATCTCAAGCTTGTGGCTAGGCTATGGAGATAGAGACTCTATGCGTATATCTTTTGGCTTGAGATTATGAACATTAGTTCAGTAATAGAGGCACCCTAGATTTTATGCATCTTTTGAGCGGTTGCCCATATTTTAAAAACCTAGGTATATAAGTGAGTTTAGACCAATGTGTAAAGGAGGGTGATTCATTTTCCAAGAGATAGGGTAGAGAAGAGAGCTCAAGCTTGTGGCTAGGCTATGGAGATAGAGACTCTATGCGTATATCTTTTGGCTTGAGATTATGAACATTAGTCCATAACCATAACCATAACCATAAATTATTTACCATAACCATAACCATATAATCATCCACCTGACCATATAACCATAACATGATGATCACCTGTCCAAAACAACCATAATAAAACAATCACAATAACCTTGTCATGTTACACAAGTATGTATGTCCATATGCATATCCACAAACATAACCGTACCATAACCATATATGTGTCAAATATAAAAGTAGAATGTCATACTGGCTAGTTGAATACACAAAAATGAATCATGTACATGTCGCGAAGTGTAACCGTTATCAAAATTCACACCTACAGATAGATGGAAAAATAAATCATAAATAATCAGAATAGTTTATCTTACATGCTTGTAATGAACAAATTTGTTTTCCAAAGTCTCTCACCTAAATCATTGGCGGACATCCAAGTCCTGCCAGTGCACTGTCTCTAGAGGAACCAAACCCCGTCGATAAACTACGGTCTCCTCGTTGCGTGTTGGAGCTCGCCTCATTGAAAAATTTTGCATTCGATTAATGGAAACATTACAATCTATCGTACACAACATGTGAAAAAACATCATAGAATACTCACAAACTCATAGAAAAACATTGGGAGAAAGCTGGACTCACTTTTGGGCCTTTTAGTTCTAGAGAGAGAGTGGCGCTCGACAAATGAGGAAGAGGCTAACGTTACGTTGAAAATCGACATTTTGGAGTCAAGCTCTTTTAAAGAAAGGGAGGAAATATTATTTTGGTTCATCAAATTGCACAATTTCACTCTTTCAAGGCATAAATGCCGTAAGTCATACTAACTATGTACCGAGGAATTTCAGAACTTTCATTGAAGACTCTATCTAGTATCTTTGTTCCTGCCCAAATATGACTTTGAGTAGCTCTACTTACCTCTCAAAACTTCTTCCCCTTTTTCATATTTGCGCTAACCTTTCTGTGTATTCATTCTACTGCACACCATGTCTACTTCTCGAAGGCCTAGCACTACCATTGACTCTGTTAGCATTTTTAACAGCTATACTACAGACGATCAAGCATGGATTCCATCTCGAATAACTATCGGAAGTTGGGTTCTACTGCAAACTAGGAGGAGGAAGAGGAGGCAACACAATGATTTTGTGGAGGCTTTCAAGGGTCAAGTTAAAGAGTTTAAAGTGTGTGCACACAAAGCAAGCGGGTGAAAGAGGTCCTCATACAACATGCTTTCCAGCATGCAGACTTAAAGTTGCCAACATCTCCTCCAAGTTTTCCAAGGCATCGACCCAACTGTAAGTTATTTCAGCATCTCGCTTACTACATGATTATATTCGAATATTAAGTGGTGGATATCATCTTTGGTATGTTTCAGATATTTATCCATCGCATAGGACAGATTGGCAACCAATTGAGAGCATAGTTGGGATTTTTGATGCTTTCCATGCGTTTATTGGTGAGAAAATGTACCGAGGAAGACAACACAAGGAACTTGCAGATAATGGAATTTTCTTTCATGATATGTCATATGTGGAACTGAGAACTTCCATTAGTTGGGGTCGTGTAGCTCCTTTGTCACTTCCATCCTTTGACAGCAAGGATTGGTCCCTGCCTGCTTCGCAAACTAGTGAAAGCTTCAGGAATAATTTGTTTCAGGATATACAAAAGTCCCTCAAGTATTCAATTGCCACAAAAATAGTTCGGCTTGCACTATTTATGCCTCTTGAAGTGTTTGTAGATTTTTTTCTTTGATGAGAAAAGAAGAATTACCGCAACAATGTTCATTTTCAAGTCTGAGAGTTGTTTGGACTTTTTAGATGATAACTGGGATAGGAAACAATCACAGAACAAAATCTGTGTTTTGCAAAAGAAGTCCATAATTTGCAAGTTCATTATAAGCTCTCAAAATTTCTTAGTATCGTTCTACTATATTAGATATCATCTTCTTAGTGGGCAGCTTATTCCACTCGACCAAGATACAGAGAACAACCTCGAGAACAAACCTTTATCAATGGAGCTCTACTTTCGAGACAGCCTACTTACTGTGATGGAGACAATGTCAAGCACAACTCTTGCGCAGCTCAGCATAGATCTTACATGTGAAGAACTTCCACTTTTGCTGGAATTGTATGCATTCAGTCTCAACAATAGAAAGGTGCTTACTAAATCGATAAATTTTGATTGTCTTTAACACACTATGACAGAATCTAACTTTTTCTTCTTTTCAAATTCCAAGGCGCGAGGAGAAAACAACATTGTGCAAGGAGTCACTAGCAAATACACTTCACTTAATTGCTTCCACCAGAAGCTAGGTCACATACCTTGTGCACGCAAAGAGCTTTGATGCCATGCAAACCATGATGTACTCTTCAAAATGACTAATGCAAAGAAATTTTTTGGCGGTCAAACAATGTTTCAAAAGTGTAAATTTTCAATGTTTCAAAACTTTACATATTGTGTTGTTTCTGTCAAGATTTATACAAGTAATTTTCTCCCTTTCCCTACTACTGTCCTCTCCCCCGGTTTGTGCCACTCATCCCTTGTCCTCTCCCCCGGTTTGTGCCACTCGTCCCTTGCCCTCTACTCCGGTTGCTCCCTTGCCCTCTGCTCTGGTTGCTGCTACCTCTGCCTCTGGGGACGTTGGTCTCGGGCATCCTTTCGCGTCGCTCGAAATCATGGGCCTGTTCCATGGATTCCCATGCTTCTTGCACCTGTGAAGCTTCCCGATGTTCTTTCTCTTGCCGTCGACGTGTAGCCCATTCCTCTACTTCTACGGCGTCCGCATAATATTGGTTTATTGCTTCTTGCATATTTCGAACTTCTTCTTGAGTTTGATTGTGGCGTTGCATCATTTCGTTAATTAGAGCCCCTTCGAACTACTCAGCTCTCGCCGCTTCCTCTCTTGTGCGTCTATTTACCGAGATTATAATATGTTGGATGGCCATTACAGAAAAATGTAGCACATCGTTGGGGGTGTAGTTATGTGATCGAAGTTCCTGTAGAAGCGTGATACAGAAATTTATTTCTTCATACATACGTTGGAGCAAACAATAAAACAATAGATTACTTATGTTCGGTCTATCCATAATTTGACTGATGAGCAATAGGGCATTCAAACAGGTTCGCCCAGCCACAACTATAGTCATCGGGCACGGTTACCCGTTCGTGCTGGACTACATTTTCTAGATCATGTTCTAACAAAAGATGCTCTACACAGCATACAAGTTTTTTTGCGGCACTACATACATAACCACTTGAGTCAGCAACACATTACAAAGAGACACTGCTTTCCAAATGTACCCAAATGGACCTTACGTTTTTACACGACCGTGAAACGCCCTGCTTTGCCCGGAGTTTGCTTAGTAAACAATCTTAGCTTCCATGTCAAATAACATCAGACTCCAATGATCACTATAGAGACACCATCAAAGATGAGGAGAGATTCTCAATGATGCAAGATGTTTTTTACAAGGCAAGAAAATACTCACGATTGATTGTACACAGTGACCAGAAAACGCGCTAGATCAAAGATGACTATGCTAAACCAGTTTATCAGACTCAAAAAGGAAACTGAGTTGTTCTACAGATAAGGCGATATCAACGGATCTATTACATATACTTTCTCTTGAACCTCAAGGGGCAGAAGTGAGACAACGTGGCTAACATGAACAAATGGCAGAGATTAGACTTGAACACCAAGTGAGTCAATACCGAGCGAGTGGGACAGCTATTGAATTCCATCCGCCATTGATTCATTTGGTATTGACCCATGTCAAGTAACAAAAATGAGCCATTATAAAGAAGAACTTGACGACGACTGCCGCAAAGACATGGGTCAATACCGAGCGAGTCAGTGGCGGATTCCAATTCCATAAGCCACTGAATCGCTTGGTATTGACCCATGTATTTAAGGTAGTGAGCCATTATAAAGAAAAACATGGCGACAGTCGCAAAGACATGGGTCAATAGCGAGCGAGTAGTACCACTATCCAATTTCATAAGCCATTGTCTCGCTTGGTATTGACCCATGTCTCGGTAGAGACCCATTTAATGAGCATGAGAATTGAAGAGCATGAGAATTACCACAAAGAAACATTGAAGACCTCATTCGTTGCGAGCGGGTCGATGAAACTGCGCATGCACCGGAAGTCTACATTATTGAGGTTGAAAATGGAGGCCTCCTCTGACCTTGCAGGCAGCTGTTTTTGCGCATGCAGAGGCGCTGAGCTCAAAACAATTATCAACTCCTCTTCATTCTCTTCGTTGATTTGCTCTAAAATAATTGACTCATCCGATACATTGGATGGCCCTTGTGATGTAGAGCCTTACCCTTGCCTTTCTTGAGCTGGCTCCCTGGCTGTCTCTGGCTCCTCCCTAACAGCCTCAGGCTCCTTAGGATCCGGATCATTTTCCTTCAATATTGGTTGCTCCATAGATGCCTCAGGCTCCACCCTAACCTGCTCTTGTCCCTCATCATCCCTTACTGGCTGTGGATCCTCCATGACTTGCTCATTTTGGTGTCTAGTTGGCTCCTCGATAACTGTCTCTGTTTCTTCCATGACTGCCTCGGGGTCCACTCTGGCTTGCTCATGCCCCTCTACGGCTATCTCAGCCTGCCCATCTGTGTCGTTTCTCTCGACTTGTGATCGGGTCCTTCTGCTATTTGTTTCAGCCCTAGACGACTCTATCTTTCGTGCACGAGGATGGAGAGGGGGGATGTTGAGCATATCCATGGTTCTACTATTCCGGATAGGCACTGGCTAAAGGAGCCCATCGTAGTGTAAATGCAGCCTCCAAAGAGTATCAAAATCCCGCGGCATGATAGTGACGCGGTGTGCATTGGCAGCCTGGATATATCCATCGCTGAAGAATTCCACGAGGTAGTCTTCAGCAATTTCTTGAAGGCATAGTAGTGCACTGCTGGCCCATCGCATGCCGACTCTCCACTGCTCGAAAATCTCCCGCACTACTCGTTGGAAAGGGAGACGTGGAATAGCAGGTTGAACGTGTCGTTCTATCCTGCACAACTCTTGCAGTACACCTCTGTGTGCCTCATATCGGCGTCTTCTTGCTTGAGCATTCAAAGATTCACCTGTTGCCCTCCTAGCATAGGCCTTTACACAAGGCATCTCTACAAATAGCATAACACCAAAAGACAATTCATTTGTCAGCACAAGGGACTTCAGATTTCAGAAAAGGTCAGTATCAAGCGAATAGGTGCATAGGAAAGAGTTGCCTTGCCTTATTCACTCGGTAGTGACCTCAGAAAATAGTAATAGCAGGCATGACATATATTTTTTGAGGTCACTACCGAGAGAATAGGTGCATAGGAAAGAGTTTGCCTTGCCTTATTCACTTGGTAGTCACCTCAGAAAATAGTAATAGCAGACACGACTTATATTTTCTGAGGTCACTATCGAGCGAATAGGTGCATGGGAAAGATTTTCCTTGCCTTATTCGCTCGGTAGTGACCTCAAAAAATAGTAATAGCAGACATGACTTATATTTTCTGAGGTCACTACTGAGAGAATAGGTGCATAGGAAAAGTTTTCCTTGCCTTATTTTCTCGGTAGTGACCTCAAAAAATAGTAATAGCAGACATCACTTACATTTTCCGAGGTCACTACCAAGAGAACAGGTTTTCATCCCCTGCAACAAAATATCTTATTAGCTGGGTAGTGACCTTAGAAAAGTGTACAAGCAAGCAAATATCTTATTAGCTGGTTTGCATCCTCTGCAAGAAAATACCAATGTGAAGGAGATGTTTAAATCCATGCGGTCCTAACTGTCATGTCGTTCCCTCCCATCACCTCCCCTAATCTTCGGGGGATGGTACCATTGATTCTCTCTCCCACGTCCACCTCTCATGAAACCGCATGGCAGTACCACCCCTCACAGACCACTCACTCATAAGCTAGAACCCAGGCTCTGCTTTTTAGGCATGTCTGCAAGTCTATTTAAGTAGCAGTTGTTTCAGAACCTCCCTGAGGGTTTCACAGAACAACTACAAGAAGCTTAGGATAGTGGTGATGCCTTTCCAAGGTATACTCCCGCAATGTCAACAACACCGCATCCGGGCCCTCCTCATGAGGCCCCCCATTGGCTCTCCCCCAATATTATCCTTAATGTTCTTGACCGACACAGCTCGGGAGTGGCTGCTGTCAACACGGGAGTCAATTCTCGAGGTAAGCCGCTGGTAATTCTTTGCTTTCTGCTCCCAATTTCCAAGCTCCTAGTTTGAAGAGATTATCTGCTAAATGCTCTGTGCAGGATGCTAGCCTGAAGCTGCAGCAAATGCTGATCGTGAGGCAGAGGGTCTCAATCCTTAAAGACTCTCTGGAAGCAAGAAGGCCTGAAGACATGCAGCGATTGCTCGCCGAGAATGGCTCTATGGAGGCTATCATTAATTGGCTTCAAGAAATGAAGGATGAAGTGCTTGAGCTAGCTAGTAATTATGAGAAAGCCATTAACTTTGCCAACAGGCTTCAGGAAGAGATAGTCTGGCTGTGAAGGAAAAGGACTACATGGTTATTGAAAACCCTAAACCCCCAGAAATTAGTAGGCCAGTCTTTATAAAGTTTGAAGTGTTTTCTAAGTCAAAACCCGGTGTTCAATTGTAATTTTGTTTCTTTCTTATAAAATCAAAACGCGTATTTGGCAAAAAAAAAACCCTAAATCCGCAACAAACAGGGTTTACCTTCCCCTTATTTGCTTAGTATTGACCTCTGTACTAGCAGACATCACTTAAATTTTCTTTTGGTCAGTACCAAGTGAACAGGTGCAGCAAACAGGGTTTACCTTCCCTTATTCGCCTGGTACTGACTACACAAAATACAAGTGCACGGAAGGGTAGTAAGTAGCATACCTCTTCACTGTGTGTAGAGTTCCGCGTCATTGAAGCACTACAGAACAAGAGTAAGAGAAGGAGGTTGCACGAGGGTAAGAGGTGATGGAGTTTTCTTACCGCGTGATAGAGTTCATTAGAATGATGTGCACTAGAGGACGCGAAAAGAGGCAGAATAGTTGAAACTTGAGATGTTTGGCGGGGGTAATGCCTCAACTTAGAATGCTTACCACGGGGAGGGTGACAACTTCACTTATGCGCGAGATTGTGGTTGGTAAATCATACTGCATGGGAATCTGAGACCATTTCTTACTAGTTGTCCTTGAGAGCGCAGCCCACGTGCCTTTTTGAGTGACCTTTTAGGGTCAGACAGACGCCAATCGCCCTTGCAGTGGAACAAACAGATCATCGCTGCCTTTGCCTTTTCTGCGCTCTTCCCCTTGGCCAGCTCTCATGATCCTGTGTTTAGAGTCAGATGCCGATCGCCCTTGCATTTGCCATCTCCATCTCCAAGTAGAACAAACAGATCGCCATCGCGTTTGCATTTTTTGCGCTCTTCCCCTTGGCCACTTCTCGTGATCCTGCGTTGAGAGTCAGACACCGATCGCCCTTGCAGTTGCCATCTCCATGTCCAAGTAGAACAAACAGATCGCCATTGCCTTTGCATTTTCTGTGCTCTTCCGCTTGACCACCTCTCGTGATCCTACGTTGAGCGACCTCCACTGGGTCGAGTCCTTTGTTGTCGGTGGCCTGCGAAATCAGCATCCAACTCAGCGCCATTGGATATTGCAGAGATGGGTTCTTTCTCCCTGCCTCTCCCCTTCTTGTGTGCTGTTAACTGTGTGCGCACCGAAGACACTGCGTTAGGGTAAAAACGCATGCATGGTTGGAATAATTACTCCTTATGTGACCGTGCCTGAGTTTGGGCATAGTGAGTGAGTAGGCCTATAAATCTATCACTGATAATATTAAATTCTCTGTTCTTATCCACCTGTTCCGAATGCTTGGGTCATAGGACAGAACCAAGCGAATAGGGCCCTTTGGAGATTCTTGGGGCCCCTACTCGCTTGGTTCTGACTCAACTAACGTCACCTCTTATGACATTAGCACACACCAAGAAAAAAGAGACATTGAGGGGTACTCGAGGCTCAATATTTGCTTGGTTATGACACCAAATAGTTTTGGTTTGCTTTTTCTTTCAGTCATGGGAATCATAGTCCTGGAGACAGAAGTGAGCGAGGATACATGTGAAGAAAAACTATTCACGTTCTTATATAACGCCCGTGCTCATCACTGTGCACTAGAACTATCAGGAATGTTCAATGCAGAGTTTTCTATACAGAGGATTGTAGATTGCTCATTTGAGTATCTACAAACCCATTTGCAACAGTATGAGGCAGTCACTTGTGACAATTCCATGACAGTTGATGGCATGAGATATGTGCACCCAACCGACCTTGACCCTCACAAGATTGCTTCAAGGAGATTGAATCGCTGTCTAGAAAAGTGTCCCTCCAATGCACTGCTTATACAAGACAAGTGTATGAAGCACTTCAAAAAGTGTCGCTTAGTGGAATTCTACCATAGGTTTGTCTGTTACTTATACTTGCAGATGGATGGTGAGTCAGAGACTTCGGAGTCAAAAACTTTCGGTAGTTTTCCATTGGCGCCGGAGGAAGAGGTAGAGGATGTGGAGGTGCAGTTTGACCCTGAAGAAGAGCGGGTAGAGGCACTAAAGGAAACATTTGATGCGGGCTTAACTCTTGTTTCTCTTGCGGATGCAGCAATAGGGTGCAAGCAAGAAAGTCCAAGTAAGGAAGTGACTTTGCCTCTGAATTGTGCTCCCAGCTTTGCCATGGCGGGTGACACCCACTATGTTCTGCTCACAGATATCATGCATGAGATCAATATACGAGAAGACTACTGCCTAGCAGCAATTGCAAATTTTTGTGAGGCAGACATGGGGTTTGTGGATGATGATGGAGCGGACCAACATCTTATTGCTAACACAGCTGTCCGCGACTCACAGTTCACTTTAGGGTGGCAACTGATCAAAGATACGTTCAATGAAGCGAAGTCCGGAGAGGCCAATTTTCCAATAGATGAGCAGTTTGAATCAACAACAAAACAAGTCAGCTTGGAAAACATGTGTAGGCACATGGCACCCAAAGATCAGGTAATGAATAGTTAGTCTATTCACTTGTGGGGGAGGTCGATGCTGAAAATGGACGAGAATTAGATGGTAACTTTTGTCGTGCATTCAGATAGTATTAGAGATGGCCTAGTGATAAAATATCATGATCATTTTTTTTTGCTGCCAGGTGCTAGTGTATGACGATAGTTTCCTTAGAAGAGCGGGAGGCTCACGACAAGGGCTTGTCACTGGAGTCCAAGGCAAGGATGCGGCATTGTCTTACTATATTGGGCGTTTCAACCACCAAAAGGTTTGTAGAAACAATTCAAGTACTTGGCAATTGTACTCATCTCACTTACGGCCCATAAATTCATTGCAATTTTTATGTAGATCATAATATACCACAAGGATACTCCGATAACAATGCAAAGTTCCCACTGTTTGCAATGAAAGTTATTACAAGATTGTGTGGTGGGCACCCCCTCCCACTAAACGCAGAAAGACTAATCCTGATTGAGAAACAATTTGCTCTACGCGTATTTGGCATTGGGTATGGGTGCCAAGCACTAAGAGCCCCCTATTTCATGTCCTACAGAGCTCAGGCTCTGGCTGCAGGGGTTGAAGACCCGGAAAGCTTAGATCCATACAACAAGCGACTATTTCTGAGGGAAATAAGATGCCTGATGCCCGTGGGGATGCTTCCATCAATAGAGGAACGAGCTCGTCTACAGAGCTTGCACATTGAAGAGGTACAAAGTGAGGAAGAAGGAGGTGCATCAAAGAGGATAAAAACGATGGCTCCTGACTCATGATCGTCGCCACCTCGCATGGCGCTCTGCCGCATTTGAAGCTCCCCAATCCATCTATTTCTTCTCTTTGTGGATGTGTTTTAAAGACCGTGTAATTTCTGAACTCTCAAGAAGTTTCTTCTAGCTTGCTCTATGAATTAGTCGTCTGTAAGTTCATTGGTGTAACTCTAATAGGCTATTGGCATTTTCTTTTCCTCCCCCATGTTCAGTGTGCTTAAAATAACCTGTTCTTGCCATGTAGTGGGTTTTTTCCATGCCTTGTGTGGACCATATTGATAGTGAGCCGTATGTCTTGGAAAAATATGGACCATGGTTGAACAGTATGTGCTGCATTGAAATAAAACAAAATGGTCAGTAGAGTACAATTTTAAATTTTGTTTTGTATACGTAGAATGCCAACCCACCATGTAATGTGTGATATGTTGCCCACCCCACCCTGTAAGGTAAGCCGTTTTTCAATCCAGCAAGGCTGCTTGAAATGATGTGAGCTTACTTTGGTCCCAAGAATGCTGCTCAACGTAATGAAAAATTATATCTAGTGATTTCCACACGTTCGCCTTGTGATTCTGGATTGCCCCACCACCAGCAGTGTCTTTAACCACTTTATGTAACTGTTTCCATTTGTTGAACAGGTTTCTCCTTTCTTCTCTATCTGAATCTTTGAGGCTAAACCCAAGAAACCTTCTTGCCTTCACTCCGCCTATCGATGCTTTCCTCGGTACCTTGTACCGACTTTAAGACATCTTAGGGTCCTCTTCGATTTGACATTTCCTCCATGCAAACCAATGTCTGAGAGCACTCCCTCTAATGCTTTGATCACTCTTCTCGACTCACTCTCTGGCTTTAATGTCCATGCAAAACATATATAAAAATGAACCACCTTTTCAATTAATCGACAGAGTGCATGAAGTGTACAGACGTGAACTCTACTTAGAGGAATATCAAGCACTTGTTTAAAAGTTTTATCTTGAAGATGGCTGTTGGGAGCTCTAATCCATTGCACACTCTCAAGTGATTGTGCATCAGCCATGCAATATAAGCATGGATTTTCCACAGCTACTCTGTGTGTTATGTTGTACATACACTTAAGAGTCTTTAAGTCACCTGCCATGTGCCATTCCACTATGTAGTCACCAAATCCTTCCATTGAAAGAACGGCTCCGTTTCTTTGTTCATTGATGATAGAAGGAATTTGGGTTTGACTAAAAACCCAATCGAGGATTTCAAAATTTTCCTTATCAACCTGCAGTGAAAAATGAAAACACAAAATCAACAACCAAATAATCAATATTTTTGTTATCATAGAGTGAACGAAGTATACCTCAAATGATCCTAGAGTTAGAATGTTGTTTTCTGATTGCACTCTGAAGTATCGTGGATCCTCTTTCGTTATTGATGGATCCACAGCTCTGTTCACGAGGGTAATGGTGACTCTGTCCAAATTCTTGTTCTTCAGCACCTCGCACTCGTCGAGCTTCAAAACAAACTTGAGAACCCCATCGCACTCGTCTCGACTAATGTCAAAGAAGTGAACTGCATACCTTTGCAATGCTTCAAGATCAACGAAGAGGTTGTTGTGCTCGTTAAACTGTACCTCTCTCCCGCCCTTGCCTAAGAACGTTACTTCAATATGGAACGGTGACCCAAGTTTCTCAAACACTTCATCGTTTACGTGCCGGCGAGCAGCCTTTACATGTGATGGATTTGGCAGCAATGATCCTCTCTGTAGTTTATTTTGAGACTTTTTAGCTAATGCTTTGAAGAGTGCCCTGTATCCCATCTGCGAGAGACCACTCTCATCAAGTATTACTTGCACTTCCATTGGTTCTAGCCGATTCTTGTTCATGAAGGAGGTAAGTAGCCTCCCTTTCAACTTAAAGAATTTTTTTCTGAGTTATCATCTCTTCAACTACTTCTTTTGGAACTAGACAACTGTAATGCACTCCGGCATTCAAGCCTACACTGTTCGAGTTTGGATGCAGTAAAGAACTGCCAAAAAAGCACAATGCATTATGATCATGTATAGGAAAGTAAGTGTATCCATTTCTTAATGAAGCACATTAAAGAAACAAACTTCGAGTTACCTTAAAGCTCGTATTCATTTTTTCAAGCCACCACTACCGACCTTCATGTTGTCAATGTTGCACAGATCTCATTTTCTTTTCCGACTACCATGCACGGTGTCTTTCTCTCGCAAACTTGTGATCTTCTTCTCAAGGCCTTGGATTGTCTCTCTGTTTGATGAAATCTTTTGAGAGCATGCTTCATTAAGTTTCTTCAGCTGCATGTTATCCATCGCCAGGAATTTTCTTTGCCTTTCCGCAGTCAATCCTCTCATTTCCAAATGTTCGGTGTATCCCAATAGCCCATCCTTTCCATCGCCTGTGAAATGTAAGAGGTTAGTGATATTAGCAAAGGGAGGTGGCGCATTTGTCGTAGGATCCTTTGGATAAATAGACCCATCGGTCCACAAATCCAAATGATGTTCCTTGTTTGTCCTTCTAAGTTCTTTGTCCCGTTGAGATAAGAAAGACTCCCTCCTACGTTTTTGCAATGGTGCGTACTCTTGCATGCAATACATCAACATGAAGATGATATGTGTTCTTTCTTTGGGTAAGTGCTAAAGATGAAGGATAGAGTTGATAGAGAAATATCTCCGGTTTTGGGAGGGAAAGCCATATTCTCAAGTTTAGAGTTGATAGAGTTCATGTGGCTTATGTTTCTGGAGGGAACGCTTGTAAGTTGGCATTTCAAATCATTAGTCATACGGTTAGTTGTATTCCTGACAAGAGAACGAAGGATAAGAATGATAAAGACGGCGGCTACCTATACCAAAGAATGTCATTTTGGCTTTTTGTTGTGCAAAAAAGTATCACATAAAATGCACAATTTAACATTTTCATTTTCTCTCTCTAAGCCGACGTGGCACTTCTTACAGTGAGTCCAACTTTCTCCTAATGGGTATCGAATCCACCACTGTCGAGATGAGATGTACCCTTGGAAGTGAGGCGACTCTGTGAAACATCTCTCTATTGTCTAAACCTTGTGTATTTTTTCAACAAGTGTCTTATTCATGAGAACGTTCTAATGCATTCTTTCTTACTCAATGTTGTACATGGAGAATGAAAGAGATTAGTGCTTGAACTTTCCTAGTGCTTATGGTCATGAACTACCTTATTTCCAAGGTATGGTTGTGTGAGTGCGATATTGCTTCTACAACCAATCTACCCTTCTTAGAAGTTTGTGATATACAACTCCACTAAGAGTAGATGATAAGTCTCATACTATTATACACGGGCTTAAACCTTATCTTATGCACTATTCTTCATGCTTCTTCCTTAAATTATCTTCTAAATTGAAGGAAATAATTCCAAGTGGTGGGGTGTTGTGGTGTTTCTACTTACTTAATAACCATGCATCATGGAGATTACTTATTCATTATTTTATCTAATTTAATATATACAATTGATTTCTAGTGTGTATTTATGATTATGCATGTGTCAAATTGTAGATAACTTAGTTAATCCTTCAAGGAATGGGAGATGAGTTCCTCTTCCTAATTTTCTTAACATTAAAAATATGCATCATAAAATGCTTAAGAAGTAACAAAACTAGGGGTTCCTTGCATAGCTTGGTTTAGGCACTTACCTCCTTTTAATCTCCTTGACTAAAATAGAGTGTAAAAAAGAGGACGAACTTGGACAGGAGGGTCTCTTCTTCTCCTTGAACTTCACTCCTTCTTCAAAGTTGACCCACGAAGAACGGGTGAGGAGAGTGTAACTTCAAATCCCTTGAGAGCTTCCTTTGCTTTGAAAGGGAAGAGGTGTTTGGATAATGAGACTACTCCACTAGTATCTTCTCTTGTCCACTATGATAACCCTCATAGAAAGGTTGAAGTAATTGAGCAAGACATGAGAGGATTGAGTATGATCAAGAAAAACTTAAGGGAATGAAAAAGGATAGATAAGACTACCCGATTAGGAAGGGGTAAGAGATAGAGAGTAAGAGTTAGGTAATCACTAATGTAGAGGAAGGGTATCCTAAGAGAGGTGAGGTATGTTTGGGAAGGGAGAGTTCCTTGCTCAAGAGAAGGGTTCAAAGGTAAAGAGTAAGCTTTACCAATATTAGGCAAGGCTTAGCATGCTTAAGGAAGTAGAAAGGTAAGGTTAAGGAAATATGGAGAAGGGTTCAAAGAAATGTACACTTTACCAAGATTAGGAAAAGCTTAGCAAGCTTGAGGAATTAGGGATAAGGTTAAGTGAAGATGACATCAAGACTCCATAGCTAGGACTATGTATGCATGTTAGATAAGGAGGGATTTAGGAATTTTCCAAAGGAAAAGTGTGAGGCTCTTAGAAGGCTATGGTGGTGGGAGAGCTTATGAGAGGAGTGTAGCAAATATATCCATTTTTTTCAAAACGAGGCTTCTTGTATAGCAATGGACTCCAAAGCTCTTATTAATTTTAGTTTACTAGCTGAGCTAACAAATCCACTCAATTCTAGCTAGAGCTAGTTGCAACACATGCTTGTGCTTGCACATCCTTACACTTTCCATGCTTGTTCTTACATATTCTTACACTTACCATGCTTGTTCTGCACATTCTTACACTTCTCATGCTTGTTCTTACACTTTAGTTTCTTCTCCTTACATCTCCTTACATTTCACATGCTTGTTTTTACACACTTTACTTACTTGATCTCCACTTCACTTGCTTGTTCACTTTCCATGCTTGTTCTTACATATTCTTACACTTACCATGCTTGTTCTGCACATTCTTACACTTCTCATGCTTGTTCTTACACTTTAGTTTCTTCTCCTTACATCTCCTTACATTTCACATGCTTGTTTTTACACACTTTACTTACTTGATCTCCACTTCACTTGCTTGTTCTCCACTTTATTGGATTGGTCTACACTTCACTTGCTTCACCTTACATATCCTTACACTTTACATGCTTTTGTTACAATTAGCATGCCTCTTCTTACAATTCTCATTCTTTTTTTTACAAACCTCAAGTCTCCTCTTACAATGTCTTACACTCCTTACAAGTACTTCTTGTAAGACAAGTAAGATAAAGGGTACTTTTGTAAGACAAATAACATAATGAGGTACTTTTGTAAGAAAAGTATTTTTCTTATTTGAAAGAAAAACAAAAAGTCAATTAAATAAAAGGATCTTTCCTTAATGGGCAAAGAAAGTCAATTAAGTAAAAAGATTTTACCTCAATTAAAAAAAAAGACAAAAGTGGACTTCTCAATTTTATAGAATCCAACTTTTGGATTGTGCCAAGTCCACAAAAAGATTTTCCCATACTTCTTTATTTAAAACTAGTAAACAAGCTTAGTGCTTTAGAAAGTGAACACATTGAGACATAGTCATTGCTTTTGGTGCCCTAGGGTTTCTGAGAGGGACCTTACAAACTCTCCAACAAAAAGAAAGATCTGTCCTCAACTCGAGTGAAGTTACTAAATAGATTATATCCCAAGGACACGCCTGGCGATTTAGCTTGCTTAATAATTTCACTTGTCTTCTGGTTTACACTTCCTTATTCTTTATTATAGAAATCTTGTTGTCTTGTCACATCCTCCTTCAATCACTACACTTAATATCCTTATCTTGGAGGTGGCTTCATCAATAAGCCATTGTTTATTCCATATAAGTCACACCATATCGGGTTTCTCCTTAATTAGTCTTATTACTTCTCCTTTGCAAGCTTTGTCTTCTTGCATCTTAGTCTCTTTCTCAGTTCTTTATTCTTGTCCACTTTCAGATAAGGTTTTATACACAATGAGAGAGGTAAGAAGTAGAATATCAAGACTTGGATTAATTGATTGAGATATAAGAGAAGATATTCTATAAGAAATTTTCTTTGCAAAAATACAAAAATATTTCTTGTGAACTCACAAGTGGATTAAGGAAATAAGACTTTCCAATTACTTCCATCAACTACTACTCTAAGACAAGAAATTGTTATGGGAGAAAAGAACATCGTCCTTTAGATTTTAACTACATCTAAAATTCTTTAAATACCAGATATCAAAAGTAAGAGCACAAGCTCAATTGTATCGAACAAGAGAAATCTCAGAGAAAGGAAAGACTCAAGATGTGAATAAAGATCTTAAATATACAAGGATCTTGTAAAAAAGATACAACCAAGATATATTTTTACAGCTTAATAAGTGTCCATCATATGATCACAAAAGCAAGACTCACAAATGGAGCACATGTTAGGCATTTCCTGCATAGGAAGGATTTGCTTACTAATTGCTACACTAACCTCTCTAGTGTGGAGTGAGAAGTTAAAAGGACCTCTAAGAGATAAACCAAAGTGAGGGTAAATATATATCTTATGGTGGGGATGAAATTTCCCTAATAGGAAAAGACGCTCATAGAATCCATGATTGAATGATCTCATGATGCAGTAGAGTGTGGGTCCTACACACAAAGTCTCAGTGACCATGGAAAGTTGTTTGTTTTATACTTTACAATTCTTTAATTGACTATAATCACGTAATGATTCTCTATTGACTGTAATCACGTAATGATTCTCTATTGACTCAGGTATGATTCTCTATTACAATTCTTTAATTGACTGTAATCACGTAATGATTCTCTATTGACTCAGGTATGTATAAAACTTTGAGAATAATTTATAATAATGATTGATTTATTTTCTCCTTATTCAAAATGTGTAAAGATATGTACATATCTCTTTGATAAGATAAATTGGGTGTAAGCCTGTGCTCTTATCTTCCTAAAGACTTTAAAGGGTCAATAAAAATTGTAAACTAACTTCTTGTATTTTCTTTACTTCATGGAACCTCTTTTTAGGTTGATTCAAAAAATTCTCTCTTCTCAAAATTTTGGAGGTCTATGGAGATTGGCATAACTTTCTGTCTGTTTGCTGCTTTTTTCTTTCAGATTTTCTCTTCTGATTTGAATTTGGCAATCCATTTCTTCAAGTGTATTCTTGGTGATAGGTAATGGAAATCTTGGGTCTGCCGTCCGATGTGGAGTTAGACAATATTGACCATAAATATCTCTAAAACGATGATATGTCTAAACTTCGTGATGTGTGGAGTTGTAAGCAACGACATCTGCTTAATCCAACATCAGCAAGGTTTGTTGACTATAATTAAGATCTTAGCTTATCCTTAATTACTTGGTTTAGTCTCTTTTTTGTCCATCTACTTTTGAGTCATAAGCAGAAGTGAGATTAAGTTGCTTGAATCATAACTTGCCAAAATCTTGAGGTAAATTTATAGTCAAGATTCCTACTATCTTGGTAACAATCCCACGTAATCTGACCATATTTCTCAAAAACTTGAATAATAATTGATGGGGATAAGACGAGCTTTAACTTATCCACCACAACCAAGATTGAATCAAAGCCTCCAATGGTCTTGGGTATCTCAGATATAAAAATCCATACTTAGGCATTTCCATTCATTTGTTAATGTCAAGCGGTTGTAACTTTCCTGGCATCTCAACTCTCTCCATTTTTTAATCTTTTAACAATTTGACACTCAAATTTCAAGGTATCTTCATCTTAGTCGAGAAGAAATTTTTCATTGCAACCATCTGGTGGTATCTAGGGTGAGTAGTAAGAGGCAATTCAAGTGCTTCACGTTGGTTGTGTGGTCTGAGATAGTGGGGTATATAAATTTAATTCTTAAAATTAACCTACTTTTGATATAATACTTTCTTTTTCCTATTGTCTTGAGTTGTAATTTGTTGAATCATTTGATAGAATATTCTTCTTAAGTTCTTCTTATTGACTTGAGCTTGAACATCTTGGATTATCTGTCTGAATTAGTCATCCCTGTGAAGGATTTCTTGGACTTCTTTTGGTAGGATTGAATTGATATGAGAGATAGTAAGAGTCTCTACTTGATTGCTTAATGCATTCACAACTTAGTTTCTTATAGGACCAAAATTTGATTTTAGTGATTTCTTGTAGAAATTCAATCTATCATATTTGTTACATAATGAGATCCACTAGGGTGAATATCCACTTGAGACTTTCGTAGTCGGTGATGACTAGCTCAAAAATCTGACTTAGTAGTAATGTTCCCACTTCTTGAGTGCATGGACTACTGCTAGCAATTTGAGATCAATGGCTAGGTAACTCTTCTCAAGGATCGTAAGCTATGGAGATTCATATCGATTGTGTGGTCTTATTGTTGTAGAATTTTACCCCTATCTTTGATACAAGCATCCATCGTCACCTCAATGTTTTCTCAAAATCAAGAGGCTTTCAGATGGTTTCACTCGCCAAGGTTTCCTTGGGGAATTGGCAATTTAGCTATGGCTAAAACTTTAGTAGAAACTAGGGAGAGACTTAGCTTGGAAACAATGAATCCACAATAGCCAAATTTATTTACAAAGAAGGAGCACCCGTTGTGCTTGGTATACAGCTACGCTTTTCTGATCAAAACATGGCGTAGATGTCATTCAAGATTTTCTCTGGAGTTTTGAGTAGACCAGAATGTTGTCAAAGAAGACGAGGGTAAAATCATGAAGCTCTTTTCTAAAAAGATCTCTCATGAGATGATCTCAAGGTAGTAGAGATATTAGTTAGGCCAAAAGTCATAACTATAAATTTGTAATGCCCAAACCTGGTGTTGGAAGTTGTGTTGGGAATATCTTCCAACTTGATTTTGATTTGGTAGTATCCCGACTTAATATCTATCTCGGAGTAATACTTTGAACCAGCACCCTTGACTACTTAATAGATTCAATCCACTTACACTATTTGGCTAGGAGATCGATTTGGCTAGGAGTACTTTGTTGATCGATTTGGTGGTTCACTGATACGAGTCAATGAGTATTTGTTCTTAACTGTAAGCGGATTCATCTCTCTAGAATCTATGCATAGTCATTCAATCCTGTCCTTTTTCTTTTGGAATAACATAGGGCATCCGAGGGAGAAACACTAGGTCTGATAAAGCCTTATTATGAAAGCTGTGTTAATTGATTCTTCAACTCTAGCTCCTCAGATGGATACATCTTGTAGGGAATTCTTGCTATTGGATGACCTCCAAGAATGAGCTCAATCTCATGCACTAACTCACTAAGCAAGAAAGATTCTTTTTTTTCAACTCTTTTGGAAGGATATCTTGATACTCACTTAGCCATTCACGCTCTGATCCTTCCAATTTTTCATTATGATTTACTAAGCTTCAAAATATAAATTGATAATGCTTTCTTTGACCCTCTAACTAAACGGCTGACTTTGACCACTTTCAAGGGAAATTTTCTCGCTCAGTCTTATATTAAGACTTGTTCACCCTATGAATTCAAAAAAAGATATGGTTCCTTCGCTACAAGGGATGTCTGATTTATTGTTGCTTAACCAATCCATCCTAAATTTCCTTCAACTTGCCCATTCTTTAGGACTCTAAACATTTTTTTGGGTCGATGATCTTCCAACTAAAAATCTAGCTGTACGATTTGTTTCACTTACAAGAATGGTTCATCCATTCGCTAAGGAAGCTTAAAACTTGTGTTCAGTGGGAAACACAATGACTTGCAATCCTTTTAAAGTACATCTCCTCTACTTGAAAAGAGCGAGACTTGCACAATTTTGAGACTTACAAAAATAGGTATGTTCTTCATAAAGATTACATTTCAAGAGAATTACCAGTACAAAGATATAATAAATTTCACAAAGCTTACATTCCAAGGTAATTGTCGATACAAAAGTACAAAAGATCTGGATCTTCCACTACATAAGAGTACATCTCAACTTAGAAGTCTATGGATTGGAGGTAAATAAAGCTTTATAATCTTGATTAGAAATATGGGGTCAACTACAAATGGTGTATTCTAATGTGGTTTATCTATGTTCAATGTCTAATGATTGGTGTGATGGATTAAATTAGAGCGTTTGAGAAAATAATTTTTATCTTTTTGTATGATTAATCAAATTTTGTGTGCCTAATTAGTTTGACATCTCTCGGTCTCTTTAGATGTCGGGCTGGGGGGACATTTCGATTATCAGGGAACATGGCCAAATAGAAAAATGTACAAAGCAAACGGGGTGGCTGGGAGATTGGGAGGACCTATGGGCATCACATCGAGTCTAGGGATGGTGACAAAAGGGCCAAAAGCACTGCTTAATAGTTTTTGTGAGATTTTTTGGAATCTAGGGACCTCAAGGACCTGTGGGACCGCACTGGGGGCATCATGGAAAAAAAACCCAAAAAAGGGCTTGTGATTGCAATCTGCATGCCGTGGTGCACAGGCCCTTTTTTGGCCCTCAATGCCCCTAATGCGGTCCTGCAACCCGTTGAGATCCCTAGATTCCAAAAAATCTCATGAAAAATATTTAGCAATGCTTTTGGCCCTTCCGCTTCCCTCCCCGATCCTAGTGTGATGCCAACAGGCCCCTTAATCCCCTCGCCACGCTATCCGCTTTGCATTTATGTTTTTCTTAGTAGCATCCTCTTGTGCAGTGACATATAACTTAGCAATCCCCTGTTGGGGTGAGAGCCTAGATATTTCTCTACCTTAAACTCCTCTGGTCTATGGGAAAAGCCTCTAGCCACCTAGGAAAGAATAGAAGGTAACTTAGTCCAATGAAAAGAGGATGCAACCTCTCCAGCCAATGGATGTGAAGGTGACTTAGTCCAATGAAAAGAGGATGCAACCTCTCTAGCCAATGGATGTGAAGTAGAAAGCCTATTTAAGAGGCTCTACTCTAATGAATCAATGATTCAATTGCACTTTTGAGTCTATCATTGTGTCTATACTCTCTCTCTTTATGCTCGTAGCCCTAACCCTAGTTTCCATTGCTCTAATCCTAACCCTAGCATCATGGTGAGCTTAAAACTTCATCCTCACTTATGACGTGTAGGGTAGAGCTTTCCAACTCCAGCAAGTGGTATCAAAGCTTTGGAGGTGATTAGCATCTCCTAATCACCAAGTTTTCTCTCTCCCTAATCACTAATATCATTGATTAGGCTTGGACATTCTCTTGGCAGAACGAATGAGCCACTACACTTCTTAATTCATTGATTTGTGATTAGTGGAATTCTACTAATTTTGTGTGTGTGTGTGTGTGTGTGCAATTCAAATTTTCAGCCTACTTCATCGCATCATAACTAATTAATTGATTTGTGATTAGTGGCATTATAATAATTGTGTGTGTATGTGTGTGTGTGTGTGTGTGTGTGTGTGTGTGTGTGTGTGTGTGTGAGAGAGAGAGAGAGAGAGAGAGAGAGAGAGAGAGAGCGGGTGCACGTGTGCAATTTCAATTATATGTTCATTTTTAGCCTACTTCATTGCATCATAACTATTATTGAAGCCGTCATTGCTTTGTGTAACTTGCTTGTGTGCAAAATACTTTTTGATGCCATTCCATAGAACCTTCAAGCATCAAATTCTCACACCATTAGGCCATCTAATCAAGCCTCTCAAATCTCTAGGTTTTCAACATTCTTTCGCTTGATTAATCTTTGGATTTGGAGTTCATTTACCCTCTTAACCCCTCTACTATCTTTGGGTATGTGTGTGGGCATGTGAACCACTGTTAAAGCTAGCATAAAGTTTTACTCTTGGGCTAACTCCCACGTCTAAAGATGGTTCGCTTAGTGACTAGCTCACCAAATAAAGGTTGTTGACTATGGGGTTATGAGCTCAATACCCGGATTCTACTTTTAGTAGGTAAAATCATGGGCAGATATGAAAATCTCCACAAGAGTCTATGCACGTGGGCAGGTTTCCTTTTGCCCCTTTAACCACATAGCACCTAGGGACACATTCTCATGGCTATGCTCATCTTTGCCCAAGAGCCTCTTTACACACTATTAGTTGTTCTTCCCACGAGCAATTCCAACTGCCCAAAGGCTCAAGCCTCTTTACACACAAAAGGCCATTTTTGCAAGCACTCTTGCTCATAGGTTATCTCTTTTGAAGCCTCAAGAGTCTTTTCCCACCAAAGGCATGAATGCCTTTTCTTGGCACTACGACGGGGACATCATTGCTTTATCAAGCCACAATCATACCCCAATGGCCTTGTATGCCATGATTGAAATAAATGTATTATTTGTGTACAAAAGCACAACACACATGGGTTCTAAACACTACCTACAAAAAATATGTATGGTAAGACTGCACCCTTTGCACTTAAAATGTATGAACTATACGTGCACAAAGGCACTACTCACATGAACACGAGACTAGACATTGCTAGATATGATAAGACGACTCTCCCAACAAGTATCACGCACATGATGTGCACACACAATGAAATGTATGCATGCCATGCACCGTTGGTCACAAAGATTGTACCCTCGACAAATCAGACCAACGTCAATAAGATAACCAATTAAATCAACATGTGGAAAAAAAGACAAAAATACATGAAGATTAACATGACAACATGATGACAACAAATGAAGCCAACAACATGAAAATGAAGAGGCAGCACCACCAACATCTTGTGAAAACGAATACTCTCTCCCATGATTGTAAAGTCTTTAGACATTGCCTCTACAAGACATAAGACCCGCCTACAAATGTTCAGATTATTGGGTAATCCGTATAAACCCAAGGCTGGGGAGTAAACCAAAAACTCCACCTATGATGGTATCTTGATAGAAGCACAGTGATTGCATGTTCTGCTTCTTTTGTTCCTCCTCCAATTTGGAATCCTCTATAGCTTTATGATCCTCTTCCTCTCTCTTCCTTTGCTTCTCTAACTTCCTCTGCTCCTCATTCTTCTCATCCTCTATAGCTTTTTGAGATTTCTTTGCATCACAAAGTCGTTGAATTTTTGCTTCCATGTTGAGGCGTGCTTGTTCTTGTACAAGCCTTCCATTCGCATCTTTACTAATCCTCTCTTGTGCAATCTAGCATTGTCATTCTGCATCAAAGAAAATGGACAGAGGATTTATTGTCTCATTGCGAGTAGTTTCGTCAAGTTGGCAAAGACATCCTAGAAGTAGAGCGAATCATTGAACAGGTAGTTGGACACATTTCCCAATGCACCCCCATGACCAACGCCCTATCTACCCTTGTGCTCTTCACCCTATCCACTGATGTGCCCATTGTGTTGTGCACCCTCCTGCCCATCATCGTGCTCCATCGTGCAAGAGAGAGAGAGAGAGAGAGAGAGAGAGAGAGAGAGAGAGAGCGATAAAATTAAGTAAAAACTTACAAAACTAACTTTTATAGTCACTTATTAAATTCTTTTACTTATGTTTAATTTTTGGACACCCATCATGACCCGCATCATCACCTAGTTATCATCCATCATCAAAGGTTCTCTTGGGAATTGGATGAGCGATATGACCTTGATCAAGAGGCATTGACAGCCTTGGTTAGTGATGTTGCTGCAAGATTTTTGTCTTCCCTTGCATGTAAGTACATGATAGAACCAATTGAACATTTTGTGCAATGCATTTCTTTTGGTATGCCCCCCTTTGTGGCATGTATGCTTGAAATAGGCAGTTTCTTCTTGGTATTCCTTGGTTACTGCAAAGCGCCAGCAATCCATATTTATCAGGGAAGAATGGACCGTATGCATGTAGGATATGCTACATCCAAATAACAATTTAGTTTGTGCATGAGTCAACATAGATAGAGGTCTATACCTTGCTTACCATGTAGTGTGTGATGTGGGTTTTGCCCCTTGCATCCACCATCCTCTCTGAGAATGTAGTTATTGTATGCTTCAATGTATCTAGATCTTCGTCACTTAACATTGGTTTTTCCATGAGCATGGGTTTTTCCATGAGCTTGACCATGCTATTCATTGATTCCCAAACATGAGTACGTTTGAGACGTGGACTCAAGACTGATAATGTTAATCTTGGAACGAGTGACTTGACTAGGGCATGGAGGAATGCCAAGAGGTTGTCAAGCTCTTGTTTGAACACTATACATTTAGTTAAGACTATCTATGTACTATCTATACATTCCGTTAAGACTATCTATGTACTATCTCTCCACGAAAAGTCATGTTTTTGTCTCTATAATCCAATCACACTTCAACATGCAACTCCAATAGCTAATGAACTCCAAACGACACCAAACTCAACAAGCATAGTCCCTACAAGGTCAGAAAGCTATCTAGACCCTAAAATCCTAATTTTGTAACCCTGGAAAAAATGCAATTTTCTACAGGAGCAAAATACAAGTTACTAAAACTGGTATTCTTTGTCCCTAGCAGGGTCTACTTGACGCTGGGATCCCATAGCGAAAACCAGATGTGGAAAATGACAACTAGAACTCAAGATATTTCACCTGAATGGTCGCAAAAGCCGATGCTTGGATCTTGAATTTTGTTTGCAATGTTGTTATCAATGCAAAGAGCTTTGCGTGTTGATGACAATGGTTTTGTCTCTAGCTCCAGAGTTTTAGAACTTTGCAGTTATTCAAGAATAATTTATTCAAGGCTACAACCTCCAATTACCAATTACATGGAGAACGGATATCGAATTAATGGTCCACACACACATACTCACTTCCTCGTACTCACAACAATTACCTTCTCTCTCTCTCTCTCTCTCTCTCTCTCTCTCTCTCTCTCTCTCTCTCTCTCTCTCTCCTCCACACACACACACACACACACAAGCTAATCTCAAGCACAAATAATTAAGAACACACACACACACAAATTAAGATCTCTCTCTCTCCCTCTCTCCACATACAAAGTTTCACAAAGCGATAACCATGTAGTGTGGTGCATAGAGAAGAAGACAGAGTAGAGAAGCGGAGTGCACGACGTGTAGAGAAAACCTTATTTTTTAATTCCAATGTTTTTCAAAACCTTACAAAAATTCCTTTTATACCTTGGCTAGGGTCTAACATGTACAAAGGGCTTTTAAAACCACTAATTTGACATGTTAGATAAGTCATTTTTGTGATACAAATTGGAAGCTTATAGCCCCGGCTTTGCATAAAAAAGATCTAAAAGAAAAGCATGAATGAGCAACTCCATGGCATGATAGGTTACAAATTGTGCACGGAGATCATTGACTTTTGACCCAAAAATGGTAGTCTCCAGTGTGAAAAAACTTGTATAAAATGCCTCCTCAAAAGTGCTCATGTAATAGGATGGCATGAACATGAGACGTGCAAAAAAGCCATGGAGCACTTCCTCATTGGGTTTCTTGCTCAAGTCATATACCAATCCTTTTTTTCATTCCAAAAATGAAAACCACGGGGCATCATTGACATGAACTTTGTTCAAGAAATAAATTACCAAGAGAGTCTGGAACATACCAAGAAAGGGTTGGTATAGCAAGTTATTCAAAAAAATTAGTATACAGTAATTTTGTTTGGCAACAGTTGAAAGGTATCGATAAGAGAAGGATCAACACGTAAAAGCTAAAGTACCGAATACCATAACCGTGCTTAAGAAATCACCAAGAGAACAGGGAAAGAATACTTATTAATTATATTCAACTACTTAAGAAGATTAAAAAGAGACTAAAGATTCCAAGATTGAAGATTACAAAGAAATATTGTCCTTTAATTATCAAGAAGAGAAGGGGTACAAAAAAAGGGCAAGGATAATTTTACAATTCCCTGAGGCCATCCATTGCATGATCACAGAAACAGGAGTTGCAAGGAGGGCACATATAAGGTCCTTCATTCATGGGAATGATTCGCTGAGAAATTATGGCACTAATCTCCTTGGTATGGGGCGATAAATTGAAAGGACCTCTAAGAGATAGGCCAAAATGAGGATAAAGGTATATCTTGGTAGAAGGAATGAACTGTGCCAATAAGAACACTCTCTCTCAGAAGCCTGGATTAAATTTTCTCATCACAAAGTAAAAGCGAGGACCCAGACCCATCGCTTCGAGAACCATGGCGAGACGAATGTCGTTTTGGAAATGGTCCGGACCCCAAAGTGTCACCCTAGTAATCCCTTGGAAGGTCCTCCATTTGGTATGAGCAGTAGAAGTTCCCAAATGAGGGAACAGTAGACGCTCATATCTCTCTACAAATGAGCTCCTAACAGACTCGCTCGCTCCTTGCAAATGATGAATAGCCATAGAAAGAACAAGTGTATCTTGCCATGCTTCCATTGGCTAAGATGAAAATTATCAAGGCGATATGGGAAGCAGGAAGGATAGAAGACAATACAACTTATATAGGCAAAGTGAGAAAGTGAAGTGTAAACAAGAAGACAAGAGCAATCGTCATCAAGAAGATAAGTCAACAAGAAGCTAAGAACAAAGCGTATCCAGGAAGAAGCGAAATCAATTGGTGACTTAACTCGAGTTGAGGACAGCTCTTTCTTTTTGTTGGGGAGTTTGTAAGGTACCTCTCTAAGCCTAGAAAAATCTAGAAAGATCAAATCTGGAAAAAATTTTGATAACCTATAGATCTAACTAAAGACAAGAACGTCATGATCAAACTATTTAGAATGAGTGTTGACGACCACCCGTTCAACAACGTTTCCATGAAGATTCCTCAAAGATTCTCTAAAGATTCTATATGAAGATGTTGATGAAGTGATGAAGATGACGATGGATGCTGCAACATGAAGAAAGAAGCTCATGGACATCATCGAATATCCCGTCAATATATTTTTGAGCCGTTACGGCCACTTTTGTAAAGATTACGGGAACCTCATATTTTAAGTCGGCACTTGTATTTTGGCCGCAAATGCTTGTAGGATGAGCAAAGCAAGCTCGATCTATTGTATTTAAGCTCTATAGAAGCCTAGGGATGAATCATGTCATTTTGGCCGGACATTAGGTTTTCTCAAGCTTAGTATATAAGCTAAAACCTAAAGCTTTGTAAAGGAGACTTCTAATTATTATCTTCTCTGTGCCGTACTCTCTGTACGAGAGAGTGACAGAGAGTGTGTGTGTGCTACGAGAGCTACGGTGGTTGAAATCGCAAATGGAGAGCAGCAGCGTGTTGCCCACGAGGAGAGCTACGTGTTGATGCTCGCATTGCACGCGTTCTTATACATTTTGGTAGATTCACCTGCGAGCTACTTTTGGAGTTTAGGTGAGTAAACGGTGTCCGTTTTTGCATTTCAACATATCCACACGTTCGCAACGAGTAGATCTACACATTAGGCACTTCAAATTTCAAAAACAGTGACCTGCAAAATCCGACTAGACATACTATGCGATTTCACACTGAGGGTATTGGGGTAGGATTTGTGGTCAGAGACCTTAGGGATAGCAGCCTACTAGTGTGTGTAGGACTTCCCTTGAGTTTTGTGAAGTTTCGAGATCGTTTGATGGGCTTTTGGTTTGCGGTAGCATCGTAGGAGACTCTCACATTCATAAAACAGATGGCATTTAGATTTGATATCTCCGTAGGAAGTAGTCATTAGTCGGTCAAGTAGAGGTTTACACCCTTTTCTTGCTTCCACGCACCTACGAGTCAAGATCCGTCCTCAATTGACATTCTTGTTGAGTGGGTTCTCGTTGTGCTGACGTCCGTCGCGGTATATTCGCCAACATTGGCGCCGTTGCCGGGGACGAGGGCCTTAGGTAGGTGACCGAGACTAGTCGTAGAGAATAGAGGTCCCTCTGGCTTGCCAAAATACTATTTTACATTTAGATACGATCAGAGGGTGGTGGACTCTCTAGGTCTTAGGAGGAGTCTAGGGAGCGTGTGTCTAGCCTGGATCTTCCGTCTTAGGTAGTATTAGGTCGTAGTAGGTTGTGGTGTAGAGAGTAGGAGTTGGAGTGGTAGATGTGGTGGTAGGTTGACTTCAGAGTCCGTGTGAGGCCAAGAAGCAACCAAGACATCAAAATCACCATCTCACATGATGAGTAGGAGTAGGGTAAGTAGGATATCTTGATTGTTGATCTAGAGTACTTTATGCATGTCTTATTTGTTGTTAGGCTCATCAGAGAAGTGGAAAACGCTAAGTAGGAAAGACGGTAAATTGTGTTTGGAAGCTGATTTGAAGTCCAAAAGTTTCTGTGATTATTTCTGAGAGCTCTACAGAGCATAGGGAGTACTATTGCCAAAAAAAAATTGCATTTTAAGACAGTAGACATCCTACGTGTAGGATGTCTCCAGGGCACTTTTGGCAGGGAATTTGGGGAAACTTAGGTTACCAGTGGGTTCAGAGGGTAGGTTTTACCCTAGTAACATATTCACTTGAGTGTTTTTCCCTATTTTTGTTGACCGAAAGCCAAAAGGCGGAGTCAAAAAACATAGAATTTCAGGAAAGGCTTAAATTGAGTGATTTTTGCATGTTTTTGCAATTGTGAAGCATACTTGCACTTGCTGAGTGCATAAGGAAGCATCAGGGACACTTCAGTCTGAAAAAATAAGCAATAGACATCCTACACGTAGGATGTCTACAGGGTGATTTGGGCACTTTTTTTGAAAATCTGAGGTTACCTGTGTGTTTAGAAGGTAGGTTCTACCCTATTTTCACTTGGAAAGTGGAAATTTGACCAAATTTTGACAGATTAAAGCCAAAAGACAAGAATTGCCAGATATCCTACCCAAATTGTGTCCAAGGCTTAATTTTGAGACCAAACCATAGGATAACTCCATAGGCATGTTCTAAATGTTGTATTGAGTGCATGTGATAAATTTCATCTCATTTGGGTCAGTGAAAGTGAAGATTGAACAGACTTTAGCATTTTTGGATGGACAAAAGGCAAGAATAGCTAGTTTTGGGGTCTTTTGACATCCAAAGTCAAATCTAAGCATACTAGTGGGTTGCTGAAGACTAGGGGAATCTTTGGTCCAAGTTGGGTTCATTCTGAGCAAAAAGACATCCTACACGTAGGATGTCTACTGCATGATTCTGAGACCAAAATTCTATTGTGACCATACCATGCTGTTATATAGCCTTAGATAAGCCTCCTAGGAAAATTTGGTCCAATTTGGAGTTGATTTGACTTGGGAATTCATCATAACATACATCAGGCTTTTGGAACAGATTCTTGATCATTTGACCAACCTATATGTGTCAGAATCAAAAATTAAAAACAATTGTGAATTTAGCACATCAAGGGGAAGCTACAGTGCAAGTTTGAGCTGAAACAGAGCAAAAAGACATCCTACGCGTAGGATGTCTCAAGGGTCATAAAGTGGTCAAAATTCTACTGTGGCCATATAGGGAGGTTCTAAGTGTCTCAAGGATTCCATATCTTTTTTTCCAAAAGTGAATTTGGACCTTGTTTGGCCTATTTACCAAGCAAAGACGAGAATTGCCAGACATCCTACTCTTGGAGTGCACTAGAAGCTTATGCAGCCCAAATCTTGACCTATTGGCATCCAAATTCCATTTTGAGCATACCATTGGGTTTCTGAGCACTAGGAGAATCTTGGGATCAAGTGTGGACAAAATTTGAGCAGTTAGACATACTACGCGTTGTATGTCTCTAGCTTGATTTAGGACTCCAAACCAACCTGTGAGCACACCAGTGTGATCAGCACATCAAGGAGAAGCTGGGGTGAAAATTTCAAGTCATTCTGAGCAAAAAGACACCCTACGTGTAGGATGTCTCAAGGCCATTTCTAGGTCCAAATGAAATTTTGAGCATACCATTGTGTTGTTGGACTCAAGGGGAGTCTCTGGACCAAATTTTGTTCAATTTTGAGCATATAGACATCCTACGCGTAGGATGTCTCCATGCTTTTTTAGGGTCCAACTATAGTTTTGATCATACAGGGGTTTTCCTAGTGTCTCAAGGATTCCATAACTTTTTTCAAAAATGAATTTGGACTCAATTTGACCACTGGTGAAAAATGCGATAGAGTGAAGTTCTGAATTGCATTTCACTGTTTTGGCCATAACTTGAGCAAACGGTATCGGATTGGAAAAGTTTTTATATCAAAACGTAGCTTGAGAGCAACACTACAGATTTAGGTTAGCCTTGAAAAAAAAATGTTGTTTTACCTCAAAATGCATCCCGAAGTCAGGGGTGTCTAAAATCAACAGTTTGAGAGAATTGTGAGAAAACGGTCACGGTTTTGGACATAGTTTTGACTTTTTTCCTAACCAAAATACTTAAACCCACTGAGATAAGATTTTCCATAAAAATCTAGAGATGTTAAGTCAAGAAATCATGTCTGCATCAAATTCAGATTTAGCGTATACAAGCCAATGGATCACAGGGGTAGATGAGCTGCCACCCAGAATAGATCTTCCAAACGTGCGATACATAAAGACCAATTTTGTTAAGAGAGTTTGGAGGAAAAATCATGATGGTGAAGGACTGTATAGGTACATTAATGGAAATCAGGTCTGCCTATAGAGATGCTTAGATCCTTACTCAGATGAGCTGACGGACTACAAGCTCTTATATGTCTATATACAGTGAGGTCGACCAACAATGGACAGCTTTATTTGTTGACAAGTATGGACGGGAATACAGAGCTGTAGAAAGCACAAATCCACAAAACCAATTAGCGATGGATGGATATTTGGTCAATGAAGCACCACAGATACCTCCACCCAACACAAGAATTCTTATGAGAGTTCCAAAGAGGGTACCACCACCTGGATTCCCTCCTAGAGAGACAACGAGAGAATTGAGTGAAAATGTTTATGCTTCCATGAACGCTTTAAAAATCGGCTCAGGCTTGAGAGGTAAGGGAAAGATACCTACAAAAGGAGGAGAAACAGCAGAGGTCAAGGCGGCTAGGCCAACCATGACCACAAGTCTGATAGATGAGCCTATGTACGAGAGTGGTGGACATACGGTCACTTCAGGACCAGCACGTCCACATATGAGACCAGTTGCATCGGAAACAAAAGAGCCTGAGCCTAGAAGACCAGAGTTGTGGGTTCCAATAGCTCGAGGGCTAGCTAGAGAGCCTATTTTGGGGCATGGAATAGATCGTTTATATCCTGCAATGCCTGCAGCACGAGGAAGGGGCTTAGGTGTGGAAATAATGTTTCATGAGAGGGTTTCAAGGACTTCACAGATAGCGAAGTGCATGGGAAAAAAGTTTTCGGGATCAGGAGACCCACATTCCCATGTGGCAACTTTTGCTGAGGTAATAGAGGCCGAGAAAATTGATGAGTTTAGGATGCAGTATCAATCATTTGGGCTAACTCTAGAAGGAAGGAGAGGCATTAAGCCTAATACCTTCTCTTTCATATACGACTTCAAGCAAGAAACAGGTGAGTCAATTAAGAACACTGCGAGAAGACTGAAGGGATACGTAAAGAGATGTCCTAGGGAAGAACTTCCAATGGAAGAGAGAAGAGTGAGTAGATTCATTGAGGGCCTTAGAAGTGAAATTCTTAAGAAAGATCTGTATATGCGAGGGTGTCGTACGCTCGAGGAAGTCACCAAAATTTCTATTGATTTGGTTGACAACTACAAGATCTACGAAGAAGATGTCTCGGATATGAATCCAGATCGGAAAATTACAAAGTCAACAGAGGTTCCATCAATAACATTGAATCTTAAAGCAGTTGGCAATAAGCAGCTGACTGAGGAGCTTCTCAAGAAGGTGACTCAAGCTCAGAAACCTTTGCAACAATGCGATACGTGTGGTGGGGATCACTTAAACAAGGATTGTTCCGTGTTGGCACAACCTCCACAGCTGAAGTGGTGTGCCATAGAGAAAAAATACACTAATCATACGTCAAAGGAGTGCTATTACAACAAGGGGTATGTGAGAGAGAGACCAGTGATACCACAAGTCCCTGTTGCACCCCCACCACCAAGGTTTGCACCAGGAAATTATCAAGGCACAGTGGAGCGACCGAGGCTAGTGCTTGGAGCGCAACCTCCATTGCCAGGTGATCAGCCAATGGCAGTTAGATATGCACAAGGAGGAGACAAAGGGGACAAGAAAGCGTCAGTGCTAACGGCTTAGTACAAAGAGCCATCAATACAAGGAATGAACCAGGGCTAGTACGCGTATGAGGAACCTATAGGGCAAGATCATTGGAACATAGGAGCTAGTGGTATCTCCGTGATCAGTGAGGGCAAGGTGTCATTAGATATCCCTACCCTTATGTTCATTGCAGGACAAAGAGGAATGGCAAGGCCTAGTCCGCCGACCTACTCTCAACATCCCTATGGGGGAGTTCCAGTGTAGCCTAGAGGACCGTGCGATAAATGCAGTGGAGATCATTTAACTAGGGATTGTCCGAGAACGGATCTAGTTCAAGTAAATGGCTTATGTGCAGATTGTGGACTGAGGCGTTTGATTGCAGATTGCCCAAACAATCTAGACAAAAAGCCTAATACGAGTTTGAATGTGTTGAGCACAATTCCATCTAGTAGTTCCGAGGAAGAGAAAAAAGTGTCTGCAAAAGTAGTCACCAGAGCTCAGAGGAAACGTGGTAAAGCTTCAACTCAAGAAGAGAGTAACCCTAATCATGTGAGTGTGAGCGAGCTATGGAAAGTGAGACACGCTAAGGCAAAGGCTAAGCGAGAGGAGAAGTTAAAAGCTGTAACTGCTGAACTTGAACAAGTTCGAGAGAAAATGAGACAGCAAGGGGAAACTGAACCCATTAAACTAGTTGAAAAGACAAGGAGTGTTAGTTTGGGAGGTTCTGTAATTGCAGAAAATATTTTTGAGCCCTTAGATGCTATCATCAAGGCATTTGAAGCACGATTGCAGCCTCGACAAACGTGAGAAGACAGATGGTTGACATATCCATATGGGGAGTTGGAGAGGCAGAGATTTGGGATGTGCAAAAGGCTCATAGAGACATCACAATCTTTGCTAGAACCACCTCCTGAGCCAATGCCAAACAGGGTAGTCACAATGCCATCTAGACATGAGTCTAGACATGAGTTAAAAGAACAAGAGCTAGTCAAGAAGAATGCCGAGGTAGAAACACCAAAAACATTGCAAGAAATTAGAGATAAGGTGATTCCTAATTCTACAGAAATTTCATACGAAGGAATTTTAACTTATGTGCCTGTAGTTGAGGGATAGTGGCCGGAAGAGTTATGGAAAGCCGTAAGACAAGCCAAGGGAGAGGATGAGGGAAAACCGGCACCTTTCAGTAGGAAACGACAATCCTATGCCTGAAATGGATTTAACCTCTTTGTATGGGGATGCAGGATCCATTAGGTCAGAAGATAGTATGACATCTTCCTTACGGACGTTTCCACCTTACCTAGGAGAATATGAGGCTGAATCAGAAGTCAGGGCTTTACCATCACAACGCAGAGAGAAGCATACAAGAATAGATGCGAAGTCCTTGACGGAAATCTTGTCTACACCAGTGAAGTGCACCATCACATTGGCAAAACTGTTGAGATTGAGGCCAAGATTGTGGACCGAGGTAGGTATTTTCTTAGAAAAATTTGGGGTAAAGAATCCGATTAAGGTTCTACAACAAGAACTAGAAATGGGGGATCATCCTAAGAAAACTGTAAAGCCAATGCCAGTAAATAAAGTAGGCGACTATTGTGAAGGTGAAGAGGGAAATACGACTCTATCTGTGGAGTATAATGGTGTAAAAACCAAAGCTATTCTCGACAGTGGAGCTGGAATTGCCATAGTCACTAAACAAACATGGGAAAAATGGGGAAAGCCAGCTACATAGAGCGACCAATGGATTTTCTTGAGAAAGCAATTGTACAATCATGCGGGATCGAGTACGAGCACACTTTTGCCGTAGTTGATTTTGGTAAGAAGAATAATTATGACATTATTCTTGGACGACCCTTTATGCATCAGCTAAAGATGGTTCAAGACTGGGGTTATGATTATATCTACTTGAGACACATGGAGACAACTACCAGGATTAATTTGAAAGACCATAGCTAGAGGGATGTCATGAGAACCTTAGAAGAGGATTTTGATTCAGCGACACACAGAAGTGCAGGGGGTTTTACTTTGAAAAGAAAGCCTCAAGCCATATGGATGTGTGGAGCTTCGGACTGTGAAAGTTTAGTGAGGCAAGAGGATATGGTTAAATGTGCAATAGAAGATCCATTCTATATGCCAGAGCCCTTTCTTGAAGAGATGCTAGAGCCATTTGAGTAGGGCCATATTTTGGCAACTTTGGATGTATGCGCGAACGAGGCTACCCCAACTAAATTCTGTGATGAATTTGGTGACCAACTATTTTCGATACTTATGATGAGTGTGGTAGTAGACAAAATCATAGGAAATGAGTCAACGGAAGACAAAGGTGGAACAGATAAGATGCAACAAATTCAAAGAGGTGCGTCTAGCTCATCTATGAAAGTACAAGTAGAAGGTTTACGACTAACGTTAGTGGGTTTTCACCAAAAATTACCATGCTATGTGGACGCTGAAGAGAATGTCTATCACAAGAAAAAGCACGAAACAAATGAAACCCCGACAATTCAGATAATGCAAATAGACACAGGCACAGGCGCACCACATCCACATCCTAGATTGGTTCAAGACTGTCTGGGATCAGCGTACATGAAACTAAAGCAAAATATTGAAATGGAGATAGAGTGGTTGTCCCGAGATGACCCGCGAGAAGTTGTCTATTATTCAAGGGAAATTAAATTGGTCCAAAAAAACCACGGGAAGCGAGAAATTAATGGGTTATACAAAGATACCGCCGATCGATGGTACGGAGCGATAACGAATCATGAAATTCATGAAAAAAATGATACATACTTTGATGCCATTGAAGATGGATCAACATTGGGCATAAACTACAAGTCTCTAGCTGGTAATGTTTATCACCTAGTCATGAGTCTAGCTCTGGTAAACAGCGAAGATTTTTGCCAAATCATTTTTCCACGTGACCTAGAAATATGGTTGAGCGATGAGATTCTTCTTAATGAAGAAGATGAGGCCAAAATTAGGGATGAAGGGAAAATACTTCTATATTGGTACACTGAAACTAGATGGAAGGATTCGATTTACTCAGATTACTTTCTACAAAGTTGGATCACACCATATGATGGAAATCCGGCACCAAAGCGCTTATGGGTTGAGCGTCGTCCAAATCTTTGCACGACAACGGAAAAATTCTATTACCCAAATTTTATCTCTCAAAAATTCTCAGAAAATGAAGTCTCTTACATATTGCCGTCAGAACCAAAGGCAGAGGAGATAAACCAAACGATTGGAGAAGCTGCGAGTCATGAGGTAAGTGCATCTAACCCTATTTCACATGTCAATAACCATTCACAAGAGGTTGGAGCACAATCTAGCATGGAAAGAAATCCATCAGTCAAAGCACATGCCTCAGCACACATCCCCACCACATGATGACACTACACAAAATCAAACACCACAAAACACTGCACAAGAACACAACACCTCACAAGTAAAGTTCAAACCAAGGTTATCATCTATGGAGATAGCACAAAACTAGGTACCTAGCTTGAAGACTGGCCCTATAGAAATAGGTGCTTTTTGCGATCAGTGTGGGATAACACACTTGATTCCAAACTGTCCAACTTGAATGCATAGTACAAAGAAGGAGCCACAAGTCAACGAGGCAAAGTTACAAGAAGAAGGGCTAAGCTCCAAAGAAGAATTTTTTGATCCAGTGCCTACAAATGAGCAACAGGAAGACTTTGAATCAATCAAAGCAGATGCACAGCAAGTGACAAGAAATTCATACACTAGTGATGACAATTCAACAGTTGAAGTCGAGAAGGAAGAGGCTCGGACTATACAAGAACCAAATGCTAATTTTGTCTCTCCAAACGACATATTAGAGGACATGGTGGTAAAGTCGGAGCTAGAACACAAAGATGAATATACAAGTGCAAACAAAAAAGACAGAGATGACAAGGAGTTAAGGCCAAAGATTTCCCAAGTCACTCAAGAGAACATAAGAAAGCTAGTACCAAAGAAGGTAAACTTTTGGCTAAGTGCAAAAGATGGAGTCAAAATGAATTTTATGGCAGAAATTGAGGATGCAGCTACGACCAATGTCATGTCATATGGTATGTGGTTGCTTCTTAGCAAACCAGATCTTTATGAAATTCAGCTCAAGGTACATCTATCACCGAGAGTCGAAGTTTTCAGTATAGGGATTACAGAAGCAACTCTTCAACTACAGTCAAAGAAACTCAAAGAAAAATTCTTGGTGGTAGATTCTAGACAAATGGGAACACACTTGATATTGTCCAAGAACTGGGCAAAAGTCCTTGAAGAAGAACCTGAAAGCTCACTTGCAGTAATCATGACAAATCCAAACATCGCGTTAGAAGTAAAGACTGCAGCAAGTCAGAAGTTATCGACGGTAGACAAAGGTAAAGCCAAAGTAAACAAAGAAGCAAACCAACCTTGAAACACGAGTTTACCGTTGAAAACCCTTCTTCAAACCTCCAACAAAGCCTCTACATCAAAAGCCCAACCATCAACTAAAAAATGGAAACCCAAACAAAAAGTCTATCAACCGAAGTTTCCTTCGCTTGAAAGTCTCCAAAGAAAGTCAAAACAGGTCAACCAGGTGCTGGTATCCAAGGCACATATTAAAGTTAATGATCCTATTTGGATAGCATCACAGGGACAACCCCACAAAATCAAGGTAACAAGATGGATCACGTCAAGTGAGTGAATTATTGCACAAGGCTACATCAGAGGAAGTTCAAATGTTTGGGTCAACAAGCCCAAAATAACAGCCTGGAGATATCCATACCATGAAAACCACTTGATAAGGAATTGACAAAGCCATCAATGTGAATAGACAATGTGAATCCAATAACTCAACCAGGAGAAAGAACAAGTACAAACAGCAAAAGAGAAGGTCTTCCAAAGAACAACGTATACAACAGTTATTTGTAAAGAAATCAGAACTCTACCAAGGTACCCAACAAAGTCAAGTGAAGATCATCTCCAAGCAAGTAGAAAGAATTATTCTAGTCAAGCTACTTCACGCACAAGGTTACTATGAAGGAAATTGTCAAATCTGGATACCAAAGATACCAAGTCCATATTCTTCAATCAAACGAATTTAGCATGAAGACAATCACAATTGCGCGGAACAAAAAATCAAGGACAATGTCCAAGTCAAGGCAAAGGATATCTGCAAAGATACGCCAATCACACAATGCAAATACAAATGGGTGCCAAAAGAACAACACAAACCGCCGAAGATTGAAGTCATCTCCAGCTCTCAGGAAATATCAAGACATGATCGCCAAAATTTTACAGAGAATGGAGCAAGCCAATATTCTAAACCAATGGACCAACAAAAACAAAAAGAAATTTGGACAACTAAGGTCACCCAGGTATGGCAAAAGAAACCAACATTGGCAGTATGGTCCTTTACAAATCCTCTCTTCGAGGATGGGAGTTTTGAACTTTGATAGCGGGAAAAAGAGCAGTGCAATCAGGTGGCCTCTGTACTCGTGCACACTCCACAAACCATGCCTCATGCAAACAAGAAAAGAACAAAACAAAGGGGGCACCACCCTAAATTAAGAGGTTTAGGGACCTCACAAATAGTGCACATAGGCAAGTGAGACTTTTGGCATTATGATGGCATCAAAACATATGGCAAAACACATAGAAACGAAGCTTAGGGACCTTATGTAGCATATATATACACAAGACATCAGCTTAACAATACAACGGCATCTGATCATACATAACAAGGATATAGAGAAGCAAGCCAAGGATGGCATAATCCCTTGTCAAAAACAATCAACCCAGCAAGTAGGTATGATCCTACTAGCAACACATCAATACCTTAGAGAATGATGGCGAGGATGGTGGCCATGGAGCATGAGAGAAGACTCCTTATTTAGGTTTTAGGGCTAGTAATGTAGCATACTAGAGGGAGAGAGAGTAGAGCTCCATCCATAGCTCCTCGTTGTGAGCAATGTCGTCATAGCTTCGTTGCTTGGTGAAGTGGGTGAAGTGTTGGTTTTGAGTGAGAGAAGGCCTCCTTATATAGGTTTCTGAGAGGGTTTAGGATTAGGGATAACCATGCTTAAATCCGCTGATTGGGGTTACTTTTTGCTTAGGGTGGTCAACAGATTGAGGTCACCTGATATGTCACCATCAAGATATTCTCTAGAGTGATGTGAGAGGGGAGGGTAAATGCTGATTTTTCTGATTGTGACACATGGGGATAAGGCCTTGACCAGCATTTAAGAGCAGGTAAGGTGGCTATTGAAACTGGAGGTTCTGCACATGTCAGGGGGGGACCTGCGGGGGGGGGGGGGGGGTGGCAGCTGGGTCCTCCTGAATATCAAATTCTCAAAAAATCCTCAACAATGGCTTCTTTTGACATGTGTTCTTTGAAAAAATCAGCATGTCTCTTTTCAACTCAAAAGTCTTTATCCCTGTTGACTCACCTTTACCATAAGATTTTCCCCTTTTCACCTCCTGTAACTGCATTGTTGATGCCCAATCACTACTTCTAGTAACAGTGAACTGTTACCTACCAAATACTTATGGTGCAGTAAAAAATATTTACCATGGGTAAAAAAAGTTACTGTAGGTAAAAAGTGATTTGTATTTACCACGTAGGTGACAAATATTTACTGCAGGTAAAAAATATTTACTATGGTAAAAAATATTTACTGTCGGTAAAAAAGTGAAAACGGAGTATGCTGTGCTGTGAGTCCACACGAACATCCTCGTGTAAATTTCACTAGAAATTCACACCTAGAATGGGCTATTCTGTAAGATATAGGTTGTAGGCATGCATAAGAGCTCGTTTCCACGTATCTTCTGTCCATGGCACTTTTTACTCTTTGGTGCTTGTGAAGTAGGTTTTTCTTCTCTTTCGAGATCCCTTGGACTAGAGTATCCTCATCTCCCCAACAACTGACTTTGCCTTTATTGCATCTTCAGAAGGGGTCCTAAAAACCATGCATCAAACTTCATGACCAATTCTTGGTCAAAAGCTCCCGAAAGTAAGTGAAGTCGTCATAAAACACATGGCATCAAAGTCAAGAGTTGGGCAGCTGAGCCACTAAATGAGCTAAGCATCAGACCCAAGCTTCATGTCCTAATATTTTATGTGGTCTATGAGTCTAGATAATCGGCATAAGCTCAAGCTGGAAAGTTGAGTATACGTAAAGTCATGTCACTCATGCTGGAAGAGGTGAGCATAAGAGTCAAAGTCTATATAATATAAGATGGAGAAGGCAGAGTAGTCCAAAAAACACTCACGTACTTGACACATAGAGAAAGAGTGCAGAAACCTCAACAACAAAAACACTTCTTGTGAGTAGTGGAAGCTTTTGAAGCACTCATGCTATATGTTGTGCTAGCTACACTAGCTCCATGAAGAACCCTTTAATACTCTTATCTTGCACCGCATCTTGCAAACATGCATAACTCTGTGCAAGCATAAAGTTGTCCCATCATTGGACATATGCACTAGAAACTTGTGTTCCACCCAATGCACTTACACAACAAAATGACGATGACCAAGCGCCAATAGATTTATGAGCCTTTGCTCAACCACAATGACTCTAACTTCAGACCACTAACACTTATCCAGTGTATATCAAGTAAATAATACTAGCCATATGTCCATAAGTACTTTAACTCAGTAAAACTCTGTTACATCACAATATAAGTACATATAGCCTCGCATTTAATTGTGACTAAAGGCATTTTTCTCCCACTGGGTTTTTCCCTTTAGTCCTATCTAGGTATCCAAGACCTTCATTTTGTATATACGCTATATTTTACTTTTACTCTTTATTTTTTATATAAAAACAGCACAACAGATAAACGACATCTCCACACAACTAATTGAAAATCTACTGACGGGGGATAGGCCAAGCAAACTCAATAAGGGTTCAAGTTAGCTTACAGGTACAAATGCCAGATAACAACCACAAGACAAACCAAATAGAGCTACAAAGACAACGATTGACTGCAATAACAAATGTCTACAACCCCAGTCAACAAATTGAAGATACAAAAGCCAATCAGAGGGGGAGAGATAAGGATTCAACTGCACTACCTATACAAGAAAGAGGTAAATCTGACAACATACAAAGCATCAACAAACAACAACTACAAAATCACAAACTTCAACCAGCACAAAGACACGAACAACACATCAAGGCCAACAAAGACATAGGGTCTTGTCGGGGACGACAAGTATTCGGAGGGGGAGAGTGTTGATGGCCACCCGCTCAACAACATTTCCATGAATATTCCTCAAAGATTCTCTAAAGATGCCATATGAAGATGTTGATGAAGTGACGAAGATGAAGATGGATGCTTCAACATGAAGATACAAGCTCATGGACATCATCGAATATCCCGTCAATACATTTTTAAGCAGTTACGGCCACTTTTGTAAAGATTACGGGAACCTCAGATTTTAAGTCGACACTTGGAATTTGGCTGCAAATGCTTGCAGGATGAATAGAGCCAGCTCGATCTATTGTATTTAAGCTCTATAGAATACTAGGGATGAATCATGTCATTTTGGCTGGACATTAGGTTTTCTAAGGCTTAGTATATAAGCTAAAACCTAAAGCTTTGTAAAGGAGACTTCTAATTATTATCTTCCTTTTTCCGTACTCTGTGTACAAGAGTGTGTGTGTGTGTGTGTGTGCTATGGGAGCTATGGTGGTCGGAATCACGAATGGAGAGCAGCAGCATGTTGCCCACGAGGAGAGTTGTGCGTTGATGCTCACATTGCACGCGTTCTTCTGCGTTTTGGTAGATTCACTATTTGCGGGTCGCCGCGACGGACGTCCATAGCATAGCTCTGAAGCATCAACAGAAAATTATCGATACAGGGGAAGCAATTCGGATGAGGCATGAAAACTCACTAGGGTGTCAATCCTAATGAAGTGAACTCGAAGAGATGCAACTACTAACTCTACAAGCAAATCAAACGCACGAAAGCCAAGTAATCTGCCTATGTCCTTCTACACAGCTCTACAGTCATCACGCTCGTTTACCATGCAAATCATATCGGAATCGCACGAAACTTGAAGGGAAGCTACAAGGGACTATCAGGAACATACCCTATCACTGCCTCACAGTTTTCTGAAAAGGTACAACGATCGTGATAGTTCGTCCCACAGTACGCAAAAATAGTAAGTGGATGATCCTAAAGGGTCGTTTTTGGGTCCCTAAAGCCTCTCCTAGGGTCAAAAAAACATAAAATATGCATATAAACACTCAAAACAACGATTTAAGGCCTAAGCGGATGCGTTTGAAACCTTCACTGAATCTTGAATGCTTACACTTGAATGAAAGAGCAGAGTAAGAGGAACACAATGCAAGAAACAAAACTGAATTTGGATTACCGTAGCCACAGAAGCGATGATTACAAGTTGGAGCAAAGAGGTAGCTCTCTGTGCGTAACGCAATAGTCACTTATCTTCAAAAAATGATATCCCTTTCCCACTAACCATAGTGTATATAAAGTGGCCGGCGGCCAACATGTCATGGACCTTTACATACATCATTGGAAAAATTACATCTTTGACTTAGACTTGACATAGACGATTGACATTAGGCTTTTACAGGGTTTGATGTATTAAACATCAGAAAATAATGTGACCACATTAAAACTTTGGCCGGCTGACTCAACGGCGCCTTGGCTAGGTGGGCACTTGTATGTTGTTATCACCTCCAAACACTCCCCCCTTCCTAGCTCGTGTCGTCCCTTGACACGACCTTCTGCAGTATTGTCATAGGGTTGTCTTCAGCTTTGTCTTCAAGGTTGGTCTTCATCTTGGGAAGCCCGTTGTCGTTGATGATGCTCCCCCCTTCCCTGAGTGATGCATGGTTGTCATGTTGTTGATACATGATTTGAGCTTTGGTTGTCGAGGGAACGTTTCTTCTTGTTGTGCATTCGCCTCTTGGTTGTCAATCTTAGCCGCTGTAAAGATGGATGTTGAAGTGTTTGATCATGTAGAAATGATCTTCCTTGTGGCGTGGACTTTATGATGGATATTCTTTCAAGGTCCACTGTAATGTGAGTTGTTTGCAATAGGTCACCAATGTTGAAGCACTGTGTGAGCTATTTTTGATTTTTGTGGACAGCTCGCTTGCTAAATTTCTCATTGCTTGATGTTGTAGGCCATTCTTTGACTTGCCATTGTTGGATGGAGCTTTGTTGTCACCCTTGAAGATAAAAGATGCTCTTGATAAGCATCTGGAGACCGGCTATTTTTGCTCCAAGTTGTTGTTGATTGATTTGGGTAGCCCTTTCCTTATTGTTGATGTAGAAGGAATATATACAAGAAGTTGATGATGAGGTCTATATTAGGGTCTTAAAACCTGGATGACCAAAGGGAAAAAAATGCGGTGGGAAAAAAGTGCCTTTGGTATACGCGCTTATTGGAGTTGAGAATTTGGATTGGAGGTACCTGTCATGCAAGGTGAGTGCTTGGGAGAAACAAAGGAAGAGTTCCTAATGTAAGTGCCAATTATGGGACACTCTATATGCTTATGAGAAGTTTTCAAACAAAAGCATGCAGTGTAAAATATGGATTTGATGGGTGCTTCAAGGAACAAATGTAGCACATGTGACATCAAAGGACGTCTCAATAGCTTGCACGTTTCCAAGAAGGGTTTTCGATGTAGAAGCTTCTCCACTCATTCCTCACTATGCATAGTGCGTGAGTGTCTTTTGGACTCTCTTCTCCACTTTACCAGACTTAAAATACATAGATGTGGACTCTTATGCTCACATATACCAGCATGAGTGACACAATATAAATATGCTCAACTCCTCCACCTTGAGCAGTACCTAGAATAGCTAAGACTCTTAGACCATAGAGAATATTACTTGAACCTTTGGGACTAATACCTTGCTCAGTTGCCCGACTCTTGACTTTTATGCCATGTATTTTTAATGGCAACTTGGACTTACCTGTTTATGGCCTGAAACCCAAAGCCATAAGTTCTTGAGATTAAGGCCTCTATCATTGTGTTGGTCTTTGGATGCCACCATTTTGTCGAGTAGGTTGGCATATTTTGGCTCCTCTTGACTTGATTGTTGTATGTTGATACTTCTTTGTAAAACAAGTCCTTCAGCTTTGATAGGGCTTGATGTAGCCTTTGCATTAAATTCCATGAGAAGCGATTGTCGAGATGTGTGGGTTCTTTGTGATTGAGTTTCCACTAGCAAGTTTGGAACCCATCGTGTTTTTGGTCCTTGTGTGACCGTCTTTCGCGTTTTATCATCTTCTATAATTTGATGGACACTAGGCTTTGGTATCCAAACCTGATGATTTCCGTTGTAAAAGCCTTGCTTCCATAATTGATGACAAGGTATCCATCTGTAGATTGCAGCAACCTTGGTTGTAATTGGCTTCTGTTGGCTTTTGGTTGTCATTGCTTGCTTTGGGGTAGAAGCTTGTGCTGCTTGATTTCTCTTCGTTGTTCCCGATTGAGCTACAATTTTTGGTAACCATATTTGGGTGTTACCTTCATAAAATCCTTGTGCTTCAAGTAGCTTCACTGGAATCATCCGCTGATTCACCTGTTTGTGTTGGGTATCTTCGTTGAAGTCTGATTTTGGTACCCAAACTTTTCGCGTTGCCCTCTTGGAAGGTCTTTTTGTTTGCCTTTTGTTGGTGTTCTTTCGCTTTCCTGAGTATTTTTTATTCCATTGATAGCACGTTTTGTTCCTTGTAGAACCCGTTGGTTGAGGTGGGTAGGTCCAAGCTGTTACTTTAGGCTTTTTGTCCCAAACATTAGTGTTTCCTTCGACGTAGCCTTGAGCAGTGATTGACTCATTTGATGCTATCCACCCTGTCACCTTTTGCTGTCGTGGTTGAACCCATGTTTCATGTATCCAAACTGGGTCTTTGAATTGGATATGCTCTTTGGATACCAACACCTTCTTGACATTCTTCGGCTTCTTCTGGATGCTTTTTTGTAATGGAAACTTTGGTTGATAGACTTTTTGCTTTGGTTTCCATTTCATTGTTGATGGTGTGGCTCTTGATGTAGAGGCTTCGTGGGAAATTTGATGGAGGCTCATCAAAGGTAAAGTTGTCTGGCGAGGTTGATATACTTCAATTTTTACCTTTTCTTTACCTTTTTCCGCGATGGTTGGTGATTTCTTCTCTGCATGGATTTGAGAAGCTTCATGGAGTCTTACCATTGTTGTTGTTGAAGCTTTTGATTGTTGTCGAAAGAATATGTTTCTCCAGCTTTCTGTCAGGACCAGACTCTCTTTGATATGATGGGAGTTGATTATGTGGAAAGTATCTTTATACTCCCTAGTACTCAATTTGAGTACAGCTTCTGCCACTCCAAAGCTAGGAATCGTCATTTTTGAACTTGTGTAAACTGTTTCTTCTAGCTCATTGATTGGTGGCTTTCCCGTCATGATCCACGTTCCATAAGTCATTAGATTCTTTGTTGCTTCTAGATCTATTGCGGCCGAACATGTAACCTTGAGCCCTCTTTGTCCGCATAAATTGAATTTGATCATCATTGGAGATAGTCCATCTTCTTCCTTGTCCTTGTTCTTATTTTGATCTTGCGTTTGTTGAAGATTTGCCATTGAACTTGGAAGCTTTTCTCCTTCATCTACTTTCATTTTCACTTTTTCTGGAGTCGGCTTCTTTGAAACAGCTTTTGTTGTTTCTTCAGGTATGTCAATAATGACATATTCTTGTGGTTTCTCTGCTTCCTTCATTTTCAATTTTTCCTCATGCTCCAGGATGTAGCTATCTGTCTCACTTTTTCTGCTTTCACACTCACAAACTTCATTAGCTTCCTTCAACACTTTCAACATAAAACATGAAACTAGGTCGTAGCCTTCTTCATTACAAAACATGGTTGGAGTTAGCTCATTTACACACACATCCAAGGTTGCCAGTATTTGAGTCCATCCAAAGGGTTCAAATAAATCCTCTCGAAATGGTTCTGGTATGTAAGCTTCATCATCCTTTGATGTTTTTAGGATGCAATCCTCCTTCACTGAGCTTCCACACTTCGAAGCACCACACATCCAAAGTTCATGTTTGGTTTGTAGCCACGCAGGTATCTCTTTCCCATTGACTATAGTAGAATCAATTTCTTCTAAATGAGTTATATTCACATCTCTATAGCTATGGTCTTTTATGCTTATTTTTGTTGTGATCTTTTTATGTCTCAAGTAGATATAGTCATAGCCCCAATCTTGAACCATCTTACGTTGACGCATGAAAGGTCTTCCTAAAATGATATCAAAATTGTTCTCTTTTCCAAAATCTACTATTGCAAATGTATGTTCATATTCAATTCCACAAGAAGTCACAATAATTTGCTCTAGGATACCCATAGTTTTTTCCGTGTATCCATCTGCAAGTTGCAGCTTCATTCTGGTTTTCCTAAGCGCTGGTCTACCCCATTTTTTCCAAATGTCTTTTGTGGCTATGGCTACTCCAGCCCCACTATCAAGTATAGCCAGTGTTTTAACTCCTTTGTATTCCACAGGTAAGGTGGTGTTTCCTTCTTCTCCTTCGCAATATTCCCCCACCTTGTTTATTGGCACAGGTTTAGCATTTGCACTTTCTTGTTGAGTTTTGTTTGATTGTTCATTTGAGGGTAGATCTTGAAGAGGTATCTTTAATCCCATCTTCCCCAAATTGTTGCCTACTTCATCCCATACATGTGGTCTAATCTTAAGCACTTCAGATAGAGTAATGGTGCACTGTATTGGAGCTGACATCAACTCTTGCATACTCTTTGTATCCATCATCTTGGATATGGCTTTCCTCTGAGATGGCACCACTGTAGTCTCTGAGTCTGCCTCATGTTCTCCTATGTATGAGGGTAAGGTCTTCAAGGACTCTGGTTTGCTTTCAATTGAAACTTCCGTCCTTGCATCTCCATTTAGAGATTGAATGTCTCCCTGATAGACTTCATTCCTAGTATTGACCTCAATTATGGGTGCAGATTGGAAAGTTGCACTTCCATCTTTCGCACTTCTAATTGCTTCCCACAATTCATTTGGCCATGGCTCATCTATCTCTGGGATAGGTGCCATAAATTGTGATTTTGACCTTGCATCATTAGTGGTGTTGGCCACTACTCGATCATCTAGCTGAATTTCTAGGTTGTTGGTTTCTTGTGTTGCAGTCTTTGCTTGCACATCCTTTTTTGATTTTAGCTCCATGTTTCTTTGAGTTAATGTTTCAACAACCTTTGCCTTAGGCATTTCAAATCCAACACTTTTTGGTTTTGTTTCTAGGGGTGGAATTGGTGCTTCAGGCTCCATCATTGCCGGTGCACTTTTTACCAATTCCTTACACATTTTCAACCTCTCAGTCTCTACCTCAGTATGAGGATATTTCATCCCTCATTGCTCTAGGGTTTGGTTGGGTTTAAATCTATCCTCATATGCTTCCATTGCAGCATCTAATGGCTCTAGGACTTTGTCTACCAACACAGATCCTCCAGAAGACGCCTTCCTTGGTTTCTTATTGCTCACCATCATTTTGTTTTCCCGTTCTTGTTTTAACTGCTCCTTTGTCTCTTGTAATTCTGTTTGTAGTGCAGTTTGATTTTTAATTATTTTTTCTTTAATTTTGTCTATTTTGGCTTTCCAATATTTTCTCCCAGTCCTCACTGACACACTATTTGTTTCCCCTTGTTTGGGTTGTTGATCTTTCTCCTCATTAGCTTGGTCCTCAACATTTTCTTTTGCTTGGGCTCTAGTCACTACCTTCACAGGAATTTTGGGTTCTGCCTCTGATCCACTTGGAGAAGGTAACACTCCCACAACATTCATTGTTTTTTTCCCTTGTTTGTTTGGGTGTTTTGGACAATTAGGAACAACGTGTGTAATGGCACACTCCACAAAATATCCAATTATATCTACACGAGAACAATTCTTGGCCCAATGATTACCTCCACACTTGTAGCATGGGCCATCTTGTTGAGTCACTAGCACAATTGATGGTTGTTCTTGCTTAGCCAGAGGTCTCTGGTCTACGCTCTTGATTGGCTATGAACATCAGAGTGTCCTCATTCGATGAATAGAGTTTTCTCATAGGTTCTTGCCTTAGCCTAGGTTGTGATACCTCAGCTCTTTGTAAAGCCCTTGATACAACCCTATTTTGAAATAAGGGATGATTTGGTAATGGCATTTGTTTTTCTATTTGATGTCCAAATAGTATCCCCCTCATGTAGGTTTGATTATAGTAGCACTCACTCATCTCATGATTGGTCCATTTTATTCGTTGTGCTACTTGCGCTGCTAGCTCATCTAGGTTGGTCATTAATTGAGACATAACCACTTGCCTTGTGTTGGTTTCACTAGATGCTAAAGGAGAATTATCCATAGTGATCTTTGTATCACCAATGTCCTCGCCATAGGCTTTACAATTGTCAACCAGGTATAACGCTTCTCTCGTGACTTGTTCAAAGGAAGTACATAATTTTAAGTGCAAATCTTTCTTGAGAGTTTCATTTATCAAACCCTCTATGAAGAGGATTGATAATCTTTCATCCTGTGGTAACTCACGTTCCGGACATCTCTCTATATATTGTTTGAAATGTAGCGATGCTTCCTTCACTCTCTCATCTTCTTTTTGCTTGAATGCATAGATTTGGGACACTGTGTTATGCTTGATTCCCCTTTTAGATAACTCCACAACGAATTCTTGCAACAGTTGTTCAACGTTTGAGAAGGCATTTTTGTCCAACGGTTGGAACCAATTCAATGCTATCCCTTCCAAGGTTAAGCCAAATCCCTCATACTGTGTATGAAAATAAAATACTTGTTCGGCTCTTAACACTTGTTTGAACAAGGATGCATGTACGTATGGATCCCTTAACCCATCATACTTCTTCTTGACACATTTGGCCAATTGATATGGTCTCATTGGTTCTGGTTCAACCATGTATCTTAGCGTGTTGTGGTCTCTCACAAAGACATCCCTCGTTCCTTCTTCTCGTCTTGGAGAAAATCCTGGTGGAATCCCCTTTGAGACATGTTTTGGAAATGTTGATGGATTTGTAAGTCTAATTGGTGGTCTCTTGGTTCCACTCAATGAGGTAGGAGCTACACTCCCAGGAATAGCTATTTTGGATGTTTGAGGTCCATTTGATTCCATAGTTTTAATGTTAGCTTCTTGAAAATCAGTCTCAAAAAACCCTGGTACGCTTACACTCAGTTGAAAGTAGTAAGCAGAGATTGGAGTACCCATGTATGTATATCTTTTTAGCTCACTTGGGCTAATAAGTTTGTACTCTCTTCCATACTTATCTACCATTAGAACTTGCACTCCCTGGTCATCTGTGTATGTGAAGGCATATAGGTTCTTCTAGTCTGTCAACTCTTCAATGATGGAATTTAAACATCTATAGAAGTTTTTATGATCCCCAATAGATAACCTATAAAGGCCATCATAAGTGTAATCCGTTAGAACTCTCATGGCTTCATTGGTTTTGATGAACCTCACGTTGGGTTTGTTGATTAGAGGATGCTTCTCCTCTAAGTCTCCAGCAATTCCCACTTTTGCTCTTCCAAAATCCCGCATTTTAGTTGATTGGTTTGGCTTCCAGTGAGCTACATGATCACTTGACAAATATCCATGAGCCATGCCTTGAGGTTTGGATTGATATGATTGATAAGCCTCATGGTCTTGTCTCCACCCTCTTGTTATAGGTGTTGCAGTATTTCTGGTTGTTTGTGTAGGTGGCATAGCTCTAATTTGAGTGGGAAACCTTAATGATGGATGATTTGTCATGTTTAAGCCTCACTCAATACTCTCAAGATGATCCTTGATAAGAACACCTTGGCTTAGTGCACACAATCCCTTTTTGCCCCTGGTCAAGTCTCTAAAAAGTCAGGAATTATGACTTTTTTGGTCTCTGGAAACTGGTCTTGGGGTACCCTAAGATTTTGGATTTAGGAAACCTAGAAAAATTCAGCTCCAAAACCAAAACCTATTTTCCGCAAGCTTTCTTCCTAGATATACCTGACTCAATTTGGAGTTGTCTATCAAAAGTTAGAGCAATTTTAGTGAACTGCACTTGAAACAGCACTCAAAACAGTCTCAGGACCAGAACACAAGAACTTTGGCTTGTATCTTGGCTTCCAGAAGGTATTTTCCACTCAAACTTAAGACTTGGGATGTACTCAAGTAGACCTACAAACTTATGAAGTCAGATACCCCCATTATGTAGAGGTACACCGATCGCGATCATTGAGTCCCTGTCACAGATTTGGAAGATTTTTGCACAGTAGCTAGCCATTGATGTCTTGATACCAAGTGCCTTTGTATTTTTGAATTTGGAGATGTTTTGACCAATGAAAACCCAAATCCCATGTGGTTTTGCAGTTACTGGCCTAATTGTGTAATTGAGACTTTTGACCACTTTCTTTTGCTTTTTTGACCTTGCTCCTTTTGGAAAATATGTTGCACTAGATGTCAGCTACCTACTCAAAAAATTTCAATCCAAAATGTCACTGGGGTACACTGATCGCGATCCTAGTTCTAGCTCCTTGTTGTATGAAATTTTAGGAGTTGATAGAGATGGGTATGATTAGTCTATTCCCAAACCCATTTTGCATTTGGATCACACTTGAATTTTCTCAAAATTTTGGTCTTAAGGATTAGTGATCAATGGTTGCCCTATTTGACAACTGCCTTTTGGTTTTTTGACCCTAGTTCTTTTGAGAAAGTTGTTTGTCTAGTTATCAGCTACCTACTCACCAAGTCTCAACTCAAAATGTCACTGAGGTACACCGATCGCGATCGTACTTTTGAGCCCAAATTGGATGAAACTTGTGGATATGGTAGACAATGATGTGTACAGTCTACTCCCCAAATCTTTTTGAATTTGGACAAGAAAAATTCATGTTTTCACCAGATCTTGCTCTGCTGCAGTGGTTTTTTGACTGTCTACTGTTTTTAGCTATTTTGGTGATTTTTTTTAAAATTTTGAAAACTCCTGGTATCTTATATAACCTAGGTGTATGTGTGGGTAAAGTCTGGGACTGAGGTACACCGATCGCGATCGTAGTTTGGGACCCAAATTGGATGAAACTTTACTAGCTTTTTCACTAGGCTATTTTAAGACTACCTGCCAAATCTTTTTGAATTTGGACTCAAAAAAGTCAAGAATTTACAGTTTCTTGGTCTGAAGTGCCTGATTTCCTGAATCTGTCAATTTGACTTGATTTTGGTGTTTGTTTTGGGATTTGAAAGCTATTTGGGATTGTCCTGTGTACACGCTATCCCTCCGTATGGTTTCTTCTCAGTTTTGATGTGTTTTGGTCTACTGAAAGTCAATTTCTATGCTAGTTTAGCAGTTTTTGACTCGGATCTGTATTCAGTTGGTTTGACAAGTATTTTGAGGTTTCTGGCTCTAGACTTTTATGTTTGTATACACATGAGGATCCCACATATGAAATCTGGTCAAAATTTGGCACTTAAGTACACCGATCGCGATCGTAGTTTTGAGCCCAAATTAGACCAAATTTGGCATGCTTGTAGACACTGATGTTTTAAGGCTATCCCCCAAGTCTTTTTGCATTTGGATCACCAAAAGCCAAGATTTTGCACTTTCTAGGTCTGTCGGGCTAGTTTTACCCAAGTGGCCTGATTTCCTTGATTTTTGATGTTTTTGGGTGTGGTTGCTTTAGACAAACTTGTTTAGAATCTTATCAGGAAGGCCCACAACAAATCTTGTCCAATTCAAGCACAGAGGTACACTGATCGCGATCGTAGTTTGGAGCCCAAATTAGACCAAATTTGGCATGCTTGTAGACAGTGATGTTTTAAGGCTATCCCCCATGTCTTTTTGCATTTGGATCACCAAAAGTCAAGATTTTATAGTTTCTGGGTCTGTTAGGCTAGTTTTAACCAAGTGGCCTGATTTCCTTGATTTTTGATGTTTTTGGGTGTGGTTGCTTTAGACAAACTTGTTTACAATCTTATCAGGAAGGCACATGTCAAATCTTGTACAATTCTGACAATGAGGTACACCGATCGCGATCATAGTACCAGAGCCAAATCTGATGAAATTTTATAGGCTCTCTCTGACAAGTATTTCCCAGTGTTTGGTGCTACCACTTTGTGATTTGAATCAATTTCAGCTCTGTTTGGTCAGATTTTCTAATTTCAGAGTCTTATGGCTCTTTTGCCAAAGTTATGGTTTTTTCGGTTTTTTAGCTCTGACTTTTGCCCCCAATCTGACTGGAATGTGATTTACTTATCCTACTCCTAAGTACAGAAATGAAAGAACATATGAAAATGAATCAAACAAAACAGACATGATAAAAAACGGATGATGGATCAGTACTCAATCGATACAAAGAAATTCGAAGAGAAAAATGCTTGAAGCAACCTCACTCACAGCTCCCCTATATCTCTCAAGAGTAGATCTAGCCAGTCCACCGACCGTAGACTCCACTAAGCACTAAACCCCTATCTAGATGCTTCACTGAAATGTAAATGGAAAGGAAATTATCTTTTGGAACAATAAGAAAACTCTGAATACGCACTCGGTCACTCATCACCTAAGATTCATTCCCCGGCAGCAGTACCAATGTTTGTGGGTCACCGCGACGGACGTCCATAGCATAGCTCTCAAGCATCAACATAAAATTATCGATACAGGGGAAGCGACTAGGGTGTCAATCCTAATGAAGTGAACTAGAAGAGATGCAACTACTAACTCTACAAGCAAATCAAACACATGAAATCCAAGTAATCTGCCTATGTCCTTCTACACAGCTCTAGAGTCATCATGCTCCATGCAAATCATATCGGAATCGCACAAAACTTGAAGGGAAGCTACAGGGGACTATCAGAAATATACCCTATTACTATCACAACATTCTAGAGAGGTACAACGATCGCGATCGTTCGTCCAACAATACGCAAAAACAGTAAGTGGATGATCCTGAAGGATCGTTTTTGGGTCCCTAAGTCTATCCTAGGGTCAAAACAACATAAAATACGCATATAAACACTCAAAACAATGATTTAAGGCCTAAACGGATGCGTATGAAACCTTCACCGAATCTTGAATGCTTACACTTGAATGAAAGAGCAGAGTAAGAGGAACACAATTCAAGAAACAAAACTGAATTTGGATTACCGTAGCCACAGAAGCGATGATTACAAGTTGGAGCAAAGAGGTAGCTCTCTGTGCATAACGCAATAGTCACTTATCTTCAAAAAATGATCTCCCTTTCCCACTAACGTTAGTGTATTATATACCTAGGGCTTTCTAAAGTGGCCGGCGGCCAACTTCTCATGGACCTTTACATACATCATTGGAAAAATTACATCTTTGACTTAGACTTGACATAGACGATTGACATTAGGCTTTTATAGGGTTTGATGTATTAAACATCGGAAAATAATGTGACCACATCAAAACTTTGGCCGGCTTACTCAACGGCGCCTTGGGTAGGTGGGAACTTGTATGTTGTTATCACCTCCAAACATTCACCCGCAAGCTACTTTTTGTTGGAATTAGGGTTGCAGAGAAACGAACATAGCTTGGAGAAGACGAAGGAAGCTCAAGGCACACAATAGAGAGTGTATTACTTAGTGTGCAATGGAAAGATAGATAGCCCTAGAGTGATGGGCGTATATACAATGCACGGGGGGAAAACCTCCTAAAGAGAGAAAAAATGCCCCGGCGGTCCTAGTGTGTTCACACACATCACTACCACATGTATATGGTAACAAATCCCCCCTGGAGTGATGCGGTGAACGAGAGCTGGCACATGAGTAAAGGGAAGTGCCATGCCCTGAGGACAGGATCAATCTACAAAGGGGAGTAAGCCCAAAGCTTTGCGGAAAGCTTCAAGCTTCTCACAAGATAATGCCTTTGTGAAAAGATCTGCAAGGTTGTCCTATGTTGGCACATAAGCCAAGATGATCTCTCCTACTCAGAGCCTCTCCCTAACATAGTGGTAAAGCACCTCAATGTGTTGATAGCCGTTTTTCGGCTCTCCATAATTGCCATAGTAAGTTACTCCACCCTACCAAATTCACCCAAACGCTATGGCTATCCCTACCATTTCACTGTACATAGGCGTGTGTGAGTTAGGGGGCTTTTCCCATATCTTCTTAAAATCCTCATCTAGCTAGTCACTGTGCTAGTTAAGTCAAAAAAATAAAAAAAAATTATATTATAGCCCATTTGTGTGTAAATATTGCATTATATATATGGCCTAAATATAGGGATTTTTATAATTATTTTAGTATTTTATTTAAATATTTCTACTTAGGTGTTTGTTTTATTAAATCTATGTACACCTTCTTTCATCCTCTTACACCATAAGTATATTTTTTGCCAATGTGTACATACTCTAACCTTATATTTTTCCTTTATACAAATCACTCCTACATTTTCACCCTCACCCTCGTGAAAACAAAAAATTGATTTCTACTCATTGGTCACGTTTATTATATTATTTACTTGCATACCTTTTCCTCTTTCACACAAAATAATTCAAAGAGGGACCATATCATATGATTCCAATATCTTTCCATATCCATAACTCCTCCATATTTTTATTATTATTTTTACTCATTATTCTAACACCATGTGCTCATTGAGCTAAAGTCCATGAATAGTCCATACACTAGTCCCACCATGTATATATTTCTTTATTCACCAATAATCCTCCTCCATGCATGGGTCAAGGGCAACTTGGATGCTTTGTATTATGATATGACAAAGGAAGGGCTCACTCTTGGATGCATTGTACAAATTCAACAAAGGAGGGGGCCACTAAAAGACTTTTGCAGGCATAAAAACAGGCTTTTTGGTGAGAATTTTGGCACCTACCTCCACTCTGAATTTGGAGCGGTGGTCAAAAGAGAAAATGTAGCCCACGCTCTGAAAAATCACCTCACATTTTTTCATGATTTTTGGAGCTACCAACGGTGAGCTATGAGTTTTTGAGTGGACCCCAGTCTGCCCACTTTTCTCACAAGTAGCCCTTAGTCTTCTCTCACCCTTCCACACACCTACTCACTCTTACACATCCCTCCCTCTCCTTCCCTCACTCAAACCTGAAATTTCCATGGCTTCTCCCACCCTCTTCACCATTACCCTTATCTCTCATCCCTATAGTTCTTTTATGAACCTCTACATACATACACCCTCTCCATGTCTCTCTCTATTGCTTCTATGTTACAATTTTATTTACCTCTCCTAAAAATATCTAAAATTCAGCATCTTAACCATGATAACTTCTGCAAATTGAGGATTTTTCATCAAAAAATCCTCTTTTCATCGTGGTGGTCAACCGTGGCGGCGGCGTAAAGAAGCGAAGAAGAAGAAGAAGACCAGCGGTCATTTTTTCCACAATCTACACAAGGGTGAGTTCAAGCTTCTTCAAAGCTTCACCATCTCAATGATTCTATTTTAATTCACCCCTCTTCCTTCATCAAATCAACTCATTCTACCCATTGTACATGTAACATTAACTTTCTAGTGATTACTAACACTAACCACTAACATACTAACACAAAATAGCATTGACCTAACCATAAAAGACACCTCACCTCAAGACATGTACAAAGTAACTCTCTCTCTCCCTCCCTCTCTCTCTCCTTTTCCTTAAAACTCTACTTTCACCTTATTCACCATCAATAATGCTCTCTTTTGAGCCCACACCCATGACTCAAGCAGACAAAGAAGGCCCGCAATGTTTTGAAATTCAAAAAAATCATAATCCTGATTTGTTAGCTTGTAAATTAGGATTTCCAATAATCTGTATGAGGGGTCTCCAACCTATAAATAGGCCCCTCTCCTTCTTGTAAAACAATCTCCAATATCTCACATAGCACCCCAACACTCTATGCATGAGGAGAGACTTAGGTGTAGCAACCACTTGTGAGGTTCACTCTTGGTGTGAGAGAAGCCTTCAAGCTACACATTGCAAGTGAGAGAGCGTGAGTTCCACAAATCTCAAAACCACTATTGTACATGCTCCTTCATCATCAATAAATTGAGGCTTGGTGCATCAAAGGCGTGATTCAACGTTCAAATCTTCGTCCTTCCATTTGTGCAATACGGTTTGGTGAATTCAAGGTGACTTGTGTATTTTGAGTTTTTATCGGTTGATCTTGATTTTAGAAAGTGTTTTAGTGTGTTTTTCATTGCCAGTTTTGTGTCCATTGTAAGAGGGTATTGTGGTGAGAGGTCTCCCATACCCTAAGACAGTGTGTGTGTGTTTTGGCAATGATTAGCAATCACTAAGCGTTGAGTGAGTTTTGTACAAGTTCTACGATAGCATCATAACGAACCATCTCCATTTGCAAGTCACAAATAAGGTATTACGCAAGATCCTTTCCTCTCTCTTTTCCCTTTGCTCTAGCTCTCTCTGGTCCATTTCATGTGTGTCTTGGTGTGAGGTTTCTTGTGTGTGTTGTGTGGTGCATCTTCTTGGTTGTGCCAAAATCTCTCTTGCGTCCTAGTTCGCATACCATAACTAGGTGGTGCTCCTATCTTGTTTGGGTTTGGCTGTGGGTTTGTTATTGTGTTGTGCTTGTGGTTGTCCCAGCCCCAATTGAGCAGCACGGGAGCCTTGAGGGGTGTTTAGAGGTCGCCTCTTTTGTTGCCCGCCCCGGACTGCCTCAGTTCTTTGTGCGAGCATGAAAAGATGGGCTCCTCACAACTGCCAATGCGCTCTGACTGTCAGTGTAGATAGTGTTGGCAGTGTCCTGTCCAACACCCAAATCAGCCATAAGGCATCTGAGCCATACACACTCAACCATAGCTGTGAAGACTACCCTGTACTCAACCTCACAACTCAAAGTGGCCACAATAGGTTGCTTCTTGCTCAACCATGATATACATGAACTGCCAAGCATGAAACAAAAACCACTTGTGGACACTCGTGTGTCAAAACAACTAGCCCAATCTGAGTCCGAAAAAGCATGTAAGTCTGGCGGCAATGATCCCCCCTTGGGATAAAACAAGCCAAGATGTAAAGTGCCACTAAGGTAGAAAAAAATCCTCTTGACAGCCTGCCAATGCTTAGACCCTGGGCTATGCATAAATCTGCTGACCTGTGAGACAGCAAAATGAATATCCGGCCTCGTGTTGCATACATAAATGAGGCATCCAACAACAGTTTGGTAAAGAGTGACATCAGCAGGATCCCCAGCATCATGTAGACTCAACTTCAAACCTGTTTCCATGGGAGTGGCAATAGGTTTGCAATCCTCAAGTCCAAACTTACATAGCAATGTCTCTATGTAACTCTTCTGACACAAGGCAATACCACCATCACACTGCTTAAACTGTATACCCAAATAATGATGCAACAGCCCCAAATCTTTCATCTTGAAAGTAGCATTCAAATCAGCCTTAAATTCAGCAATATGTCTCTCATTTGGTCCAGTGATCAGCAAATCATCGACATAACGAACCACGATGAGAAATACATCACCCTCACGCTTTACATACAATGTGCTTTCTGTTGGATTGTTACGAAAGCCTTGTTTGACCAAATGAGTGTCAGCTTTCTCATACCAAGCACGAGGAGATTTCTTCAACCCATACAAAGACTTGTTACATTTTCACACTTTGTCCTCTTGTCCTTTTATGACAAAACCGCGAGGCTGCGTTACATAAACTTCCTCAAATATGTCACCATTCAAGAAAGCAGTAACAATGTCTGATTGATGTACATCCCAACCAGAATGAGTTTCCAATGCACATAGAAAACGCACAGTAGTCATACGACAAGTGGGAGAAAAATTCTCTTCATAATCTATGCCTTTTTGCTGTGCATAACCCTTTGCAACATGTCGAGCCTTATGGCAATCCATCTCACCATCCGGCTTGCGTTTCAACTTGTAAACCCACTTCGTACCAATGTCCTTTTTGCCAGGAGTAAAATCACATAAAGTCCATGTGTCATTTTCTATAAGTGCATCATATTCTAATTGATCCTCAACATCATGTAAGCTAGACACAGCCAAATCATAACAATCTGATGCATAAGATGCATGGTGAGAGCCTGAACGAGTACGACTAGACAAAGGTGCATCCAATTTACTATCACGCAAAGTGTGCACCAGCCATTTTGGCATACCTCTAGCCTGCTCATTTTCAGCCCTTTCCTCATCAAGTACATCATGTACAACTGCATCAGTAATAGGCTGATCTAAAACATTTTCAGAAACCCCCATAGGCTGTACATTTGCCTCATTGGAACTTACATTCGTATTTCCACCACTGAAAAGAGGCAACAAAGTGTCATAAATGTCCTGTGAGCTTACATTACTGTGTCTAGTACATGACAGCAAGGGATGAACAGAATCTTCCACAAACACTACATCCCGAGAAACCAGAATACGTTTTGTTTGCGGATGATACAACCTGTAACCTTTGCTTTCAGCACTATAACCAACAAAAATATATCTGACAGCCTTATCATCCAATTTTCTGCGCTGCACTTGTGGCACCAAAGCATATGCCAAACAGCCAAAAACACGCATGTGCTCAATAGAAGGTTTTCTATCATGCCATGCTTCATATGGAGTAATAGACTGTAAATATTTCGTAGGACACCTGTTAAGTACATAAGTGGCACACATAATGGCCTCAAGCCAAAAGAATGTGGCAAAGCTTGACTTTTGACCATACATCGTGCCATTTCCGTCAGTGACCTATTTTTCCTCTCAGCAACACCATTTTGCTGAGGTGTATAAGGCACTGTACATTGGTGTTTTATCCCACGACTAGCCAGAAATGCATTAAATTCATGAGACATATACTCCCCCCCTCGATTGGAACGGAGGGTGCCCATAGTACATTTCGAGACATTTTCAGCCATAGCCATAAATTGTTTGAAGCACATAAAAACTTCGGACTTCGCTTTAAGCGGAAATACCCATGCGTGCCTGGAGTAATCATCAATGAAAGCCACGAAGTACAGGTAATTGCCCAAGGACGGAGTTTGCATGGGCCGACAAAGATCACTATGCACAAGATGCAACCTCCATGTGGCCCAAACTAAACCATCCTTTGGAAACTTAGAACGCTACATCTTACCCAAAATACAGCCTTCACAAACATGTTTGATAGGTGCTTCAAGAGGCGGCAAAGAAGCAACCATATCAGATTTCTGCAAACGCAGCAAACTGGCAAAATTCAGATGACCAAAACGTGCATGCCAGAGTTTTGCATCTGAAATAGCCCTTGAATTTGCAATAGCATTTGCAAAATTTTGTCCACACTTGTCATACAAAGTGAGCTTATACAGCCCACGGCACAAAAGGCCAGATGCAAGAATTTCATCACCAAAATTGAGATCATGAATTGTACATCTGTCATCCACAAATTTGACTACAAGTCCAAGTCTAGCAAGTGCGGATACAGACAAGAGATTCTTCTTGATCCCAGGTACATAAAGTGCATCAACAAGTGTGAAGGAACTGCCATTAGTAGCAGTGAGCACAATATTTCCAACTCCCTGAACTGGATAAGAGGGGTTGTTGGCACAAGTGACTGTATTCCCATGAGGGACAGACTCGAGAGAGGTAAACAATTCTCGATGTGAAGTAATGTGCTTTGTAGCACCACTGTCGAAATACCACAAATGTGAATCTGCAGCAACTGACAAGCATGCATCATGGACAGCAGGATTGTAAGTGCACTCTGCGTTAAAAGCCCATTATGCATCAACATCAACAACACAATCTCCTTTCACAGAAGACTCAACAATGGCTGCATTTGTAGTGGAACCAGCATTTGTAGTGGAACCACCCTCTTTCTTCTTAGCCTCTTTGGCCTTCAACTTAGGACACGACTTGATCAAGTGATCATTGGCTTTACAATAATGGCAACGCATCTTCTTTTTCCCCTTATCACTAATGCTGCCAGCAGAAGCATTAGGAACAAAATTTTTGCCACTCGCAGCAGAACCATAAGAAGTGGTTGCATTACTGTTACCACCCTTTCTTTGAGAAGCAATAAAAGCCTGTTTAACTGCACGCTGTCTAGTCCCGTTTTTTCTGGAAAGTGACTCTTGCAAGAGCAATGTGCATAATGCATCAAACTTGACAACTTCAGGATTTCCTTGGGTCATAAGTCTCCAAGTACTAGCAAAAGTCTGGTAAGAATCTGGTAAGGCATCAAGAACAGTCTGCACAAGGGAACTGTCTGAAATGACTTCACCTACAGAAATAAGCTGCTCATTGATATCCTTGACACTAGCAAGGAAAGTGTCCATATCATCTTCCTCATGCATAATCTTCGACTCCAGCTCTTTATGCAGCAAGGCAATTTTAGCCTCATTGTGGCTTGCATAAAGACCTGCTAGAATATCCCAAGCCTGTTTTGCAGATTTTACTGAATGGATGTGAGGAACAATGGTGCGCTTCACAGACATTGCAATCAATGCATGAGACTGCGCATCCTTAACATCCCAACGAGCTTGTTCTGCCGTAGGAAAAACAACTCTAACAGCTGCAATCCTTGCAGCAAGACCTGCAACATCCTCAACATCGCCTACATCCTCAGAACCAGGACGTACATCAATGCCCTGCATAATGTTCCAGACACCCTTTGACACAAGAACATGTTGCATCATATAAGCCCACATAGGGTAGTTGTCCCCATCCAACCTGTCCTCAGCAGCAAACATTTTGAATACATCTGTGTTGTTGTTGTCAGCCATGGTAAATGCTGCACCTGATGTGAAAACTGCCCGAAAATAGGAGAAACGGAGCGGGAACAACCTGTGCTATATAGCACAAACCGTAGAAGACTATAAGGCACGTGTTATGCAGAAAACGGCACTGACATAAATTTTGCACAAAATGACAAAATAGCCTGTGCAGTACTGCCTGTAGTGGAAACGGAGCCGAAATGAGCCCAAATCAAAATTCTGAGCAGACCTAGCCCTTTGAGCTCTCCCAAAATTTTTGTAGACCTGCGAACACTCGCCAAAGCTCACTGAAATCGGAGAAAGTGAGGAGGCGTGTGATGGAGCAGCTGGCGACTAAGCCCGGGAGGACGTGACCTGCTCTGATACCAATTGTTGGAATTAGGATTGCAGAGAAACGCACACAGCTTGGAGAAGATGAAGGAAGCTCAAGGCACACAATAGAGAGTGTATTACTTAGTGTGCAATGGAAAGATAGATAGCCCTAGAGTGATGGGCGTATATACAATGCACGGGGGAAAAAACCTCCTAAAGAGGGAAAAAATGCCCCGGCGGTCCTAGTGTGTTCACACACATCACTACCACATGTATATGGTAACACTTTTGGAGTTTCGGTGAGTAAACAGTGTTCGTTTTTGCATTTCACAATATCCACGTGTTCGCAACGAGTAGATCACACATTAAGCACTTCAGATTTGGGAAACAGTGACCTACAAAATCCGACCAGACATACTACGGGATTTTGCACGGAGGGTAGTGGGGTAGGATTTGTGGTCAGAGACCTTAGGGATAGCGGCCTACTAGTGTGTGTAGGACTTCCCTTGTGTTTTGTGAAGTTTCGAGATCATTTGATGGGCTTTTGGTTTGTGGTAGCATCATAGGAGACTCTCACATTCATAAAACAAATGGCATTTAGATTTGATATCTCCGTAGGAAGTAGTCATTAGTCGGTCGAGTAGAGGTTGACACCCTTTGCTTGCTTCCACGTGCCTGCGGGTCAAGCTCCGTCCTTAGTTGAAATTCTTGTTGAGTGACTTCTCGCTGTGCTGACGCCCATCGTGGCGTTTCCGCCAGCATTAATGAGCTAATACTTCCCGTGAAATTCAAGAGAGAAACAAGACTATTTTAGTGTTTGGTCAAAAACCCCGCGTAACTGGCCTAGATCGAGAAGAGACAGTAAAGAGTCTCAACTTGGTTAAAATAATTGGAATTGAATAGAAACTAGAAGAAACTAGGACCAATAGAAAATTGCCAAGTCTTAAAGAGATAAGATCTCAAAAATCTTAAAGAGAAAAGGTTAAGAGGTTTTTCTGAAAATTCTTTTAGAGTAAACCATCTTTTTCTTTTAATAAAAATTTACTTTTGAAATAGGATAAAAAAAACCTTGACTTTAGAGTCTTAAAGCAATGATGAGATTCTCCAAAATATCTACTAGGTGTCATAAGGAGGTGTCTCACATGTGCCAAACTTATACCACGCCACTCACTCTCTCTCTGACAGCTGAATTACCCCAAATTCAACCCTCTCTCTCCCCTTGGATGTCCATGCAGGTATTTCTACCTGTACTTGACCTTTTCCAGCTGTATTTATACAGTATTTTGCCTTTGTGCTATATAAAGACCCCTTTTCTTTGCATTTTGGGGATGATTGCTTAGCTTTGCAAACTTGCCATGCACACTTGATAAGCTTTGTGTAACCAAGGTTTCCATTTAACCTTGCTTGGACTTCATCTCCCTCTCTTGAAGGCCAAACCTTGAGTCGCTCGAGAAGAGAAACTTCTCTCCTTCTTCTTCAAAGTGGACCTTAGTTCCTTGAACCTCACATCTCTTCAAGAAGGACTTTAATCCATACTCCCCTCTTGTTTAGACAAGGTAAACCTTGCACATGTAGGAAGCTTTAATGATCACCTTGCACATGTAGGAAGCTTTAATGGTCACCTTACACATGTAGGAAGCTTTTATGGTATCCCTTGCACTTGTAGGAAAGTTATGGTATGCCTTGCACTTGTAGGAAATTTATGGTATCCCTTGCACTTGTAGGAACTTTATGGTATCCCTTGCACTTGTAGGAAACTTTCCGGTAGTCTTGGTGTTCCTAGGAAGCTTAATAGTAAGGTGTATGGTAACCATAAGTCGCTAGGGTTAAGGTAATGGTGTTCTTGTAGGTAGATAAATCTATGAGTAGTCTTATTTCTTTGAATTCTAAGAATTTTTATGGGCAATTTCAAGTTTGTTTGTATTATGGGAATGGGGGAGCAAGGAGATAACTTCACGGGATTCGCACCCGAGTCGTTTTAACCAAAAACTCCAAATGCTTCCGTGGATGGCAAAGGATTTCACTTTTATGGTTTTTGACTTTGCAAGAACCTTTAGGAAGACAAAGTCATCTTCTACAAAGGTCATGTTTCTTTGTCCTTTGTTGGCATACGCCTTAGCATGATCTTGTGCACTACAAATGCTTTTGCATGCCCCTTTAAGCATATCATTCATGTCTTCAAGGAAATCCTTGATAAACTGATTCTTTTCTCCTTCTCTAGACCTATAGCCATAGGAGATCTCGGCTTGAAACCATACATCAACATGAATGGCATAAACATAGTCGCTTAATGTTTGGAGTTATTATATGCAAAATCCAATAAGAGCAGATATTCTTCTCAATTAGATTGTTTCTTGATTACATAAGAACGCATCATGTCGTCCTATTTGGTTAACCCTTTTTGTTTGACCATCTGACTCAGTAGTATGTAACTTTTTGAAGGCTTTCCTCCAAAATGGCTATTGAACTTTCTATTTCTATCTGACACTATTTGCGTGTAGGCCATATAGCTTGTATAATGTTCATTAAGAGTTTTGCCAACTTTGGCATATTAACAATTTTGGTGGTAATAAACTTTGTTATCTTGGTTAACATATCCACTACCACCCACACTCTGAGTTATTTCCTTGACTTGTCTTGGGTAAGTGTTGCAAGATGCCTACAGCAAAGCCATAGTTACCTACACACATTGTGTGGAGTCTAGTCAAGCCTTTGTAGAAGTCACTTTATATATAAATTTTCCAAGTTTTAGACCTTAATCTTTTGTTATATTTTGTCAAGTGGATTATGGGGCCAAGGGCTCCGAAGTTGTAATTGCCGGATCTTAGTTTTAAATAGCTCAGTTTCACCATTCTCGAGCTATATTTGCCCCATATACATTGAGACCCTCAATCAGTGTATAAAAGGCATTTTTGTAAAGGTTAATCTAAGTTGTCATAATAGAAGATAAGCTTTTCAAGTGAATACTTTGTACGTTGCCTACTTCCCTCTCCTTCTTTGAGCTTTATCTACTTATACCGCACCGCATGGTTATCACATTGCAAAACCAATAGCACCATTGGTGTAGTCGTGAGGAGAGCTACACGTGAATATCAACATTGCAAGCATTATGCAAAGTACCGAGCATCGACTCCCACGACCTTCCAGGTGAGGTTTCTCCCTAATCGAGCATCGAAATGCGATTCCACCAAGTGCTGTGGATTCCCGACGCTTAGGAGCACCTATAGGTTGTGATTTTTGTCTATTTCAATGACCTGTGAAATCTATGTCTGCAAAAAATCACAATTTTTGTCTGTATGCAGTTTCAAGGTTTGATGGTACAAAAGTATTCTTGGCCATCCTAGGAACTTGCCTACTGATTTTGGTGTGATTTGGAGTTGATTCGCTTGTTTCTAATTTGCATTAGATTGTGTACGTAGTCAAGTAAGAAGAGATTAGGTTTTGAGAGAGAGAGATTAGTTTGCAAACATCTTGTGGAATTGATTTGTGTTTAGATAAGAGGTTGAAACCCTCTTGGCATGCCTCCCTGCTCTAGCCGAAGTCACGTGCTCCCATGGATTGACATTTTGTCGTAAGTTCCATCTCATCTTCGGGTGTGATAGGTTGAGCCATAGGGATCCTCCAACATTGGCACTGTTGCCGGGGAGCGAATACCTAAGCTAGCATGAACACAAACAGATCCAATAGAGTAACCTTTAGGAGTTTAGAAGTTAGGAAGTTAGAATAGGATAGAATAGGAAAGAGACTAAGGTTTCCTTGGATGTGAGTGTTTGGTGGTGAGGTTCTCGCCGCTATAGGTGTTAGTCCATTAGTGTAGAGTAAAGGAAATAGATAGAGGCTGGTGCAAGGCTTTAGTGATAAGAAAATCATTGAAGCTTATGCTTGGCCGAGAAAAACGCACAAAAAATGCAAATAGTAGAGTAGAATAGATTAAACCACTGTTTGATATTTTGTTTTGTTGATTGTAGGAGTAGCTTAAGTAAGTGAGGTTTTGACATAACTCATTGTTGCTCAAGGCTGAAGTTGTAACGTGAAAAGACCAGAGTGTCAAAAAGAGGTAAAAATCAAGAAATGGTAGTTAAATGAGTGAAAATTGAGTTTTGAAAGCATACAGTCTCTACAAGAGCATAGGAATGCAGTGACAAAGTTCAATTTGAAAAGTTCTTGCTGATTTTCCTCTATGGTAGGAAATCACAATTTCCTACCTCAGCAGTGATTTTGGGGTGGTTTGCCATATGTACCATATCAAGGCTCTTGCGTCAGGTCCATTTTTGGCCTTCAGACTCTAAAATTTGCTAAAATTAGAGTGAAACTCAAACTAAAATTCCAAACTAGGTGAAAATTGGTGAGTGTACTCTTGAAAGCGAGTGGAAACCAGTGGCATTGGCCAAAGTTGCAAAAAAGTAATGAAAAAAAGTTCCATGTACTATCTAGAAATAAATTTTGAAGTCAATTTGATACCATAGCCTATTTGCAAGGCAAGAAACAGTTTGGTCAAGTAAAAATTGCATTTTCACATTTCTAGAGTGTAGCAAGGTGAAAATCGCAACTTTCACCCATCATCAATCTAGAAAAGTGCAATCAAGCTAAGATTTGAACGAGGGGTATACCAAAGACCAAGGATCACAAATCTAGAGTCAAAGTTGAGTTTTGAGTTGTAATGTGCCTGACCTTTATCAATGAAGTCATTTAGTTGATCTCAAAAGTATTTTTGAAGCTCACATTGTGGCTAAGTTTTAGCGGATTTTATCGAAACAATCGGATCAGAAATAGAACATTGTTTGTGAGTTTTATGGTAAAATGAAATATCAATTAAAAGAGGCCCCAAAATTATGGTGCGACTTCGTGTGGCATTTTAGAAAGGTTAATTGACCTTGATAATATTCTCTATGGATTTAATCAAGTCGAAAGACACACTCTAGAATTTTACAGCACGTCAATCGGATCCCGGAGACATTAACTATGGTGTTTCATATATCTAGGCCAACTAGTTAAGGCTAAATGGTAAATTAAAGGCTTTAGACTATGGCTAGGAATAAGAATTGACTTTCTCAAAATAAGAATTGACTTTGAGAAAGCGTAGAGATTCTTTAGGCTTGATTTAGGGAAAGAAGGAGTAATTTTAGGAAAGTAAAAGAGAGAAGGTAAAGAATAGAGATCTCTCATCTCTTTCCCTTAAAAAGAGCATGAAGCTTTTTAGAAATAGAAATTCGGATCCGTGCCATGCCCCAAAAAAAATTAAATAAATAAATTATTTATTTATTCAAAAAGACGCAAACTCGTAACTTTGTTTCTAGCTATTCTTAGAGTTCCCTCCTCTCCCCAAAAACATATATAAAGGCCCTCTCACCCTCACTCTCAGACACATAGAGTTAGAGCTCTCTTCAGAGACACTCAAAATCTATCGAAGAAGGAAGAAACCTGTCTCTCCCACAAGCTCTCCATCTCCATCTCCATCTCCATCTCCATCACCGTCTTCATGCTTTGCTCCTCGGTTTTGAAATCCTCTTATTCTCTTGTTCTCTCTTGGCAAGAAGAAGAAGAAGAAGAAACTCTTCTCCCGCTCTTGAAGGAAGCACCCTCTCTACTCCACGCTCATAACCTCCATAGCTCTCTTTCTTCATTCTTTCATATGCACACAATCAATCTGCAATGGCCCGAAAGAGGATTATGCGAAGTTCCAAGGATGATCATGCTCCGCTACTGAAGAAGGTGCAAAAGAAGGCATCTTCCGCTCCCATCATCGTTGAATCGGAGATTCCATCGTTGGAAGAAGCAAAAAACGATGTCCATCTAGCGCAAACCACAATCAAACGTCCGGCTAATCTGGTAACTAAATTTATAATTATGCATCGTTTTGCATATTGATTTAGTGTGTAAGCCTAGGATTACCTTTAAATTGTCCAAAAACATGATTAAAATCACGTGAAACAAGCATGTGGCAGAGCATAGAGAGAAAGAAGAGAATTGTTTGATGAATACTGTTTGAATTAGCAATAAGAATACCATTTGATTTAGCATTAAGAATTGCTTGATGTTGTTTAATGAATTGTAGAAAGTGAAAATGTTAATTGTATGTTGGAGGAACCTCGCAGGTAGCGGGATTCCTCACGGTTAGTGGGATGCCTCGTGGGTAGCGGGATGCCTTGTGGTTAGCAAGATGCCTAGTGGTTAACGAGAAGTTGTGCACTTCGTGGTTAGCAAAAGAAAAACCTTTGCAAAGGCTCTGATGGTTAGACAGGGGTAAGTCCGTGGTTAGCGGCATGAGTCTTGAATTGAAGTCATTGATTATATTAGGAACTGTCTTGATAGATATTGTTTGATACTTGTATGGGTGCTGTTTGAAGGGATGTCTAAACAAACATGTCATAAATTAATTAAGCAACACTGTTTGTATATGTATAATAGTGTGGTAGTAACTAAATAACAAGCTGATGGGTGAGTGGTGGTGTGGAAAGCGAGGACTGGCGACAATGTTAATCACTAGATGGGTGGACCCAATAAGTCAGGTGCTTTTGATAAGTGGAACTCAGGTAAGAACGATAGGAATAGATGTCTCAACCTTAGGGGAAAGTTTGACGGCTATGCCTTGTACTCAATGGGAAAAAAAGCGTCAATTCTATGTACCAATGGTTCCTAGATGCGTTGTGCCCTCTGATTATAAGAAGGTAATGCGGCCTCAGGAAGACCTCATTAGAATTTCGTTAGTTCAAGGGCAGTTCCTCATTTCATTCCTTCGCTTTGCAAGGCAGAGACTGAGCGGATGTGAGGAGCTCTCCCACTCGCCGATTCCAGATGAGTAAGGGACATCACACTTGGTATTAGAGACAAATTTTTTTTGAGAAAATTGCATGTCTGAGCAAATAATCGTCATGGGGAGACATAGTCATTTTTGTAGCAAAGGATATACCTACAAATTTTTTCAGCTCTGTCGATAGTTTATAGATTACTTGAACCTTTAGAAAAACCTCCGCGGTTCCTTGAGAAGAGTACTGTTGACTATCATGGGTATACTTATATTCTTGAATTGTAAAGAAGTCCTTGCTTCATCGTGAAAAGAATCACATGATTAAATAACATCGAGCTTTTCTTACAATTGTCTCTTGAGCGATGTGTGAAGTGTTTTACATATTGAGCTTGTTGGGATTTGGTGATACCTATTGAAATGAAAGTCGTTGATGACTGCAGTCGTTGGTGCGACTGGTGTTGTGGGTGGGTAGCCTGTTGATGCACATAAAGTTTGAAAAATCTAGTCAAGCTCTTTTTGTAAAAGATTTTCACTGTCATTATTGAATAGTTTTTGGAATGTGTTCAATAAATGTCTATGTGAATTCTGGTAAGCTAAGACAATCCTATGGATTGGCTAAGTCCTTGTGTTAAGGATCAACTAATTGTTGATTAAGTTCTGTTATAAGATACATTCATTGTGTAGGCTGGATAAGCCTCTGAAAGGAATCAGGCTAGGAAAGCCTAAGTCTTGTAAGGGATACTTACAGTTAAAAGGGTTGGTGTACAGGAATTGGAGCAACGCCGGAGAAGTGAAGATGAGCGCCGGCCAAATATTGGTTTTTCATCCTTTTGGGCCTATACAGCTTTGTAAAACACCTTTTGTAAATGTAGAGGATAACCTAGGATGAGTTGGATGTATAGACGGCATTAGGATTATTATTATTTTTTGGGCGCTCAGAATGCGAACTGGCCCAATTTTTGTAAACCCTAGGTATAAAAGTGAAAAGATAGACTTTTTGGGGGACTTTTCATTCTTAGCAAGAGTGGAGAGCTTGGAGAGCTTGTGGAGAAGGTGAAGTGAAGCATTGAGAACACTACCTCTTTTGTAAGTATTGGAATGCTTGTATGAATGCGAGAAGCTCTATCTTTTCCCCTCTATCGTGTGTGAGTCTCGTGCAGATCTGTAATCTTGTGAGTCTCCCTTAAACTTTGAATGGATATAACTTGTGTCTGTGATGTTTGAACTTAGTTTTGACACTAGCATTGTATTGTTGAGCTCAAGACGGTCAGTCTAGGTAAGTTTCACCAAGTTTGGCTAAGTCTGTAAACAGGCGCCGACAATAAATCGGTCCTGCAGACAATAAATCGGTCTTGCAGATAGTAAATCGTCCTGCTAGGAGTAAATCAACCTATCAGTTGAAGTTTTTGAATGAAACCTTTATTGTCTTGTGGACCTTAAGGCTTGTGAAATCCACTTGTAGGTGACCCTTGGGTGAGTATTCTTCCTTGATAGGCATTATCAAAGGGATAGAGAGCGGTTAGGAAGTTAGCTTGTTTGTAATTGCGGAGTCCAACACTCTTTTAGTCTTTCACTTAGGGGAATACGGGGGTGACTCCTTGTGTTTTGATTTCCACCTCTTGTGGTCAGGGTCATACTTCCTTTGGTTCGATATAGGTGTAGCCTGTGTGGTTCCGGCTATGCTATGATAGATATGGCATCCGGCATGACGACCTGAACAACCATCATTTTGGCACCGTTGCCGGAGAACACAACTCTTGAACATACCCTTAAAGACTAGCGTTTGAGAGAAGCTCTTTGGTACTTATCACTTATCCGAACACTTTTCTCCAAGGAAAATATCTTATTCTTTTAGAAGTAGTTAGATAAGGAAGAGTCCTTAACAGGGTCACGGGGTGAGCAGTGCTTGAGGTTTCTCAGTAGAAAATAGGTGTAAATCTTCATTGGGCCCAAGGCCATTATACTTTGTTTATTTTTGTATATTCTTGTTTGTTAGGAGTAAGTTAAGTAGGACTCAAATCAATCCACAGTAAAAACGCTGAAACTATGGATTTGAGTCTTCTTTCAAATTCCATGAAAGTTGATTATAGCACTTAGAAAGCACATAGGAATACTTCTAAGTGGAAGTTAAATTGAAAAAATAAAGAGAATAGCCTCAAAGTGCTCTAAATCGATCATCTGGACCAAGATCAGTTAGATTGATTTACAGTCAAAAAGTGGCCATATACAAGGCAAAACTTGCCAAAAGACTATTGTATGACATATGAGTAAAGATAACATGAAAGTGTGTTGAAAGATTTGAAATGTGAAAAGTTGAAATTTTTCATCGATTTACACTGTAAATCGGTCGTACAATAAATCGATCATCCTATAAATCGTTCAAAATCACCGATTTACACAGTAAATCGATCCACGCTCGACCGATTTACACTCTAAATCTATCCCTTTGTAAATCGCCCATTTTTGTAAATCGATCTGCAGAGCAAATCGGTGAGGGAGTAAATCGGTCCCTTTTGTAAATCGGTCCATTTAGTAAATCGGTCCCTTTTGTAAATCGGTCATTTATTCCATTTGAACATTCATGCACAACATTAATCATTGCTAACAACTACGCGGGCTTAGGCTCGACCAGATTCAGATATCACACATTGCCATTTGACAGAAAGCGAAAAAGGGCAAGGAACGGTGCAAGGTGGAATTCCTCAAGGCAAAAAGAGTTGTAAGTGCGAGAAACCCAGGTAATTGTTTAACTTACACTTGCAAGTTCAATTCATGTTTTTAAGATAAGGCAAAGTAATAGTGCCAGGAGGACGTGCAGAGAGTAATCAATCCACAGAAGAGGGTGTAAACCAGTCCTCTATGTTAGAGACTATTTGGGAAGGAAGCATCGTAAGTGATACCTCCTCGGAGACTGATATGTCGACCCACACCAATGACTCAACTGGAAATCTTAGCAATAGAGCTGGCACTTCTTTGAAGTTTGCCATGTTTTTAGAATTTGTTAAGATGAGCCAGCAGGGAGCTCAAATTTATTAGGATCCTCTTACAAGATTTTTGGTTAAGTTAGAAGACTGTCCAAGCAAGTTTCAAAGACGACCTAGAGTCAACTACCAGGAAGATCGCTATGTGGACACTGAGGGATGTTTAGACCTTGTCGTCTCACTGACTATGAGAGGGTAGACAAGTGGGGACAACCGGTTGACACTAGGGATAAGTCCTTGGAATTGCCTGAGGCACCTCCTAAAGTCTCTAGATTGACAGGATTCAGAGTGGTTAACTCTTTGCATGTGAAGAGAGTTCCTACTGACAATCCAAACATGGCTCTCTATTATAGAGATGATGAGGATGGAACTCGAGTGTTTTATGAAAAAGAGTTTTCCTTTGACGTCCAAGCAGATGAAGAAAAAATACTTTATGTATTTTTTAAAGAGGAGTTAATAGATTTGATTGCTGCAAAATTTGTGGACAAAGCCGGTGTGGAATATAAACTAGTATTGGGGGTAGGATTGATGAAACATACGCTTCATGGAATCCCCATTACTGTGGCTCTATCACATATAATTCCTAGAACCAAACTGAGAGCTCCAACTGAACTATCTAGGACGCATCAGAGTCGAGAGGGATCAGGTTCACATGTAGTGAATTTTCCCGGAACAGTGAGGCATGAACCAAGGGGAACTGTCTCTTGGATGAGCGAGCCATTAAGTCGAATAGTCCATTCAGACTGGAATCCTTCAGGAACAACTTCTAGCAAAGAAACTTCCAGAAAGGTACGGCCATCTCAATTTCAAAAATGGGTACAAAAGTATGATGGGTCAGGAGATTCGTATGATCACCTGGCATCGTTTAAACAATTACTCAGAGCGGAACATGTGGTGGACTTCCACACACAATATAAAGGATTTGGATTAACCTTGGAAGGAAAAGCCTTATCTTGGTTTCAAACTCTAGAGCCAAAGAAGTACTCAAAGTTTGAGCAAGTAGAAGAGGGTTTCATAATGGCCCTCTCAAAAATGGGAATTAAACATAACACCGTTGCTCAAATTTACAACTTCAAATAGAAACCACATGAAACAGTGAGAGATTGTGTAAATAGGATGAGGCAATACATCCCGAGATGTCCTGCAAGAGAGATCTCAAGTTCGGAAAGACTGGTTTCCTTATTCCTTGAAGGTCTATCCAACAAGACCCTTCATGTGAGCTTGTATAGCAAGAAGCATAGGACTCTTAATGAATGTATTATGAATGCCATTGACCTCGATGACAACTAAAATATCTTTGGCAATACATCCCCTCACCTTTTAAAATCGAAAAACTCCACTGTGAAATCAGGTGAAACGGGAAGGTCGAGCCATCCAAACTCTGCGAAGCCATAGTAGAAGAGGTCATGAAATGAATGAACCTAGCTATGAGGCAACCTCAGTGCCAATCGCAAATGAGTGTACCAAGATAGCTAGAACCTGTCTTGGTAAGGCCAGGTAATAAGTGGTGTGGCATTGAAAACAAATATACCAATCAAGAGACACATGAGTGTTATTATCGTCATAGATATAACAACCCAGTGTACACTCAGCCAACACCAAAGCCTTACGTGAGTGCAGTGCCGCCACCCAGATACAAGTTTAACCCAGAGCAAGGGGTAAATCCTCAAGGTGACAAGCCAGAGCCTGTATTAGGACCACAGCCTCCCTTATCGGGAGCGACATCTCAAATACTAGTGTGGTTTGCTCAGCCTAATGATATGAATGAAGAAACTGCCTTGGTACTTAATACTCCCTATTATACAGAAGAGCCATATGAATCGTATTCGACAGTGCTGGAAGATATCTCAGCAAGTGGTTTAATGAGTGTGGTCTCATTTCAACCTGGAGAGGACCGGTTGCACATGAATAAAAACACATTGTGGTTCATTGCTAACAATTTAAGAAACACTCAACAAAAGCCAAGGGAGGGAGGATGCTATAATTGTGGAAATCGAGATCATTGGGCTTGTGAATTTCCAGATTCTCATCCACCAGTGGCACCCTTAAGACGTACATGTGAGGGCTGTGGAATCAAGCATTTATTGCAAGACTGTCCTAAAGCGATAGAAGGCAAGGGACCCATAACGCCTATGAAAGTGGTGGAAGTCATTCCATCACCAAATCAAAGCTGAGTAGAGGAGAATGAACTGATAATAACAAGTGAGCCTGTAATACCTATCCAGATAGTGACAAGAGCTCAAGCCTAGAAGGACAAACACAAAAATGAAACCGAACCGAAAACTAAAACTGAGAAAGAACATGAAAATGATAAGAAAACTAAAGCCGAAACATCTTCTGTCTCGGTAAGAAGAATTCTTGGAAGGCTAGAAGATTGAGGAGACAAAAGAAAATTAAGAAGGAAAAAGAAGAGGCAACTCAAAGAGCACTAAAAAATGATGAAAAAGAATCTAGGGAGAGTGGCTCAGTATTGGTGGACAAGGTTTTTGAACCATTGAACGCTATGCTTGAGGCCTATGAAGCTAGATTGAAAACGAATCAAACCCTAGAAGAGAGATGGAAGATGTATCCTGATCCGGTAATAGAATATAGAAGATTAGATTTATGCCAGAGACTTGTTGAAATGACACAGTCCCTTCTAGAGAAACAAGCTCCGGAACACATGACACCATCTACAATTGAAACTAAACCACCTGAAGTGAACATAAACTCAAGCGAGAGCATAAAAGAAACACATCACCTGGTTCAAAAAGAGGAACCGATGAAACAAAATCGAGTGCCAAGTACAGAGGATCGAGAGCCGGATACTCGTATAGTGCCCGACTCAGATGAGGCAGAGACTATGGAAGTACCAGAGGTTAGAGAGGATTGGCCTGATCAGATGTGGGAAGCCATACGAAACACAAAAGATGGTAGCTTGACATTAAAATCTGCTCCATTAGAAAGTGTTTACGAATGTTTGCAAATGAATGAACATGATCTTGAATCCTTATACGGAGATGTGGGGTCACAACGATCTTTGGAAACTAAGGCCCCATCTTTTAGAACACTTACTTAATTTAAAGGGGAGTCCCAACATGGATCGGTAAGTTAAGAAAATTTCTTTTCAAAGGAAGCTTTCATTAGGAGAGTTAGACATGGCTAACTTGTGGGCACTTATGACTACTCCTATTCATTGTACCATCACTTTGGCGGAATTGTTGAAGCTCACGCCAAACATGTGGAATGATGTAGGTCAATGCTTAGAAAAATTGGGAATGCGTGATCCAGACAACCTCCTAATACAAGATCATGATGATTCAAAAACAGAGAGAAAATCAGTAAAACCTGTTCCTATTAATAAAGCTGGGGATTATTGTGAGGGTGATGATGGAAACACCAGTTTACTTGTGGAATATGGAAGGGTGAAAACACTCGCAATATTGGATAGTAGAGCTAGAGTTGCCATTGCTACCAATCACTTATGGGAACAGTGGGATAAACCAGCCATACGAAAAACTAGAATGAAGCTTCAATTGGCTGATGGATATTTAGAGAGACCTCTAGGACTCCTAGAGAAACTCATTGTCTCTTCGTGTGGAATTGAATATGAGCATACCATTGCCATAGTGGATTTTGGTAAAAAAACTAATTTTGATATGATATTGGGACATCCTTTCATGAGACAGCTTAAAATGATTCACGATTGGGGTTATAACCATCTCTAATTGAGACAAATGAATGTGATAACACGAATAAATATGAGGGATCATTCCTATAGGGATGTAACAAAGACCCCAGTGGAGGAGTTTGACTCTACCACAAGAAGAGGGACAGATTTGCCTCCATGGTCAAGTGGAAACACTCATCTATGGATGTGTGGAGCTTCAGAATGTGGAAGTTTAACAAGAGAGGATAGTAACTTAGAAAGAGATGAAGAGGATAAGGAGTACATTCCTGACCCTTTTCCAGAGAAGCTGTTTGAACCTCTCGAGTGGATGCAAATGCTAGTTACCATGGATATTTGCACCAATGAAACCACTCCCACAAAATTTGTGGATGAGGAAGGCTATGATTGTGTGCCATGTTGGATGATATGGACTATCATGCCGGATCCGGCACACCAGTGCAAAAAAGAACCCCTCTTAATCAGTCGAACGGTGTTGGCACCAACAGAGGAACAAGAGGAAGAGTCACAAGACCTTACAAAAGAGAGTAAAGTGGTAAGGATACATGATGAAGTCTCAATTCGAGATTTAACTCTTTCCTCAGAGAACCCTGAAGTCTTCTATGATGCAGAATAAAAAATGGAAATAGAAAACTCAGATTTCAGTGGAGACGAGAGTGAAATAGACGCTAACAAAGTTGTTAAGACAACGATCGAAACCTATTTTGACTTTCCAAACCAAAAACTGAGAAGGCAACGTCGGTACGCCCAGAAACGATTTGAAAAACGTCAAGGGACTAGACCAAAACCAATGCCTCAAATTAAAAACAAAAATAATTTCCTTGAGTTGGTAAATGCAAATGATTGTATCAAGGATAACGTCTCGGGCTGTTATTTGACACAAATAGCCAGGCCACCCAAAGAAAATAAAGGAGCAAGAAAATGAAGTCATGCAAAAAACCTTCAAAAGGAGGAAGACATCAAATCAAACAAAACACGATCAACAAAATCGAAAATGTCACGTTTGGAGATGAAACAGAAATACAAAGCCTTGAAACAAACCCTCAAATACATGTGGTCTACGGAATTTGAAAGTTCTCCTTCCGAATGAGAAGACAAACTACAAGTACCTCCCCACTACAAAAGATACACGGTGCAAGATCGTAGTATACTTCTTCAAACCCCTGACATAGATAAACCTCAGGCACGAATATCACATGATGGGCCTGAAGATACAAAGCGAATAGATTTAGCTGAGCCAGGAGAGGAACCGAAACTAGTGTATATTGCGACGGATCTTACCCCTTAGGAGTAAGATTATTTAGTAACAACTCTTTGGGAGTATCGTGATGTATTCACTTGGTTGTATAAACATTTGAAAGGAGTTGATCCTTCCATCTGTCAACACACAATACCCTTGAGAGAGGACGCAAGGCGGAGTGGACAACGTCCTTACAGCTATAATGAAACCTTTTCTAAAAAGATCAAGGAGGAAATAGACCAACTTAAAGATGCTGAATTTATTTATGAAATTGAACACACCGAATGGGGTTTCCCTATTGTGGTAGTGCCCAAGAAAAATGGAAAACTAGGGGTGTGTGTCAATCTCAAGAAAGTAAATGCAGCAACAATAAGAGACAACTATCCTCTTCCTATCATGGAACATGTACTAGAACGAGTGGCAGGTAAAGAAGCTTTTAGCTTCCTTGATGGTTTCTCTAGATACAACCAATCGTCTAGTCATCCAAGATATCAGCACAAGATGGAATTCGCTACAAAATGGGGAATTTTTGACTTTAGAAGGATGCCTTTTGGGTTGACAAATGCTCCAGCCACCTTCCAACGATTAATGTCTCATGCCTTCAAGGAGTATTTGAGAGACTTTTTGGAAATCTATATGGATGACTATGTGTTCACTCAATCCTTCGGATGGAGCATAAAGAACATTTAAAGAAGGTTTTCGAAAAGTGTAGGACATACAATATCTGCCTAAACCCTGAGAAATGTGCTTTCATGGCTAGACAAGGGAAAATTTTGGGACATATTGTCTCAAAAAACCACATTTCAACGAATCTAGAGAAGATTAGGGTAATTGTGGAGCTTCCTAGGCCGCACAATGTGAAACAAGTGCAATCATTTATGGGACACTGCAGTTAGTATAGACGATTTATCTATATGTATGCAGTGATTGCAAAGCTGATGTACGCTCTCATCACCATTTTCATTTGGATAGATGAATGCGAAATCTCTTTTAAAAAATTGAAGAAAGCCCTTACGAATGCACCAATCCTAAAAGCTCCCGATTGGAACAAAATATTTCATGTACATGTTGATGCTTCCAATTTTGCTATTGGTTGCACATTGGCTCAGCCACGTGACGGAAACTCGATTTTCCTATTTGCTATGCTAGTAGGCAGTTGAATAACGCCGAGAAAAATTATATGACTACAGAACGTGAGGGTCTAGGTATGATATATGCTGTAAAGAAATTTTGGCATTATCTACTGGCGAACCAATTTGTGTTCTTTGTTGATCATCATGCCTTATTATATTTGGTCAACAAGCCATGCAACACGGGTCGAATAGTAAGATGGTTTCTTATCTTGCTAGAACTTGACTTTATCGTCGTGGTAAAGATGGGTACTACACATCAGAGAGCTTATCATTTGTCTCGGATTCCCAATGGAGAAGCTCCTAAGGGTGTGGACGATGACTTGCCAGATGCCTATTTGTTTAATATTGAAATGGTTCCGAGATGGTCAGAACAAATGATTCTCTTACTAACAATGGGGATACGGGATCCAACACTTCATCCAAGGGACACATCTGGTACAATTCAAAAGTCTTCTTGTTATCAGCTAATGGCAGGTATATTGTACCGTCAAGGCAAGGACCAAATCTTACGCTTATGCATAGAACCTATTGAATATGAAGATTATATGCGAGGTCCACATAATTCATTAGCGAATCTTCATTTCTCCTTGGATCAAACGGTCAAACGAATCGAAAGATTAGGTGTATATTGGCCTACGATTTATACAGATATAAATACTTTTATCAAAAACTGTTTGGCATGTCAAAATAGGCATCCCATACCATATGCTACCTTGTTTGAAGTAACAGTAGCACCCAAATGGAGTAAGTACATAATTGAATATTTGAAGACTCATAAATGTAGATCGGGCAAGACGTAAATCCATTGAAGTTGAATCCCAAGAATATGTACTCATAGACGAGCATCTCTACAAGAGAGGCAAAGATTAACAATTGAGGCTTTGTGCAGCAGAACAAGAGTATGTTCCCATATTGCAGCAAGCTCATGTGGGGCAAGCAGGTGGACATTTCTCTGGTGAAACTACAGCTAAAGCCATAATGATGTCAGGTCTATGGTGGCCAACATTGTTTGGTGATGCTAAGGAGTTTGTCAAGCAATGTAATGAATGTCAAAGGGACAAACCACCAGTTAAACAAAATAGCATGCCATTACGACCCATGATGGGAGCGTGAGCTTTTGCTAATCACCTTGTTGCCAATTCTCAAGTTCCAACATTGTTGTACGTATGTCAAAAGTGAGTGCTTCTCCTTCTCTCTAAATCATGGTAGGTTTTTCTTTCCTTTTCTCTTCCTCATAGAGGTGCTAGAAAAACTTACTTTTGTCTCCCACTCATGATAGAGGCCACATGGCTCGCTTGCCTTTTGATCGCTTGCATCTTTGCTCTACTGAGATTATCATTCCTACTTTAGGGAATCAAGATCATTCCGACCAGCGAGTAATCATGATCTTAAATCACTCAAATAATCATGTTAAACTCATATTGGACCCAAGCTTCTGACATTTACTCATAGCCCATTCTATGAGAGTCGAAACTAGGTCATACGGTGCTAAACTATGCATGTAGATACCTGAAAAACTTGAATAATCAAACCATGATTCTAGAGTTGTAATCATATCCTCAAAACATTCACAAAAAAGAGATAATTGGAAGGACTCTACTAGATTCACAACTATCTATGAGATATAGTCAAAACAATGTCTCTAACAAAAGCATAACATAGGTGACATGCATAACGTAGATGACATGCATGCTTTCTATGATCATATGCAAGCATAATCATATACTATGAACACACAATGGTCTATATATGAAAAGAACACTTATGAATCAACATCATACATCATTGGATGAATCATGTAGTATAAGTACGGAGTAGATGAAGATGAAAAACAATAAACAATTACCTTTGCTTGCGTAATAACTATGGGGATCGAGAGAGTACTCACATTGTCATGAGAGAGTGAAGGGTAGAGTTAAGGAGAGGATACACACAAGGATTTGTGGAAGAGTGCTTACACCATGAAAGGAGAAGTGCTTACACCATGAAAGGAGAAGAGTGCTTACACCATGAAACGAGAAGAGTGCTTACACCATGAAAGGAGAAGTGCTTACACCATGAAAGGAGAAGTGCTTCTTTGGATGAATCATGTAGTATAAGTTCGGAGTAGATGAAGATGAAAAAAAATAAACAATTACCTTTGCTTACGTAATAACTATGGGGATCGAGAGAGTATTCACATTGTCGCGAGAGAGTGAAGGGTAGAGTTAAGGAGAGGTTACACACAAGAATTTGTTGAAGAGTGCTTACACCATGAAAGAAGAAGTGCTTGTTGCTTTTCTACTGACCGAGAAGGTGGCAAGGGAGTAAAGAACTCTATGAACCGAGGGTCAAGCATAGATGGAGGTAGAGAGGCTTGTCAGAGAGCAAGAAACTAGACTTCTAGACTCTGAATGTGTGCAAGTGAGATAGAGAGGGTCTTGATATAGGTTTTCAGGGTGAAAGAGGGTGCGGGTGCAAAAATAGCCAAAAAGTAGAGACTGGCTCTGCTGCCGTAAACAAATCCTAAGTCTCTTTAAATGACCTCCGATGAAAAAGTGTTCAACAGGAGAGTTGTCTGTTTTGCCGTTTTTACTAAGAGCTTGGTGAAGCTCCACGAGATCGGCCTATTTTTACGAGTTATTTCAAAAATTTCTCTCACTAGGTCTCTTTTTCCTAAAATTCCTCCTCAATTCCATATTTTTGTCCCTTCTCAGTCTTCACTTCCACACTGCCATACTTCAAATCATGGAGAACATCCCCTTTCTCTTTAGTAACCTCATCTTCCTCCCATATACAACTTGCAGCAGACTTTGTGGCACCTTTCCCATCCTTGACAGCCTCTGCATTTCTTCCACTAGGCCGAATCGCTACAGCATCCTCTTCCTCTGCAAAAATAGAGAAAGATAGCACATACTTATAGAACCTAAAATTCACTGTAGGTAAGCATATTATTTGCAAAACACACATATACTTACTCTTCATAACATGATGCCCACTGACCCAGGACTTTGCCACCTTGGGGATCACCATTGTACAACCAGGTTTGTCATAATGATCCCTGCTTTGTAACAAAGCACTGAAGCAAAAAAGGTGATACTGATATCGGCACTTGAGCATAAAGGTTTCAACAACCCCTGCAGACTCCAACAACTCACCACATGCAATGCACACGCCAAACACGTGGACCATACCGTTCGGACCAACAACTTGGGGCCTAGGATATAACATGAATCTCTTTCCAAGCCTAACATTAGCAATCATATGCTTCACAAAGAGGGTATGGCCTTGTGCTTCCTTCCATGTTGCCTCCAACATATCATACTTAGCCTGTTGCCAACCAGCAACAATACAAGCAGCCCCAAATTAGTACCCAAACACTAAGAGGCAGTCCTGAAGGCATCATACTACCAAGTATGACCAAAAACTACCAAAAGTACAAAAACTACCGAGCCATCAATGACAAGACAACCCTCAACTACCAAAAATAGAACCAAATCAGAACCGTGAGTAGTAATAGAACCAAATCACAACTCTAAACTATCAAAAAGTACCAAACAAAACCAAGACATCAATGATAGAGGATATCCCAGAATAACAAAAAATAGAACCAAATCAGAACCATGAGCTACCATAACAAACAAAATGGAACCAAATCACAACCCTGAACTATCAAAAAGTACCAAAAGTACCAAGCCATCAATGACAAAGGACAACCCTGAACTACCAAAAATAGAACCAAATCAAAACCATGAGCTACCATAAAAATAAAAAAAACCAAATCACAACCCTGAACTATCAAAAACTACCAAAAGTACTAAGAACTACCAATAGAACCAAAACAACAAAATTACCAAACGTCTAAAAACAGCATGATAGAATATACCAAAACAAGAAATTAAAGCTAAAAAGACCCAAAAGACACCAATATGAACAAAAACTATCAAAATAGAGAAGAAAAATTTTAAAAAATCTACCTGAACCTACCAATCTACCTAAGATATGCAACTACTATACAAAAGCAAGAGGACCAAACAATGACAAACCACCAAGTCATGATTTACAGATAGTACCAAAACTACCAAGAGATTTTACGAGTACCAAGAACAATGACAAACTACCAGCCCTATCAGAGTCTATCAAAATAGATAAAATTGATTGAAGTACCAAAAACAGCCATAAAACACCGAATGCATTACAACTACCAAGGCAACAACAAACAGAAGTTATAAACAATACCAGAAGCTGCAAAAAATACCAAAACCACTTTCTCAAGGCATGAATGGTGCAGATCAACCTCCTTCTCTAGCGTCTTCATGTACTCACTGTTTCCAATTTGATGATGCATGCGTCGACTCGCTCCCATATCAGCCTCCACCTCTTTGATGTACTCATCATTGGAAGGGTTTTCCTGCTTTAGTTTTGCAAGCTACATTTCATATTGCTCTATGTTATATTTTATCCACTTTGCAACAACATTGGAAACCTCCACTCTCAGCAAAGTTTCCTTGTTTTGTTGCAGAGATGCTCTTAACTCTTGCAGCCTATCAGACGTAGTTGCACATGTCTGAGGCACTCTCTCAAAAATGCATTACAAGTCTCTAACATAATCAGGTGTCTCTATGTGTCATTGTGGGGGGTCTACCTCTATACAGACATTGCTACCATTTTGCATAAGGTGGGCTTCTTAATAGATGATGGGTGTCCTTTGTGGGAGGCATTGTTTGCCCTTCACCAAGTTTTGACCTTTCGCTCCACCCCTGTCGGGCGAGTGGCACACATATTGAGAACACTCTCTCCAAACCTCGCCCATGCAACCTTATGGTGTGCAGGGTCCTTGGTTGTCATGTGGTATTTGTTGAAGGCAAAGCAGCACGCAAACTTTCCAGTGATCTCCCCACAAGATGGAGGGGCTTGGTATACCCCTAGGGGATTCACTCTATATACAAAACGGGATGCCACCTGTGAGCGGACACTTTGATAAAACCACTATATATGATTCATATTATAGAATATGATGCCCCTTTCTACGCTTATACGATAATCAATGCAGAAAACTATAATACCCCTATCTTAGATATAAAATTTAAGTCTCACATGATCTTAGTAAGTAAAACTAGTCCAAGAGCGTGTAGCATAGTGGCAAGCAACTTACTAAGGAACCACTTCTGTTGATAACTATATGTATCCTCAATGTATCTTAGTTTCACTTTCAAGCTATTGCACGTTCAGCCTACACTCTAGCTACTCGTCCAATTCTGACCCATCTAAATTACTCAAAAAACATGGCTATAAAGTTGTGTTAGGTTCTCCGTGCAAATTTGCATCTATACAAACTCTTTATAGCTTTCATCCCTCTAACAAATGAACTATAATCACAAAATAAGAAATTGTTACAAAGAAGTGTTAGTTCTTGCATGTATCTTTGTAGCTATTGACTCACAAGTTCGAGGACCCATACTCTTTTGGGAAGCCATGATTTTGAAACACAAAAACTTCCTCTTATTTTCCGCTTTTCTCACTTCTTCCCCCCCCCCCCCGGCCCCCCAGCAATAAATATGATACCCCCTTTCTTATTTTTAAGCTTGGGAGATAATTTATTGGGGGCCTGCCCCTCACTTATACACTTATGAAACTTGTAAAAATAACCCCCTCCCTTGCACTTACGTGGTGCGGTAAGTTTTCCATGGTGAATCCCTCGGGGGTATACCTTGTGCAATAGGAACCTACAATCTTCGACCAATCTTGGTTGTACATGATTCAAGTAAATCTTCGCATTCTTCCGGTAGGTGTGCTTGAAAACAGTCATCCACTAGTCAGGGACGTCTTCTTCTATAAGATCCTTTGGAAGCACACCCTCCATGTTCAGACCATACTCCTCATGAAGCTCTTGGGATGCATAGCAAAACTTGGTCAGAAGAGGGTATTCCTCCATTTTATTTTTTCCTGCAATGTGGAAACACGAAGGTCATTACACATGCCCTCTTTCTACCAAACTAAATACCTAGGCATGCTTCGTACATGCCTATCTTTTGCAGACACTTCAATAATGCAAAACTCAACATAGAGATTTTGAAGTTCTCTTTGACACATGGATGGCCTTGCTAATGCAAAAGTTGGCCCACTGTGCAGTACCAAATTTGGTACTATTATATACCCCAATTTGGTACTGTAATCTGACTCATTTTATATGAGGACCTTCATTTCCCCTACAGAGCTTTAAATTTAGATGCATGCATGCAATGCACAAAATATTAAAAAAAATACAGAGCTCTCAACATACCAAACTTACACTGCAATTTAACAAGAAGAAAGATAAGACTCAAAAACTAGAATCCTTCAAATAACAATAGCTACCTTTCATGAAAGAAAAGCAATTCCAGTTTCACAACACAACAATGTACACATGCAAAGGTGGAGCACAAACCTCTGGATTTTGTAGATGATCGAGTCTTATCCTTGCCAAAAAGCGCTCTAGACTAGCTGATTTCTCCAAAGACAAACTCGCCTTGCTAGCTCTCATGTTCGGGGTGCTGATGTCCAAGGAGATTTTGTACTTGTTGAGGTGACCTTGCATCCATGTCGTGGGCTTCTTCCCCTTGTCGTCTGAAGACCTAGCAATAGCCTTCCTCGTAGGCATCCTCATAGTTGAGATAATGCACAAACAACCAGAGACCTCAATAACTGCACAATAGGATGAAGAAGGTGGAGCCTATGAGAAGGGTGCAATGCCTATGCTCAAAAAAGATTGACAAAGGTGCTGTTGTGAGAGAGGTGCAAAGCTGCTGATTGAGAATACTCGGTCACTTTCCTAACGCGGGACAGAATGCCACCTCACACGAGTTCAAACATACAAGTCCCACCCACGATTTCTTTCAAAGGAGTGGTGTAGTGGTGTTTCAATTTTTAAAACATTCCCTCCTATGGTACATAAACTTAGAGGACAAAAAGGTTCCCTCCAAGACAACCTAGACACATGTAGAAGTACCAACTAGGTGAAAACAAAAAAGGTCCTTTTTTTGTACCACCATTGTATGCTTTCAGCCATGTCTTGGATGGAAAATAGAAGGAAGCCTAGAATTAAGTCTATGTGTTCTATGCAGGAATGGAGCTATAGGGGTTATGCAATGTCTATGCTAAGTTGTGTAAGGTAATAGGGCTATCATGGGAAAGCAGCTTAAGCAAGTTGTATAATGACTCAAAAGAACTATGAGTGAGCAGGCGGTGGGCTACGTCCAATGGCGATTGATTGCTCACTATGGGTGCCTATTCTCATTCAAGTCTGTGCAAATTTTATTGCAAAGGAGAGAGCCTGTTGAGATGGTGTAGTGTGTGGTGGGTGGAGCCTTAACGGGGTGTCACTTGGGCCCTCTAGTTCAAGATGAAGCGAAGCAGTGGGCACATATATCGTGTGTTAAGGCCACCAGTCACCATGTGTATGGACGGGAATCCATGTCTGTTGGGTCAAAGGGGTGTCACGTGTTGATCGGGCAGAGCACACAAGGGTATGATTGCATGCATGGGTGTGGTGTATGTGGATCCATCAAGTGCCACAAGGGCTAAGAATCGCGTCCCACCTACAACACCTATAGCATGTGCAGTGCCTCAATGCACTCTAATGACATAATCCCACAACACAGACCTAGCACATGCAACGCGTTTTCCTTGCCCTATAGTTGCTACAAAAGTCAGCCAAATGCAAGATTTTGTAGCACTTGGAGAGTTCTCGATCGGCAATTCCCAGTTGGCTATAGCTGTCCGAGCCGATTTCAACTTGTTGGGCATTTTTGTGCATGCTGGCCAAATCTGCCCAAGTGAAAAGGTAGGCGGTTCAAGTTAAAGTTGGTAGGCATGAGCCAGTGGAGTTTACGTTGGATAGTGAACTTCAACTCATGCGATGTTTGCTCGAGCGCAGAGTGAGACTACTCATGGGTCTTTTCTATGGCGCATTTTGGTGCATGCCTTGGAGGTCTCCTAGGCGTTGGGTGGGACTTGGGTATAGCTAGCATGAGTGTGAGCTTGGGCCTTGAGGTGAGGCCGGCACCTGGTACATGGGTGTGGTGGACCATGAGAAGGGGTGGTGGGCCAGGAGTAAGTGAGATGGGTGTGTGCATGGTTGCACACATATGGGGTAGTTGCAATAGCTGGCTCGGCAAAGAGAATTAAAAAAACTTTGAAAAGAAAGAAGGCCTTAAAAGTTGGAAGAGAGAGAAGAAGAGAAACAGGAGCGAGAGGATGAGAGAGATAGAGAAGGTAGAGAGAGAAAATGTAAGAGAGAATAGGAGGGAGAGAAAAAGGAGGCTTTTGTTCTTTTCTTTTTCAAAGGAAAATAAAGGGGAAATAAGATTAAAAAGGGTATTTTTAATGAAAATAAAATAAAGGGAAATAAAAAAGGAAAATAATTACATACAAATAATAAAAATGAGAGAAAGAGTAGAGGGGATAAGGAGAGAAAGAAAGAGCGAGAGTAAAGACAAAGAATATAGAGATATATTAGAGAGAGAAAAGTGAGAAAGAGGGTAGGATAGAGAGAGGAAAAATGATGAATAGAGAGAAGAGAGAAATAGGGGTGAATTTTTTTAAATTTTAATAGTAAAATTAAATCCATCAAAGTTTTAATTAGAGTAAAGAGAGCAAAAATATAAAAACTAAAGGAACAATTACAAATAAAAGAGATATAGAAAAACACAAAATAGAAAAAAATGTGGAAGAAAGACACTAACATGTGATTGAACAGAGAGAAGGTGAGGAAGGGAGAGAAATTTGTATTTGTTTATTTTAGCTAAAAAACTAGAAAATAAAAATTATACTTTACTTATTTTTTAGACTAACAAAAATTAGCACTTACACACCTAAAATTGGCAGTAACTCCCCCCTTTTCACTAGGCACATGCAACTCCCTTTAGGCACAGACCTAAACTTGGGAGAGAAGACTTTTTCCCCCTTTAGTAAAAATTGAATTTGAGGCCAATTTAGTTCAATTTAGGTGTAAGCACATGCACACACTGGGGGTGTACACATGTCTTTGTAATCACCATCAAATTTCACACAAATCAAACACAATTTTTCACACATATACAATCCCACCACTCATGTGAGTATCAATCCAATCAATTAATCAAAAATTTTGAGGCCAATTGAATTCAATTTCTACCACTTGATGCATAGATCAATGCACATATAGAAATTTCAGCTCAAAGTGCTTGCACATGCTCATTTTACAACCAAATTATGCACAATTGCAAGCACAATTTTCTAAGATTAAACAAGATTGACAACACAACTACAATGGCAATCCAAATGCAATCAATCATAAATCCAAAAGCCACCAATTAGAGCTATAATGTACGCCCAATCTTGGCTCAATAATTACACTGAATTGCAAGTGATTTTCACATAAAAGTTATGACAATCCAAGCTTGCAAACACATGCACCAAATTGGCATTTTAACCAATCAATTCCACACATAATCCATGCCTAAAATCATCAATTACCTTAAATAACAATCGTGCCAAAAATTGGATGGCATAATGGTAGGAAAATCAATTTCCAAACCATCAACATGTGCATAAGAGCACTCATATTGATCATAACAATAAAATTTCAGCAATCCATAAGTGCCTTGATGCATCCATAAAACCTATTTTTTGCTCCAAACTCACTCCAAATCGAGGTCTCCCTCAAGCAACCAAGTGAAAATTGCATAGTTAGACACTTGATTTCATCATTCCAATCTAAAAACCACAAAAAATCAGCCTCTAATGAGGCACATAAACATGTGTAAACTCAAAAAATTAGTCAAGATTAGTAATGGTATTAGTGAAATTAGTATGCAAATGGGGTGTTGGTGCATAATGCACACACCTAGATTTAATCACTCAATTTCACACCAATCTCATGCACAACCCTTCATCTAAACTAACCAAATTATAAAACTAATTAAGAATAACTCACTTTCTATCCAAGAACTCCTCTAGCTTAGGCTTGCCATCCTTTTCAACTACACCAATGTTAAATGATGTCGTCATAGCAATTGAATCAACCTAATGTCAATTTGGGGAGGTGAGCAATCCAAGTAGGGTGTAAAAACATCACACGCACAGACTAAAGATTAAGTAAGAGTTGATGTAGAGTATGTAAGAGAGAGGTGAGACTAGTAGAGAAGGGGATGTTATGAGAATCAAGTGAATGGGACTCTAATCAATGCATGTGCTAATGAGCAAACCCTACTAATATCACAAGCACACACACTAACTAGCACTGAAGGGGCAAATGCAAGCAATGCATCTTAATCTACACCAATGGAATACACACATAGATAGAAGCAAGCGCTTCTACTAATATCACAAGCACACACACAAGAGGAAGAAGATAGTGTAGAGCGGTGCTAGATGTGGAAGTGAATGCGACCTCCGTTGGAAACAAAATGGCTAAATGTATTATTTTAAAGCTACCCTCTATGGGCACACCATAATCGATGGCTTACTTTGCTGGAATACATAGCTACAAGAGAGAGAGAGAGAGAGAGAGAGAGAGAGAGAGAGAGAGAGAGAGAGAGAGAGAGAGAGAGAGAGGGATAGAGTTCCCAACAAGAGAGAGGAGGCAAGGAATAAATCCACAAAAAAGAAAGATTGTTGCACTCATAGCCTCTCATATTGCAAACATGGATGTTGCCAAAATTCCTACGCTAACATTTTCTTAATTACCGTATTTGATACACACAAAATTTTATGTCAGTATTAAAAAATGGTGGAACCAATGGTCAAAACTTTTTGCATAAAGCACCTAGCATTTGGACCTATATTTTAAAGTTTGAATATATTAGGTAGTTATATGTCTAAGGTATCTCTTTTTGATAGAGTTCATTAATTATAAAGTCAAAACCAAAACAAATATGTTCTTTGTAATGATAGTACTATAGGTACTATGTTTTAATAACCATAGAACTAAAGCTACTAGGTTGTTACACTAAAATAGAAGCTATTTGTTTGCGGGTATATAAACTTGTAGTATTCTTTTCATGTGTATAAATGTGTGATTAGATTAGAGAAAATTTTTATGTAGTAGATATTTATATTTGTAGACATTAACACTAGGTTTGTGTTTAAGCCACTTAAGTGGCTTGAGCCACAATAGTGTCTTGGCACCTCATTCTATAAAATTGTCTCTATGACTGCCTATTTTTCAATAAACCATGATCATAGAATACCATTGAGATCCTATGACATAGATGAAAACTCTAGTATACCATTTATCCCAAAAAAGTGTAAAATTAAAATTTTTAATTTTCTAAAAATAGTAAGAAGCCACAAAACTGGCTTTTAAATTTGACAGCATACACATTTTTGAGGCCTAAAACAAGTCGGCACTTATTTTTCTAAAAATAGTATATGCATATCTTCTCATTGCATACATATCCATGTATTTTTCAAAAAAGTTTCAATGTGCTCTGAAGGGTTTTAAGGGGTCTACATGGGATATCATTTTTTTTTAGTGATTTTTGTTCGATTGTACCTAAAAGATGGCTCTTAAAAAATAATAATTTTACATGAAATTATTTATTTCTATTTTTTTTCAACTCCCTACATGCCTTGAGAACCAATCCCTAAAAGGTTTTGATGAGGTTTTTTGTGGTCCATAAGAACAAGAATTTACAAAAAAGTTACTTATAGCCACAAAAGTGGCTCATGCTGACACAGCCCTAGTGTTAAACAAGATGAGCTCTCATAAGAGAGAGAGAGAGAGAGAGAGAGAGAGAGAGAGAGAGAGAGAGACTCCATACATTGAACTTTAAAGAGAGGGGGCCATAAACAATTGTACAGTGCCAAGATTTGCTATCATGAATGTTTAAAAGTTTGTACGGTTATCCGTGCGACAATCAAGATTACACTTCTTAATCATCCATTACATCTAGTTCCCTATTCGTGGGGTGATCTTAATGCATGCCCATGTCCTCAAGATTTTCAAAAGGGTTGAGAGGAACACCATCCTTATAATGGTTGATATCTTCTTCATCTTCTCGATGGTCACCTTCATTAGCTTCTACAATTGGAAAAACATGTGGCGCAGATGTAGTGTCCACCCCTTGATCATCTTGAGACCTTCTTCATCAATTTCCTCACTAGGGTAGATGGAGTTTAAATTGTCAATAGTTGTTACGTCTTTGACCTCATCCACCAATGTGCATCTTGTTCAAGGTGACTTGGATTATAAATACATAATGGTAATAAAAAATACTGGCAAGATAGATGACCTAAAGCAAGAGAAACTTAGTCATAAGGAAATTTTGAAATAATTAATATGTCTAATGGGTGTCATATGTATATATACTTGCTTGAAAATATCACGACTAATATAGGTATCATCTTTTCTAGTATGCCATTTGGGAGAATCCACCATATAAATGCCAGTAGCATGTCTAGAGGAAATGCTTACAAACATTTCATAGCAAACAAATATTTACAAAATGTCAACAAGCTGACCCATGCTCTTAATGACTCCAAAATATCAAGCCTCTATCTCTATTTATGAATCAAAGTTACCCATCACTTAGCTGTCATTTGTGGTTTGTCTTCCCTCATGATGACACATCAAGTTGAACTTAGTTTCCTTCTTCCTCGATATATAATGAAATAGAAGAAGTTTTGCCAAAAGTAAATTAATTAATAGGCACACGGAAACAAGAAGTATCTTTCCATTATACCTTTAGTAGATATACTCTTGCATATTCCCATTCCTTGACACACATCTTGTCCATTGGCCTTAGCTTTAGCCATTTTCTCATGTGACTACTCTATTTTTATGAGTTTGGGAAAATCTATAAGATCGGATGGAAATGTTACATTTCAATTTTGTCTACGTGAATGAAGCCTCTTGTAATCCTCCCCCAATTTTTGTTTATGCATTCGCTCATTTTGCCATAACCTCTGCATTTACCGCATCTTGCATGTTTGTATCCATGGTGAATGTCTTTCCTTTTCAACTTCGAATGTGAGAATGCAAAGTGTTAGAGAGAGATAAAGAGAGAGCGATAGAGAGATAAGAGAGGGAGTACAAAGGAGTAGAAGAGAGAGAGAGAGAGAGACAGAGAGAGAGAGAGAGAGAAACGAGTACAAACATGTGTGTCTAAGATGTATGCCGTTAGCACTGACGCTTTCTTGTCCCCTTTGTCTCATCCTTGTGCATATCTAACTGCCATTGGCTGATCACCTGGCAATGGAGGTTGTGCTCCAAGCACTAGCCTCGATCGCTCCATTGCGCCTTGATAATTTCCTACTGCAAACCTTGGCGGTGGGGGTGCAACTGAGACTTGTGGTATCGCTGGTCTCTCTCTCACATACCCCTTGTTGTAATAGCACTCCTTTGCAATATGATTAGTGTACTTTTTCTCTATAGCACCACTTTAGCTCTAGAGGCTGTACCAACACGGAACAATCCTTGTTTAAGTGATCCCCGCCACACATATCGCATTGTTGCAAAGGTTTTTGAGCTCGAGTCACCTTCTTGAGAATCTCCTCTGTCAGCTGTTTGTAGTCAACTGCTTTAAGATTCAATGTTACTAATGGAACCTCTGTTGACTTTGTAATTATCCAATCTGGATTCGTATCTGAGACATCTTCTTCGTAGATCTTGCAGTTGTCAACCAAATCAATAGAAATTTTGGTGACTTCCTCGAGCGTACGACACCCTCACATATACAGGTCTTTCTTAAGCATTTCACTTCTAAGGCCCTGAATGAATCTACTCACTCTTCTCTCTTCCATTGGAAGTTCTTCCCTAGGAAATCTCTTTACGTATCCCTTCAGTCTTCTCACAGTGTTCTTAACTGACTCGCCTGTTTCTTGCTTGAAGTCGTATATGAAAGAGAATGTATTATGCTTAATGCCTCTCCTTCCTTCTAGAGTTAGCCCAAATGCTTGATACTGCATCCTAAACTCATCAATTTTCTTGGCCTCTATTACCTGCACAAAAGTTTCCACATGGGAATGTGGGTCTCCTGATCCCGAAAACTTTTTTCCCATCCACTTCGCTATTTGTGAAGTCCTCGGAACCCTCTCATGAAACATTATTTCCACACCTAAGCCCCTTCCTCGTGCTGCAGGCATTGCAGGATATAGAAGATCTATTCCATGCCCCAAAATAGGCTCTCTGGCTAGCCCTCGAGCTATTGGAACCCACAGCTCTAGTCTTCTAGGCTCAGGCTCTTTTGTTTCCGATGCAACTAGTCTCATATGTGGACGTGCTGGTCATGAAGTGACCGTATGTCCACCACTCTCGTACATAGGCTCATCTATCGGACTTGTGGTCATGGTTGGCCTAGCCGCCTTGACCTCTGCTATTTCTCCTCCTTCTACAGGTATCTTTCCCTTACCTCTCAAGACTGATCCGATTTTTAAAGCGTTCATGGAAGCAAAAAAAATTTCACCCAATTCTCTTGTTGTCTCTCTAGGATGGAATCCAGGTGGTGGTCCCCTCTTTGGAACTCTCATAAGAATTCTTGTGTTGGGTGGAGGTATCTGTGGTCCTTCATTGACCAAATATCCATCCATCGCTAATTCGTTATGTGGATTTGTGCTTTCTACAGCTCTGTATTCCCATCCATACTTGTCAACAAATAAAGGTGTCCATTGTTGGTCGACCTCACTGTATATAGACATATAAGAGCTTGTAGTCCGTCAGCTCATCTGAGTAAGGCTCTAAGCATTTGTATAGGTGGACCTGATTTACATTAATGTACCTATACAATGTGCAAATGGACTCAATTTGAGAGGTCAAATTGAGTCCAAATTCACTTTTGAAAAAAGTTCTGGAATCCTTGAGACACTAGGAACACCCCTGTATGATCAAAATTACAGTTGGACCCTAAACAAGCCTGGAAACATTTTACGCTGTCGTGCTGTGACACGTACATAGTGGGAACGCATGCTACAAGATCTATCTTGTATTTTTTTAGATACATAATTATATTTCCTATAGTGTACATATGCATATTTAAGTATAATAATAAGACTTTTATCTCATCTTATTATTTTTCTCAAGGGTAACATATCCTTACTTTACCATCAGAAAATACTATGGGAAAAGCATCAATAGCTCCGCCTATTAAACTCGGGGCAAAAAGCATTGATTCTTTATTTCTACTATTTCATTATCATCTCACACCCTAGCTAGATCCTATATCTAGGGTAAACTCCAATATAATTATATTCTATGTATTTTTTATAGGTTTGTTATATTTCTTTTTAAATAGCTACTAGGAGAGAATCAAATCCTAGTGGGACACTAGGTGGCATGATTTCAAAGATACACTTATTTTAATGCATTATTGCAAGCATGATTACAAAACTTTGTCAAGGAGCAATGTCATGCTTTCATATGGCATGAGGTGTCCTTTGGAATTAAATGAAAGTCTAGGCTAAGGAGACCACATGAAGACTTTTGCTGCCATAAATGGACCCTATTTTGATGAATTTTTTACACAAGGTTCCAATCCGAATTGGAAAACGATTTTGAAATGAACATCGTAGCTAATGAGCTGAAGTTTTTGGCCATATTTTTACTTTTTTATTTGGAGCCACGGTTGAGGAGATATAATCAAAATACTGGACCCCAGTCTGCCCACATCATGCAGGGGCAGCTCATTTCCAACTTTTCCAATTCCTGTTCACACTGGCTCCTCTCTTCTTGTGTAAACCCTTGGGGGTTCCCTTCACCTATAAAATGGGACCTCTTCTTTCTTGGAAGGAACTCAAGCATTCAAGCCATTGATGAGAGGAATTCTTGAGGGAGTGAGTAGTAATGCCTAATTGTACCTAGCCCAATTAACATAAGCCCAAGCCTACACTTTCTCCTAGAGGAAGACTAGCCAATCTTGTATGCTATCCTTGGAAGATCAACTCTAATCAAAGAAGGTGTTGTACTTGGCGTATCAATCAAAATGGAGTGCTCCCCTCTTCTTCTCTCTCCATCAATAATGGTGCCGAAGGGTTTGTCAAGTAAGATGTGTTTTACATTGATGTTTTCTTGATTTCTTATTGTTTTCTTTTTCATCTCTAATCCGACATATATATATATATATATATGTATCTAATCTCATCTCCTTAACCAAATCTATCTCTCTCACTCTTAGTATTTAATCCTCTCTACAAATTTTAGGATCTCTTTGCTACAGGTACATCTCTCCCGGCAGTATTCTTATTGTCTACGGGCAAGAATAGGGCTTGGGAGGGAAAATTCTCATCTTTTAACTTCTCTCATATCTACATTTCTCACATACTATCCTAGATGAATAACCCACATGATCATCATTTCTATCGCTTTCACTCTGTACAATCTATTAGAATTAACGTATGGATTAGCCGTAAAATACACTTTCAACAACGTATAGTGTTTCTCTTTGGCCCTGAAAGGCTCAATGAAATACTTCTATCACCGGATCCCATCATACTACCTCTCATAGACTATAATTTTTCTTTTGATGTAAGCGTAGTTATCTTGCTATGAACCAACAGGATTTGTACACACAATTAATCCCAATCACTAGACAAAATATATATATTATGGTAAGCACAAAACTACAATTCCCAAGAACAATTCGTAGCCTATTTGGTCAGCCAAGATTCAATGCCATTAACTCATCCATTAACCTATTTTGATGAATTTTTTACACAAGAATCCAATCCGAATTGGAAAACGATTTTAAAGTGAAAATCGTAGCTAATGAGCTGAAGTTTTTGGCCAAATTCTTACTTTTTTATTTGGAGCCACGGTTGAGGAGATATGATCAAAATACTGGACCCCAATTTGCCCACATCATGCAGGGACAGCTCATTTCCAACTTTTCCAATTCCTGTTCACACTGGCTTCTCTCTTCTTGTGTAAACCCTTGGGGGTTCCCTTCACCTATAAAAGGGGACCTCTTCTTCCTTGGAAGGAACTCAAGCATTCAAGCCATTGATGAGAGGAATTCTTGAGGGAGTGAGTAGTAATGCCTAATTGTACTTAGCCCCATTAACATAAGCCCAAGCCTACACTTTCTCCTAGAGGAAGACTAGCCATTCTTGTACGCTATCCTTGGAGATCAACTGTAATCAAAGAAGGTGTTGTACTTGGCGTATCAATCAAAGTGGAGTGCTCCCCTCTTCTTCTCTCTCCATCAATAATGGTGCCGAAGGATTTGTCAAGTAAGATGTGTTCTCCATTGATGTTTTCTTGATTTCTTATTGTTTTCTTTTTCATCTCTAATCTGACATATATATATGTATATATATATATGTATATATATATATGTATATATATATATATATATATATATATATATATATATATATATATATATATATATATATATATATATGTATCTAATCTCATCTCCTTAACCAAATCTATCGCTCTCACTCTTAGTAATTCACCCTCTCTACAAATTTTAGGATCTCTTTGCTACAGGTACATCTCTCCCCGCAGTATCCTTATTGTCTATGGGCAAGAATAGGGTTTGGGAGGGAAAATTCTCATCTCTTCACTTCTCTCATATCTACATTTCTCACATACTATCCTAGATGAATAACCCACATGATGATCATTTCTATCGCTTTCACTCTGTACAATCTATTAGAATTAACGTATGGATTAGCCGTAAAATACACTTTCAACAACGTATAGTGTTTCTCTTTGGCCCTGAAAGGCTCAATGAAATACTTTTATCACCGGATCCCATCATACTACCTCTCATAGACTATAATTTTTCTTTTGATCTAAGCGTAGTTATCTTGCTATGAACCAACAGGATTTGTACACACAATTAATCCCATACACTAGACAAAATATATATATTATGGTAAGCACAAAACTACAATTCCAAAGAACAATTCGTAGCCTATTTGGTCAACCAAGATTGAATTCCATTAACTCATCCATTAACCCTTTCATATTACCCATGATACGATATGACCATAGCCTTGATGTTTTCATCTTCGTATTGTTTTGACATTCTCTTTTGCGTTCTTTCTTTGTGTGTGTGAATGCAAGAGAGAAAGAGTGAGTCTTCTTTGATTGCACTTCTTTCCAAACCCTAGTCTTCATGGCATCTATGGTTTAACTCCTTAATATAGTTTTTGTTTAGTTCTCTCACAAAATCTCACAGCCATAAGGCCGGTGCTTTCCTGGCAAGACCGCAAATTTCTCGACAACGCGTAGGATGTCTATATGCTCAAAATTGAACAAAATTTGGTCCAGAGACTCCCCTTGAGTCCAGCAACACAATGGTATGCTCAAATTTCATTTGGACCTAAAAATGGCCTTGAGACATCCTACACGTAGGATGTCATTTTTCTCAAAATGACTTGAAATTTTCACCCCAGCTTCTCCTTGATGTGCTGATCACAGTGGTGTGTTCACAGGTTGGTTTGGAGTCCTAAATCAAGCTAGAGACATACTACGTGTAGTATGTCTAACTGCTCAGATTTTGTCCACACTTGATCCCAAGATTCTCCTAGTGCTCAGCAACCCAATGGTATGGTCAAAATGGAATTTGGATGCCAATAGGTCAAGATTTGGCTGCATAAGCTTCTAGTGCACTCCATGAGTAGGATGTCTGGCAATTCTCGTCTTTGCTTGGTAAATAGGCCAAACAAGGTCAAAATTCACTTTTGAAAAAAAAGATCTAGAATCCTTGAGACACTTAGAACCTCCCTATATGGCCACAATAGAATTTTGACCACTTTATGACCCTGGAGACATGCTATGCGTAGGATGTATTTTTACTCTGTTTCAGCTCAAACTTGCACTGTAGCTTCCCCTTGATGTGCTAAACTCGTAGCTGTTTTTACTTTTTGATTCTGACACCTATAGGTTGGTCAAATGATCAAGAATCTGTTCCAAAATCTTGATGTCTGTTCTGATGAATTCCCTAGTCAAATCAACTCCAAATTGGACCAAATTTGCCTAGGAGGCTTATCTAAGGCTATATAACAGCATGGTATGGTCACAATAGAATTTTGGTCTCAGAATCATGCAGTAGACATCCTACACGTAGGATGTCTTTTTGCTCAGAATAAACCCAAACTTGGACCAAAGATTCCCCTTGTCTTCAGCAACCCACTAGTATGCTTAGATTTGAGTTTGGATGTCAAAAGACCCCAAAACTAGCTATTCTTGCCTTTTGTCCGTCCAAAAATGCTAAAGTCTGTTCAATCTTCACTTTCACTGACCCAAATGAGATGAAATTTATCACATGCACTCAATACAACATTTCGAACATGCCTATGGAGTCATCCTATGGTTTGGTCTCAAAATTAGGCCTTGGACACAATTTGGGTAGGATGTCTGGCAATTCTCGTCTTTTGGCTTTAATCTGTCAAAAAATTGTCAAATTTGCACTTTCCAACTGAAAATAGGGTAGAACCTACCTTCTGCACACAATGCTAACTCAGATTTTCAAAAAAGTGCCCAAATCACCCTGTAGACATCCTACGTGTAGTATGTCTATTGCTAATTTTTTTAGACTGAAGTGTCTCTGATGCTTCCTTATGCTCTCAGCAAGTACAAGTATGCTTCACAATTGCAAAAACATGCAAAAATCACTCAATTTAAGCCTTTTTTGAAATTTTACCATTTTTTACTCCGCCTTTTCGCTTTTGGTCAACAAAAATAGGGAAAAACACTCAAGTCAATATGTTACTAGGGTAAAACCTGCCCTCTGAACCCACTAGTAACCTGAGTTTCCCCAAATTCCTTGCCAAAGGTGCCCTGGAGACATCCTACACGTAGGATGTCTACTGTCTTAAAATGCAAATTTTTTTTGGTAGTAGTACTCCCTATGCTCTATAGAGCTCTCAGCAATAATCACAGAAAGTTTTGGACTTCAAATCAGCTTCCAAACACAATTAACCGTCTTTCCTACTTAGCGTTTTCCACTTCTCTGATGAGCCTAACAACAAATAAGACATGCATAAAGTACTCTAGATCAACAATCAAGATATCCTACTAACCCTACTCCTACTCATCATGTGAGATGGTGATTTTGATCTCTTGGTTGCTTCTTGGCCTCACACGGACTCTCAAGTCAACTTACCACCACATCTACCACTCCAACTACTACTCTCTACACCACAACCTACTACGACCTAATACTACCTAAGACGGAAGAGGACCTGACTAACCAGGTTGTAGGAAGAGCATTAAGAGCTAATACCACAGAAGCTGTGTGCAAATTCCTTCTTGATGAGGTGATTTGCCGTTATGGTTGTGTGGGAAAAATCACTGCAGATCAAGGTGAACTGGATGCCGAAGAAGCAAGGGAGTTCTTTTCTAGATTAGGGATCAAGCTTTCTCTTACTACAGCTTACAACCCTGAAGGCAATGGAAAGAGTGAAAGAGGGCATCCTCCTATCATCAAAGCTTTTTCCAAGGCTTGCGAAGGAAGAGTTGGTGAGTGGCCAAAATTGTTACCATATGCTCTATGAGCTGATCGTACAACACATAGCTCAGTAACTGGCTACATGCTTGCGGAGCTAATGCATGGTCAAAAGCCAATGATGCCGATTGAGGATACAATTCCCACATGGAATGTACTACCTTGGCAAGAGGGGCTTAGTAGGGAAGATCTCCTTGCACTGCGTATAAGGCAGCTAGAGAGAAGACCTGGAGACATTGAAGCTGCAAAAGAACGACTCAAAAATGCAAGGTTGAAAAACAAGGACTATTTTGATAAGCGACATCGACTCAGGAGCAAAGCAATTGACAAAGGTGACTGGGTTTTAGTGTATGATAGTAGCCTTGATAACCAGCACAAAGTCATGCGTAAGTTCTCAAAAAGATGGTTTGGACCGTATGTTGTAAAGCATGTGCATGAAAATGCTACTTACAGTTTGTCTGAACTAGATGGTACAGAAGTAAAGATTCCCACTGCAGGAAAAAGGATTAGAATGTTTAAGACAAAATGAGACAATGATCTAGAAGATATGGATGAGGAAGAAGAGAAAAACACAGGTGAAGATCAAAGTGAACATGAAGCTCTGGAATCATCCAGTGAAAAGGAAGACAAGGAAGATGTACAAGAGATCTAATCTTACAAAGAGACAATGTGGCACATACCGGAGGATGTGCAGGTTTAGAGGGGGTGGATGTCGTGCTGTGACACGTACATAGTGGGAACGCATGCTACAAGATCTATCTTGTATTTTTTTAGATACATAATTATATTTTCTATAGTGTACATATGAATATTTAAGTATAATAATAAGCCTTCTATATCATCCTATTATTTTTCTCAAGGGTAACATATCCTTACTTTACCATCAGAAAATACTATGGGAAAAGCATCAATAGCTCCGCCTCTTTAACTTGGGGCAAAAAGCATTGATTCTTTATTTCTACTATTTCATTATCATCTCACACCCTAGCTAGATCCTATATCTAGGGTAAACTCCAATATATATATATTCTATGTATTTTTTATGCTTTTCTTATATTTCTTTTTAAATAGCTACTAGGAGAGAATCAAATCCTAGTGGGACACTAGGTGGCATGATTTCAAAGATACACTTATTTTAATGCATTATTGCAAGCATGATTACAAAAATTTGTCAAGGAGCAATGTAATGCTTTCATATGGCATGAGGTGTCCTTTGGAATTAAATGAAAGTCTAGGCTAAGGAGACCACATGAAGACTTTTGCTGCCATAAATGGACCCTATTTTGATGAATTTTTTACACAAGGTTCCAATCCGAATTGGAAAACGATTTTGAAATGAACATCGTAGCTAATGAGCTGAAGTTTTTGGCCATATTTTTACTTTTTTATTTGGAGCCACGGTTGAGGAGATATAATCAAAATACTGGACCCCAGTCTGCCCACATCATGCAGGGGCAGCTCATTTCCAACTTTTCCAATTCCTGTTCACACTGGCTCCTCTCTTCTTGTGTAAACCCTTGGGGGTTCCCTTCACCTATAAAATGGGACCTCTTCTTCCTTGGAAGGAACTCAAGCATTCAAGCCATTGATGAGAGGAATTCTTGAGGGAGTGAGTAGTAATGCCTAATTGTACCTAGCCCAATTAACATAAGCCCAAGCCTACACTTTCTCCTAGAGGAAGACTAGCCAATCTTGTATGCTATCCTTGGAAGATCAACTCTAATCAAAGAAGGTGTTGTACTTGGCGTATCAATCAAAGTGGAGTGCTCCCCTCTTCTTCTCTCTCCATCAATAATGGTGCCGAAGGGTTTGTCAAGTAAGATGTGTTTTACATTGATGTTTTCTTGATTTCTTATTGTTTTCTTTTTCATCTCTAATCCGACATATATATATATATATATATGTATCTAATCTCATCTCCTTAACCAAATCTATCTCTCTCACTCTTAGTATTTAATCCTCTCTACAAATTTTAGGATCTCTTTGCTACAAGTACATCTCTCCCGGCAGTATTCTTATTGTCTACGGGCAAGAATAGGGCTTGGGAGGGAAAATTCTCATCTTTTAACTTCTCTCATATCTACATTTCTCATATACTATCCTAGATGAATAACCCACATGATCATCATTTCTATCGCTTTCACTCTGTACAATCTATTAGAATTAACGTATGGATTAGCCGTAAAATACACTTTCAACAACGTATAGTGTTTCTCTTTGGCCCTGAAAGGCTCAATGAAATACTTCTATCACCGGATCCCATCATACTACCTCTCATAGACTATAATTTTTCTTTTGATCTAAGCGTAGTTATCTTGCTATGAACCAACAGGATTTGTACACACAATTAATCCCAATCACTAGACAAAATATATATATTATGGTAAGCACAAAACTACAATTCCAAAGAACAATTCGTAGCCTATTTGGTCAGCCAAGATTCAATGCCATTAACTCATCCATTAACCCTTTCATATTACCCATGATACGATATGACCATAGCCTTGATGTGTTCATCTTCGTATTGTTTTGACATTCTCTTTTGCGTTCTTTCTTTGTGTGTGTGAATGCAAGAGAGAAAGAGTGAGTCTTCTTTGATTGCACTTCTTTCCAAACCCTAGTCTTCATGGCATCTATGGTTTAACTCCTTAATATAGTTTTTGTTGAGTTCTCTCACAAAATCTCACAGCCATAAGCCCGGTGCTTTCCTGGCAAGACCGCAAATTTCTCGACATATTTTGTGTGAACCCGACGCGAATCTGCTAGGGTGAGAGTTTGTGGGTAACCATGGGTGATCATGTTGAGAAATAGGGTATGCATTTTGACCCAGCAACAATGCAAATGTTTCAAGCATTTGCAATGTTCATGCAACAACAACATGCTACTGAAAGAAGGGAGATTTCAGCAACGAAGGCCATACAAGCGGTCGTCAACAGAATGGATTAGTTCAATGGCAAAGATGTAACCAAGTACTTACGCGATTATGTGAAGGAGATGGAGCTGCATCGCGTATCAGAAGGTGAGATGATTCAATGCTTTGAGCTAGTTGTTGCTCCAGAAATTAGGGAGCATGTTAGGGCAATTAAAGATGGGCATGGGAGAAATTGGGAAGAACTCAAAGTAGCTTTAAAGGAGGAATATTTCATGGAGGACTCTGAGAGAGTGACCAAAAGGACATTCTTAGAATGGGTAGTCAAGCCAAAGCAAGGACTATCAATAACAGAGCTACTTAGGGAATTTGAGCGGCGCTATGCACAACTCACTAGGACAGAAAGGGCCTCACTAGATGCAGAGAAGACAGATCTTTTCTTACAAGCTGCAGGTAAAGAGTTTCAAGAAAATTTGGAGCTTCTTCTTGAAGATAAAGATGCTGAGCAAGGACTAAAGACCGACTGGAATGAGGTTGAAGGTACTGTCTCACTGCTTGCCAAACGACAAAGAAGAAGGGACAAGATGGTAGTAAACACTACAAGTCCTTCCACCTCAACTTCTGACAAAATGGTAAAGCCTACTTTTATCGCTCCTAAGTTTGATGAGTCCATGCTAGATGAGCTTATGAAGGGAATGCGTGACTTGAAGGTGAATTTTGCAAAGCTTGAAGAAAAAGGCCAACCATCAGGGCCACTTCCTAGGCAAAGACAATAGCCCAAAGAAGGGTTTCCTAATAGATGTATTTGTTGTGATAGTACAGACCATGTAAGAAGGGATTGTGATGATTTTAGTGATGCTTTGTCAAAAGATGTTGTCTTTTTTAAGGATGGTAAAATCCACTTAAGAGAGACAGGTCTACCCTTGAGAACTAACTTTGGGAAGGGGGGAATGCAAACCTTAGTTGAAGATATGGCAACCAAGCATGCCACCTCTTCAGTTGAGGCAGCTACTTATGGAGTAAAAATTGAACATTTTTGTGATGAAGAGGTGAGTGACCATCACGGTCAAATTTGGCCAAATGTCATGCAATTATCTACAAAGGGAAAGCTTACAAAAGAGATTCTACATGAAGCAGGTGATTGCATAAGTCTAGAAACAGGATGGAATGATCCAGTGGACTCATTGTCAGTGCATGCCTACATTACAAAATGCCAACAAAATGAGGCAATTGTAGAAGAGAAGCGCAGACGTGAGAATGTTGATGAAGGACCATCAAAAAGAGCTTCTAGAAGTGGGGGAAGAAGCGACTCAATGCCTTCTCAAACACCCTCAACACAAGGAGCATATCCACCTGAAGTACTCATGGAGGAGTCTACAACAGGAAAGAAGAAAGAGCCAATGAAAGGTAAGACAAAAGGCCCAACTTATAAACTACAATCTGATATTGAGGTTGCTACAGATTTAAATAAAGTCTTGGAGGAAAGGATCTTGAATAGAAAGATTGAGTTTACTCTGGGAGAAGTTCTTGGCATTGCAAAGCGTGAATTCCATGAGGAGATCATTGACATCATCAAGAGAAAGAGGAAAACCCTTGCTGAAGTTTCTCGTCCACAGGTTGAAGGGGAAACCTCAAAGACAGAAGGGATGCAACTGCAAAATAAGGAGAATGATGGAGCTGTGGTAGGATGCTACCAATCTAGTGGGAGAGTGAAGCAAGTGTATTTCTCAAATGATGATGAAGAAGTTGAAGATATTCCTAGGAGTTACTATTCACGAAGTTATTGGGCAAGGCATACTACAGAAACTTTGGTCAATGTAGGTGATCTTGAAGAGCCATTTGTTGCCTTGATTGACCATGGTTCAGAAATAAACATAATGTCAAAGTGTCTCTACAACAAGTGCAAATGGCCGATGGACACAAATCATGGCTGGATGGTAAAAGTGGCGAACAATTCATCCGGTGAATTGTATGCAGCATGTCCAGGTGTGAAGGTAACAATAGGTGATGTAAAGATTGACCAAAACTTCTTTGTACAGGATACATCTTCATATCATCTCATCCTTGGACAACCCTACATTGTGGGAGTTCGAATGGAAACAAAGGTAATGGACGATGGTTCAGCATATGCTAGAATACATAGCAAAGATGGTAAACGAGCTGTCCAATTTCTCACAGTCTGTGTAAACCATGAAATAAATCGTGACAACCTCAGAGAACATCCTCTACCAAAGGTAAGCAAAGAGTTTCATGATCATAGAGAAATGATGGGTTTTGGCCAAGTACCATTGTAAAGCGGGATTGCAGTGGTACAGAAAGAAAAAGGGTCTCGCTTGATCCAAAAATAGGTGAAACTTTCTCGATGAGCTCCTTGGTAACAAGGAATGGATCAGTATGTTTTACAAAACTTGAAGATTTGAAGAGATATGAGAGGCAATATGTGCATAATGTACAAATAGGCATGAAAAAGAGTGGGTTGCTAAAGCCTACTGAAAATGTTTTAGGTTTGTGTGAACAAGTTTCTTTTGTAGATACTATGGGTGAGCTTGATGCTATAATGAGGTCTAGTTTGCATCTTGAAAATGAAGTTGTGGAAGTTTGCTCTATGGAAATGTATCAAGTAATAGAAGCCTTTAAAGAAAGCCAAACAGTTGGCCCCGAAGTCCATGTCGAAACTAAATACAAGAGTGTAGCAAAGAAGGTGAAACCAGTAGCTTCACCCTTACCACCCAACAACAGGGAAAAGATTGAACAGGCTTCTTTACAACCAAGTTTGCGGAATCCTAAAAAGATCGGGCATACCTTCACAAAGGAGTCCTTTCAAGAGTTGCAGATTGGTTGCGAGGAGTTTCTAACACAAGAGGAGACAAAGTGCTTCAAAGAAATTCTTTCAAAGCATGGTAAGGCTTTTGCATTTGAGCCACATGAGATAGGATGTGTTGATCCTTATATTGTAGCTCCTATGGTAATTTTCACAATACCTCATGTGCCTTGGAATCTGCGGCCTATTCCGGTTCCAAATGCTCATTTGCCAAAGTTAGTAGAGCTACCGAATGAGAAATTCAAAATGGGAATCTTGGAGCCTTCTTGTGCTCCATACTCAAATAGGTGGTTCACAATTCCAAAGAAGAATGGTTCTCTACGCTTCATCCAAGATATGCAACCAATGAACAAGGTGACAGTTAGAAATGTAGGAACAGGTCCAATTGTGGATGAATTTGTAGAGGCGTTTGCAGGGAGGGCAATCTACTCAATGGGGGATCTCTACTCAGGGTATGATCAATTTCAGCTTGCAATCGAAAGCAGAGACTTGACAACCATGAGGACACCTTTGGGTTTGATAAGGATGTGTACCTTGCCACACGGAGCAACCAACTCGGTTGCACATATGATGAATGGGATGAATAAGGTCTTACGTGACTTTATTCCTCAAATCACAATGCCTTTCATTGATGATTTTCCTATCAAAGGATGTGAAGAAAGTGACAAAGATGAAGCTTTGGATCTCAAGGGATGTCGCAGGTTTGTGGTAAATCACATAAATGATTGTGATAAAATTTTGTCTAGGTTGGAAGAAGTAAATCTTACATTGTCAGGGAAAAAGTCTATGTTTGGTGTCAAAGAAGTGCTCATTATGGGGCACATGTGTGGGCCATATGGTAGGAAACCTTGTCCATCAAAGGTAGATGCCATCCAAAGAATGAAAGAAACATGCACTAGAATCACTAAGGCTAAAAGGTTTCTGGGAGCATGTGTCTTCTATGTTATTTGGATTCCACATTATGCACATGTAGTTGATCCTCTTTATCAGCTACTTAGAAAGAATCAAAAGTTTAAATGGACAGAAGCACATGTAAAATCCGTGAAAAAGCTAAAGGAGTTACTCCAGTCAGCAACGACTTTGAGAAAGGTAGACTATGAGTGTCAAAGGCCAGTGATTGTGACAGTAGATACCAGTCCTACAGGGATTGGATGGGCAATAGGGCAAGATGACAAAGAAGGACACAGGTATGTGGTAAGATTTGGAGCAAAGGTACTAAGTGCTCGCCAAAGAAACTATCCACAGATAAAGAGAGAGTTATGGGATATGGTTACAGCCTTGAAAAGTGGGAAAGAGTACCTAATTGATGCATGTGTGGTTGTAGAAACAGATTGTCTACCACTTCTTGGGATGATTACAACCTGCTCAACACCAGACATTGATATGTTGCGGTGGATTGCCTACATTAAGTCCTTAAATCCCGAGTTTAAGCACATTGCAGGTAAAGACAATACAGTGGCAGATATGCTATCAAGGGCAAGGTATGAAGATGAGTCACAAATGATTGATGAGGGAGATGATGTAGGTACAAAATTCTATTCTATCTCTCATGTCAAAGGTAACAATGTCTGCATGACTAATTCACTTGAATTGTTTTTGAAAGATCTTTATGAAGGTGATTGGCTTTCTATCGGAAGGTACTTGAGTACTCTAACAAAACAAGATGATTGGTCTGAATAAGAATTCAAGAGGATACGCAGGAAAGCATATGGGTACTTTTTAAGGGATGGTTACTTGTGGAAGCATCCTAAACAAAAGGGTGCTACACCACAACGGGTTATATGTAAAAAAGAGACTCAAGTAAAGCTCATGCAAGAGTTTCATGAGAGTCTATGGGCTGGACACAGGGGTGTGTGGGCAACCTTCTCCAAGTTGAAAGAAAAATACTGGTGGAAGGGTATGTATAAAGATGTATCATAGTTTGTAGAGTCATGTGTAACTTGTCAAATGTATTCAAATGTTCGACATCGTGATGGATTGCACCCTACATATCCACTAGCCATGCACTATAAATGGGTTGTGGATCTAGTCACGATGCCTTTAGGACTCTGGTAGATGAGATACTTGGTTCTTGCACGAGAGGACCTAACTAACCAGGTTGAAGGAAGAGCATTAAGAGCTAAGACCACAGAAGCTGTGTGCAAATTCCTTCTTGATGAGGTGATTTGCCGTTATGGTTGTGTGGGAAAAATCACTGCAGATCGAGGTGAACTGGATGTCGAAGAAGCAAGGGAGTTCTTTTCTAGATTAGGGATCAAGCTTTCTCTTACTACAGCTTACAACCCTGAAGGCAATGGAAAGAGTGAAAGAGGGCATCCTCCTATCATCAAAGCTTTGGCCAAGGCTTGCGAAGGAAGAGTTGGTGAGTGGCCAAAATTGTTACCATATGCTTTATGGGCTGATCGTACAACACATAGCTCAGTAACTGGCTACATGCCTGCGGAGCTAATGCATGGTCAAAAGCCAGTGATGCCGATTTAGGATACAATTCCCACATGGAATGTACTACCTTGGCAAGAGGGGCTTAGTAGGGAAGATCTCCTTGCACTGCGTATAAGGCAGCTAGAGAGAAGACCTGGAGACATTGAAGCTGCAAAAGAACGACTCAAAAATGCAAGGTTGAAAAACAAGGACTATTTTGATAAGCGACATCGACTCAGGAGCAAAGCAATTGACAAAGGTGACTGGGTTTTAGTGTATGATAGTAGCCTTGATAACCAGCACAAAGTCATGCGTAAGTTCTCAAAAAGATGGTTTGGACCGTATGTTGTAAAGCATGTGCATGAAAATGCTACTTACAGCTTGCCTGAACTAGATGGTACAAAAGTAAAGATTCCCATTGCAGGAAAAAGGATTAAAATGTTTAAGAGAAGAGGAGACAATGATCTAGAAGATATGGATGAGGAAGAAGAGAAAAACACAGGTGAAGATCAAAGTGAACATGAAGCTCTGGAATCATCCAGTGAAGAAGAAGACAAGGAAGATGTACAAGAGATCTAATCTTACAAAGAGACAATGTGGCACATACCGGAGGATGTGCAGGTTTATAGGAGGTGGATGTCCTGCTGTGACACGTACATAGTGGGGACGCATGCTACAAGATCTATCTTGTATTTTTTTAGATACATAATTATATTTCCTATAGTGTACATATGCATATTTAAGTATAATAATAAGCCTTCTATCTCATCCTATTATTTTTCTCAAGGGTAACATATCCTTACTTTACCATCAGAAAATACTATGCGAAAAGCATCAATAGCTCCGCCTCTTTAACTTGGGGCAAAAAGCATTGATTCTTTATTTCTACTATTTCATTATCATCTCACACCCTAGCTAGATCCTATATCTAGGGTAAACTCCAATATATATATATATTCTATGTATTTTTTATGCTTTTCTTATATTTCTTTTTAAATAGCTACTAGGAGAGAATCAAATCCTAGTGGAACACTAGGTGGCATGATTTCAAAGATACACTTATTTTAATGCATTATTGCAAGCATGATTACAAAACTTTGTCAAGGAGCAATGTAATGCTTTCATATGGCTTGAGGTGTCCTTTGGAATTAAATGAAAGTCTAGGCTAAGGAGACCACATGAAGACTTTTGCTGCCATAAATGGACCCTATTTTGATGAATTTTTTACACAAGGTTCCAATCCGAATTGGAAAATGATTTTGAAATGAACATCGTAGCTAATGAGCTGAAGTTTTTGGCCATATTTTTACTTTTTTATTTGGAGCCACGGTTGAGGAGATATAATCAAAATACTGGACCCCAGTCTGCCCACATCATGCAGGGGCAGCTCATTTCCAACTTTTCCAATTCCTGTTCACACTGGCTCCTCTCTTCTTGTGTAAACCCTTGGGGGTTCCCTTCACCTATAAAATGGGACCTCTTCTTCCTTGGAAGGAACTCAAGCATTCAAGCCATTGATGAGAGGAATTCTTGAGGGAGTGAGTAGTAATGCTTAATTGTACCTAGCCCAATTAACATAAGCCCAAGCCTACACTTTCTCCTAGAGGAAGACTAGCCAATCTTGTATGCTATCCTTGGAAGATCAACTCTAATCAAAGAAGGTGTTGTACTTGGCGTATCAATCAAAGTGGAGTGCTCCCCTCTTCTTCTCTCTCCATCAATAATGGTGCCGAAGGGTTTGTCAAGTAAGATGTGTTTTACATTGATGTTTTCTTGATTTCTTATTGTTTTCTTTTTCATCTCTAATCCGACATATATATATATATATATATATATATATATATATATATATATATATATATATATATATGTATCTAATCTCATCTCCTTAACCAAATCTATCTCTCTCACTCTTAGTATTTAATCCTCTCTACAAATTTTAGGATCTCTTTGCTACAGGTACATCTCTCCCCGCAGTATCCTTATTGTCTACGGGCAAGAATAGGGCTTGGGAGGGAAAATTCTCATCTCTTCACTTCTCTCATATCTACATTTCTCACATACTATCCTAGATGAATAACCCACATGATCATCATTTCTATCGCTTTCACTTTGTACAATCTATTAGAATTAACGTATGGATTAGCCGTAAAATACACTTTCAACAACGTATAGTGTTTCTCTTTGGCCCTGAAAGGCTCAATGAAATACTTCTATCACCGGATCCCATCATACTACCTCTCATAGACTATAATTTTTCTTTTGATGTAAGCGTAGTTATCTTGCTATGAACCAACAGGATTTGTACACACAATTAATCCCAATCACTAGACAAAATATATATATTATGGTAAGCACAAAACTACAATTCCAAAGAACAATTCGTAGCCTATTTGGTCAGCCAAGATTGAATGCCATTAACTCATCCATTAACCCTTTCATATTACCCATGATACGATATGACCATAGCCTTGATGTGTTCATGTTCGTATTGTTTTGACATTGTCTTTTGCGTTCTTTCTTTGTGTGTGTGAATGCAAGAGAGAAAGAGTGAGTCTTCTTTGATTGCACTTCTTTCCAAACTCTAGTCTTCATGGCATCTATGGTTTAACTCCTTAATATAGTTTTTGTTTAGTTCTGTCACAAAATCTCACAGCCATAAGACCGGTGCTTTCCTGGCAAGACCGCAAATTTCTCGACAACGCGTAGGATGTCTATATGCTCAAAATTGAACAAAATTTGGTCCAGAGACTCCCCTTGAGTCCAGCAACACAATGGTATGCTCAAATTTCATTTGGACCTAAAAATGGCCTTGAGACATCCTACACGTAGGATGTCTTTTTTCTCAGAATGACTTGAAATTTTCATCCCAGCTTCTCCTTGATGTGCTGATCACAGTGGTGTGTTCACAGGTTGGTTTGGAGTCCTAAATCAAGCTAGAGACATACTACGTGTAGTATGTCTAACTGCTCAGATTTTGTCCACACTTGATCCCAAGATTCTCCTAGTGCTCAGCAACCCAATGGTATGGTCAAAATGGAATTTGGATGCCAATAGGTCAAGATTTGGCTGCATAAGCTTCTAGTGCACTCCATGAGTAGGATGTCTGGCAATTCTCGTCTTTGCTTGGTAAATAGGCCAAACAAGGTCAAAATTCACTTTTGAAAAAAAAGATCTAGAATCCTTGAGACACTTAGAACCTCCCTATATGGCCACAATAGAATTTTGACCACTTTATGACCCTGGAGACATGCTATGCGTAGGATGTATTTTTACTCTGTTTCAGCTCAAACTTGCACTGTAGCTTCCCCTTGATGTGCTAAACTCGTAGCTGTTTTTACTTTTTGATTCTGACACCTATAGGTTGGTCAAATGATCAAGAATCTGTTCCAAAATCTTGATGTCTGTTCTGATGAATTCCCTAGTCAAATCAACTCCAAATTGGACCAAATTTGCCTAGGAGGCTTATCTAAGGCTATATAACAGCATGGTATGGTCACAATAGAATTTTGGTCTCAGAATCATGCAGTAGACATCCTACACGTAGGATGTCTTTTTGCTCAGAATAAACCCAAACTTGGACCAAAGATTCCCCTTGTCTTCAGCAACCCACTAGTATGCTTAGATTTGAGTTTGGATGTCAAAAGACCCCAAAACTAGCTATTCTTGCCTTTTGTCCGTCCAAAAATGCTAAAGTCTGTTCAATCTTCACTTTCACTGACCCAAATGAGATGAAATTTATCACATGCACTCAATACAACATTTAGAACATGCCTATGGATTCATCCTATGGTTTGGTCTCAAAATTAGGCCTTGGTCACAATTTGGGTAGGATGTCTGGCAATTCTCGTCTTTTGGCTTTAATCAGTCAAAAAATGGTCAAATTTGCACTTTCCAACTGAAAATAGGGTAGAACCTACCTTCTGCACACAATGGAAACTCAGATTTTCAAAAAAGTGCCCAAATCACCCTGTAGACATCCTACGTGTAGGATTTCTATTGCTAATTTTTTCAGACTAAAGTGTCCCTGATGCTTCCTTATGCTCTCAGCAAGTACAAGTATGCTTCACAATTGCAAAAACATGCAAAAATCACTCAATGTAAGCCTTTTCTGAAATTTAACCGTTTTTGACTCCGCCTTTTCGCTTTTGGTCAACAAAAATAGGGAAAAACACTCAAGTCAATATGTTATTAGGGTAAAACCTGCCCTCTGAACCCACTGGTAACCTGAGTTTCCCCAAATTCCCTGCCAAAAGTGCCCTGGAGACATCTTACACGTAGGATGTCTACTGTCTTAAAATGCAATTTTTTTCTGGCAGTAGTACTCCCTATGCTCTGTAGATCTCTCAGCAATAATCACAGAAAGTTTCGGACTTCAAATCAGCTTCCAAACACAATTTACCGTCTTTCCTACTTAGCGTTTTCCACTTCTCTGATGAGCCTAGCAACAAATAAGACATGCATAAAGTACTCTAGATCAACAATCAAGATATCCTACTAACCCTACTCCTACTCATCATGTGAGATGGTGATTTTGATCTCTTGGTTGCTTCTTGGCTTCACACAGACTCTCAGGTCAACCTACCACCACATCTACCACTCCAACTCCTACTCTCTACACCACAACCTACTACGACCTAATACTACTTGTTCGAAGTGACTTGGATTATAAACCCATAATGGTAATAAAAAATACTGGCAAGATAGATGACCTAAAGCAAGAGAAACTTAGTCATAAGGAAATTTTAAAATAATTAATATGTCTAATGGGTGTCATATGTATATATACTTGGTTGAAAATATCACGACTAATATAGGTATCATCTTTTCTAGTATGCCATTTGGGAGTATCCACCATATAAATGCCAGTAGCATGTCTAGAGGAAATGCTTACAAACATTTCATAGCAAACAAATATTTACAAAATGTCAACAAGCTGACCCATGCTCTTAATGACTCCAAAATATCAAGCCTCTATCTCTATTTATGAATCAAAGTTACCCATCACTTAGGTGTCATTTGTGGTTTGTTTCTTTTCTATTTTCAAATTTGTTTGTGAAAAATTGTCTTCCCTCATGATGACACATCAAGTTGAACTTAGTTTCCTTCTTCCTCAATATATAATGAAATAGAAGAAGTTTTGCCAAAAGTAAATTCATTAATAGGCACTATTACAAAAGCACATGGAAACAAGAAGTATCTTTCAATTATACCTTTAGTAGATATATTCCCATTCCTTGACACACATCTTGTCCATTGGCCTTAGCTTTAGCCATTTGCTCATGTGACTACTCCATTTTCATGAGTTTGGGAAAATCTATAAGATCAGATGGAAATGTTACATTTCAATTTTGTCTACGTGAATGAAGCCTCTTGTAATCCTCTTTATGTTCAAATATTTTTGTTTATGCATTCGCCCATTTTGCCATAACCTTTGCATTTACCACATCTTGCATGTTTGTATCCATGGTGAATGTCTTTCCTTTTCAACTTGAAATGTGAGAATGCAAAGTGTTAGAGAGAGATAAAGAGAGAGCAATAGATAGATAAGAGAGGGAGTACAAATGAGTAGAAGAGAGAGAGAGAGAGAGAGAGAGAGAGAGAGAGAGAGAGAAACGAGTACAAACATGTGTGTCTAAGATGTATGCACTATCATAAACATTAATAAACAAAACAATTTTCATAGATAAAGAGAGGGTAGAGAGAGAAAATCAGAAGGTAGATAGAGGAAGAAGAGCAATAAAGTTTGTACTAGTCCAAAAAATGCAAGAAAGAAAAGTTAGGTTTCAAAAATTTTATAGTTTTTTGTTGTTGTGAGTTGTTTTTTGAGTTATTTTCTTTTGTATAATAGTAAGGTAAGTAGGAGATTTTTGACAAAAATTCTTATCATTTTGGATCTGAAGTGAATTGAAAAGATCGTTTTTGTAGCTAAAGTGTGGTGAATGTCCAAGAGGTGAAGTAAATCAATTCAAGTTGTGATTTGAGGGCATAGGTTGCATGCACATGAGTGTGTGACTGCATAATATCAATCAAAGTTTTCAAAAAGTTGGTCATCATGATGTCTTTGTGAGAAAAAATTGCGTTTTTTTCCAAGATAGAAGGAAATTTTGCATTTTTAGACTTTGCCTAGAGCGTCTGACTTATTGATTTAAGCACGTGTGAGAATTGGATGCAAGGTGAAGCCTATTTTGTGTACAAGAACCAAGTGACTTGGTGTTAGAAAGGTCATTTTCTTGCTGACTCCATCCTACAAGGTCAAAATAAGATACATGTCATTCACTATGTTCTTTAAAGTGTAAGTGAAGCACTAGATTTAGAAAAAGAGAAAAGGGAGCTTTCTCGATTTACTCCTAGAAAAAATCATAATTTTTTTCCTTTACTTGAATCCAAGCTCCACAAATTGCCAAGATTTGAAATAGAGATACTTCTTAACCCAAAAAAGCAAACAAGCAATTCAAAAGTGAATGTGTGCATAGAGTTTGTTGTGACCTCAAATCTTAGCTTCTAGACTTGGGAAAAGAGGGTAAAATTGAGGATAAACCCAAAACAATTTGCTGAAACATTGTGAAAATTGGTGAGTGTACTCATAGGAAGGTCAAAAATTGGGAAAGTGAAAAAAATGCAAAAAAGTTACCAGGAGCAGGACTAGAGGAAAAAATCACAAATTTTTCCTAACTTAGGGAATTTTGGACCAATACTTGGGTGAGAGAAAGAATTTGATACAAGGAGCACACCTACCAAGCTAGAGTTAAAATTGGGATTTTGTGCATTAGACAAGACCAGATTTTAGTTAAAAAGTTGATAGAAAATTAGTAAGCTCCATGCCAAAGACCATCAAAAAGTTAAAAACTTGATATTGGTGCATGATTGCATTCATAAAAGTGTGTTGCATGTCTGAGAAAAACCTAAAATGAAAATCATGTCAAAAATATTGAGACAAGAAACAATCATGATATTCTATTCCAAAGAGCAATGAGCACATATTTTGGACAAATTTTGATTTTAGGAATAAGTTCAAGCCAAAGTTGAACCAAGGAAATCATATGATGGACTTGCAAAATGGCTTACATTGCCACAAAACTCTCTCTTGAAGAGGAAGAATTGTTGATTAAAATGCTAAAAGAGTTTAGCAATGTATTCCATGGTCTTACAAGGACTTGAAAGGAATTGATCCTGAAATTTGTCTGCAAAAATTCCTCTTAAGCTAGACGCTAAGCCCAACATACAACGTCCATATAGTAGACAACCTTTGCAAAGAAAATCAAAGAAGAGATTGATAAGCTTAAGGAAGCCGGGTTCATCTATGAGATAGAGCATGCTAATTGGGTATCTCCAATTGTTGTAGTTTCCAAAAAGAATGGTAAATTGAGAGTATGTGTAAATCTCAAGAAAGTGAATCCAGTTACAATTTGTGATAATTATCCTCTTCACATCACAAATCATGTTTTGAAACAAGTAGCAAGCAAGCAACAACTTCTTAGATGCACTTTCTTATTATAGCTAATATTCTATTAAACTAGAAGAGCATCACAAGATAGATTTTGCTACCAAGTGGAAAACTTTTGCATATCATGTGATGCCATTTGGGTTACCAAATGCCTACAATATTTCAAAAGTTAATCGCTCATGCTTTCAGATAATACTTGCACATATTTTTTGAAATCTATATTCCATGTTCAATGAAGACCATATAGAACATCTGAAGAACGTATTCAAGAAATGTCATACGTATAGGATTTGTCTTAACCCAAAGTAGTGTGTTTTCATGGTTGGACAAGGCAAAGTCTTAGGACACAATGTATCAGTGAACAAAATATCCACGAATCTGGATAAGGTCAAGGTGATTGTGGAATTGCCACATCCAAGGATAGTTAAAGAGGTTCAATTATTTATGGGACATTGTGGATATTACAAGAAGTTTATCTACATGTACGGTGTAATTGATAGGCCTCTTTATAGCTTGATCGGGATAATTTGAATGGATGGAAGATGGTAAGGAATTGTTTCAAAAGTTAAAGCAAGCATTGATATCAGCACCTATTCTTAAAGTGCCAAATTGGAATACGATTTTCATGAGCATGTTGATGCCTCTACTTTTACTATTCGATGTATATTGGCACAACCATGTGAGGGCAATATGGTTTTTTCCATTTGCTATTCTAATCGCCAATTAAATAGTGTTGAATGGAACTACACAACCACTAAAAGGGAAGGATTGGAAATGGTTTATGCCGTGAAGAAATCCAAGAAGACACACCCCTCGCACAACATTAATTTTTTTCATGCATTGATTGTATATGAATACATAGGACCACATTACATCACCTTGCATAAGGCACAACTTTTTTCAGCCTATGTATAGCACAACCTTGATAGTTTACTCTCGTTCAAGAGAACCCAACTAGGAGTGGGGGAGGCATTCTAAATGTAGGCTCATTGATTAAGCAAAAAGAAAGGGCATTGTTTTATTGATTTTTGTGTTGCAATTTGTGCTTGATTTTGCTTTTGACCAAAAGAAAAATTTGATTTTATGTCCAAAATGATGAGGTATATGAGGGGTAAGAGATAAACGTCAATATGAATCCTTAGGTGTGTGTAGATATGTACATAATACTGCATTTTATAGATCTATTTGTCTTTTTTTTTCATTTTATTAAAAAAAGAGAAGAAGAAGAGAGTTTCCATTATTTTTTAGTTATTTTCTAGAAAAGTTTACTTATTTTTCTCTATTTTTATTTGATTTTTTGTCAATTTTCTAGAAAAATAATAAAAAAGACAAGAAAATAACAAGACAAACAGTTCATGAGATCACAACAATTTACAGAAGTCCAATCGGAGTTTGAAAGATCAAGTTACAACCTAACGTGTTCAAGTTGTGACAGCCATCTTTTTAAGCTAAAAAGGCTTGGTTCTGCAAAATTGATGGAATTTGGCTCTACGGTATCCAATTTTAGAGTTTTTTGATCCGTAGTACTTCATCGTATACATGAGGTAGGACTAACTATGAATTTTTGTCAGAAGGTGAGTCGAGAGCCGGTATGTATAACCTAGTTACCTCATAGAGGCCTCATTTCTACATTGTTTATGTGTGTGTGTGTGTGTGTGTGTGTGTGTGTGTGTGTGTGTGTGTGTGTGTGTGAGAGAGAGAGAGAGAGAGAGAGAGAGAGAGAGAGGTAGATTTTGGTGCTATCTTTGAGAGCTTTAATATTCCCTATAGGCTTTGAGGTTCCATACAAGATATGAGAGGTACGATCCTTATCTATTACATTGCATTTCCATTGGGCCGGGTCATGGAAAAAGTTACTAGAAACCTCATGGGGATAACGTCCTGCAAACCACGTACCAATCCATAACTAACTTCAAGGCTGCCCAATTGCTCCCAGAATTTATAAGTAGGATTCCTGTAGATAGGCTTACAAGCCCTTAACCTCAAAATCTACAAAAGTCATAGGAAAAACCCCTACAAGAAAAAAAAACATTTTTTTCCAGGGGTCAGATGGGTACCAAAATTTACCAGCACCTTACGCCCATCAACGCTACCAACTCTTGTGAAGAAGCTTCAGTGAAAACCTTACATGCATTACCTCACAAACAAGAAAGGCTTGTTGACAAGAATTCATCCAAATGGTCATAGCCATTCCAGATGATGTCAAAATAAAGTAAAACTTCATACGCGGCTTCCATATGTTTACTTCTTTAGGTTTATGATATGCATTGTGCCAAGAAATAGCCTATGGTTCACTTTGATAGTCAAAGACTCTTTTGGAGAGCAAATGGTTAACAGGAGTGATATGTGTATTTATCCAACTATTGAGGTGACACCTCAAGAGGTTTCAAAGAAAGTATATTGTCATGCTATATGAATCACATGCTTGAAAACTTATGTTTTGGAGTAAAGTGGGAAAAGATCGTGATTTTTTTTCAACCCATTTTGATACAGAGAAGGTTTTTTATGTTACCAGTGTTTTGTACTAGCTTGATTTCCCTTGTCCATCCATATACCTTGGGGATCATGCCCACAAATCAGAAAGCTCAATTGAGTCAAAATTGCATTTTTTTCCTACATAGTTGGAATCAGTCCCAACTAGTTATTTGGCCCATTGACAAGTTTTTTATGAGTCCCTAGATCACTTCTATGTAGCCAAAGTTCAAGAAACTTATATTCATTATGAATACCATCCAAATGTGGGTGTAGCCAAAGCAAAAACCTTGTTTCATCAGTACCGCTTGTCCAAATATCCCCATATTTGAACCAGAGCCTATTAGGACAATGTATATGAAGCTCATGTAGTCAAAATCTAGAAAAGTCAATATCTATGGTAGATTAAAAAAAGCTATTTTTTATTGATCTTGTATGAATGACGGTTTTTCAAGTTTTTGTGAATTTTGCATGAGCCATATTGTCATTCTAAGTCAATTACAGAACCAACAAGTCAAATGGATGCATGGAGTCATGAAAACTGCAAACTTAGCTCTGAACATCACTAAAAATGCTACCATCATGTGATCATTCTACAAGAGCTGTGAACATTGACGGTAAGGGCACACCTAATAAGTGGAGCCGGAAGAAGAAGATGGAGAAATTATAGTTCTTCACTATTCTCAAAGACTCCCTTATAGAAACATCAACTTACATTGAGAGGGAAAGACTAGAGCTGGAAGGGGCTACAATTTATGAGGCTGTTTACAGAGGTGAGGGGAACAACATGATGGTGATACCCATGATCCCGGAAGAAGCATACAATCTTACTAGAAGGTTGTCAATTGAAGAGTCCTTAGAGAAGACGGACCTATTAAACTACTTCCAGCTACATCGCATGTACCATTCTTCATTTATCTTTGTAGGTCAAAGGATCTAGATGTTCACCAAGTGTCGAATGTGCACCTCCCATTCCATGGCCTTTCTCTAATGAGTTTCCTCTTCTATAGTGATTTTGGCCTATAGCTTGCTGATTGCTTGATCTGTTAATCTTCTAGTCTTTCCAGAAGGGTTTCTTGCTCAAGATGCTCTATGGCCACCTCCTTTGCTTAATGGGGAGCTACACTTGACTCTAGCACTTCTGGAGGCGATTCAATTACTTTTGGCACATTTCATGTGCCTCTCTCACTTGGTTCCCTTGAAGATTTTGTTGCTTGTGTGGTTGTAGAGAAATGTGCAACTTCACTTGGTTCATCTTCAAATTGTCCTTCTAGTGCCCTCTCCCTATCTTCATCATCATCATGATCACCACCACGAGGCAAGTCTTGTGGCCCGCAATCTAGTTTTGCTTGTAGAGATGCCACCACCTCCTTCAAGTCTTCATTTTCATTCTTGAGCGCTTCATTCTCTCTTTGTATATGGAGATAGCTCCCTCTAGCTCCTTAATCCTCTCTTCAGTCGTTGGTGATGTAGCACCAACATCTAAGAGGCTGACAATCTTTGGATTGGCTTTAATTCATTTGATTAGGTGCTTTTGAGATGTCATTTATTCCTCCATAGTTTCTATTTGCACCTATGTAATGGCCAATTTTCCTTCAAACATATTGACTGCTCTTTGATTTCCTTCATGATTTCTTTTAGGTCTTCAATTGTGTCCTCATGCATGCTGAGAGCCACCTTTGTCTTTGTTAGAGCACGCTGGGCCTTTATCAGAGCATATGTTGTTGAGGGATGATTTGGCTTTCTAGATCTTCAATCTCTTGCCTTGCCAACTACACATCTATCATTGAATCTTCATGTGCATTCAATAGAGTCTATTGCTTAACGTAGGCTTCCACCAAATCATTTTGTAAGGTAGAGATCACAGCCTCATCTCTTGTATGCCCTTGCACGAAAACATGGTCCATGTGTGCTACTACGATCTTCTGCAAAGTCTGATAAAAGGTGTCCATGACACCCCATTAGCCGGTTGATGTACTTGGTTGGTACTTCCACAAGCTTGTGGATCTCCTTTCACACCACTATAGATTCTTTGGGCAAGGGTGAGCTCTACTGATCCTTGGTGGTTTCTTGTGTCTCTAAAGCCTTAGGTGGGATGCTGAATCCGACACTTGCAGTCTTTCTTAGATTTGGTTCATGTTGTATCTAAGTGTGGGCCGTCTCTTCATCACTTTCTTCTTCTTGATATTGGATCCAAGTGTTTTGTGTTGGCACCTCTAGGAGTCTTGGGGTGCTCCAATTGCTTCTTAGGAAATTCTGGTGAGGATCTTTGGAGCCCCAAGTTAAGTAACAATCGCGTGTTTCTTCTTCTTGGTCAAAAGCTCCAAAATATTGATGGTTACGGGATGTGTTTATTGATAATCCCAAGTGTACGCTATAACTACTATGTGATTGTCTGTAGTGAATCTGGTGGGCCTCTTATCATCAATCAAAAAGAATTGCATAAACATATGGGTAGGCAATTTAGCTTCTCTGCAAATGTCGTTAATGCTTCTTTCTTGATGTACACTTTTGCTTCCATGTCTTTCTTCTCTTTTATGGGGGTGCCTTCATTGGAAAGATGTAGAGCTTCAACAATCAAGTCGGTTGTTATGAGTCAGATTGTGAGTCGAGCGAGAAACATCGAGCAACAAAAAAATTGAGCGAACATCATAAATGCAAAATAGTTTGCAGCTTAAATGAAAGACATTATGACAATGATAATGGGACTTCATTGCACAAATGAAAGAAAGCTATGTAATGTCGCATAACTAAATTTATGGGCCACATGTCCTAATCATGAAACATCGGTAAGCTTTGGTCTCAGAAGATAGGAGGTGTTGACCCCTGTTGGTGAAGTAAGAAAACCATAGAGGTGTCACATTGCAAAAGATTGCAAAGGATGTTGTCAAGCAATCACCATATGGAAAATCTTTCGTGTATGGAAGAACCTTTTTATGTCATTTATATGGACCAAGTGTCAGGAATGTCTCCTGTAAGAGAAGAAGTGAGTTTCATGGACAATATAACGAGACTTTTGGCTCAAATGGAAGACGCAAGAAGGGTGGGGTCGTTTGCACCTAGAGCTTTGGATCCTGAGCAAGAGTGAGTTTCGAGTTGAAACCTACATCAATGAAAGGTGGCTTTAGGGCCGTTACAAGGTCATCAATGCCACATTTTTATGAACGAATAGTGCCAGATGAAAGATGCGCCTATTAGAGAGGTCCCAAGAGTTGTGCCTAGAGTTCTAGCACCTTTGGTGCTAGATAAACCATTTATGGCAATTTCATCCATCACAAATGGCAAAGTGCATGTCTTTGAAGTACAATGGGTTGGGAGATCCTCATGATTATGCTGATTCATTTAGGCAAGTACTTAGAGCAAAAAATATCATGGATCCCCATATCCAGTTTGAAGTTTTTGGTCTAACTCTGGGACACCCCTTACTTGGTTCCAACCATTGAAAAGGGAAGATTATTTGGACAGAGAAACATTCCTACAATATTTAATAGAACAATTTTCTATAAGAGGAATCAAGCACAATACTATGTCACGAATCCATTCCTTTAGACAGAAAGAGAATGACAAAGTATGAGAAGCTGCCTTGCGCTTTACATAGTAAATTGAAAGATGCCCACCATGTGAGAAACCTCAAGAGGATCGACAAGTAGTGTTTTTCATTGAAGGAATCAAGAAAGAGCATCTTAAAAATGACCTACACTTAAAGAAGTGTACAACACTAGATGAGGTCACCAGAGAAGCTATGTACCTAGTTGATAATTGCTAAATCTACAGAGAGGCTTCAAAGGATAGTGATACTAAATCTAACGATTTACGCTCGATTTTTAGTGAGGCAAACACATCTAAAATGAATCCTTCGTAACAAATAGTTAATGTTAAAAAGCTAGTTGATGAGTTGATGAAGCAGATGAATCAGAATTTGAGGGGTCAAAACCAGAGGATCCCTCAAATGAGACGTTATCTGACATGTGGAGGAGAACATCCAACACATCATTGTCCTCTGTTACCTTAGCAAGTACCTAGATAGAAGTGTGTAATTGAGAACAAGTACACAAACCATACCACTGAGGAATGCTATTACAACAGAGGTCAGGTTAGGGAGAGATCGTATCAAGTGAATCCCCAATACCAACCATACGTAGCCACGAATCCTCAATATCAACAAAATTAAATAGGACCACCACCACAGAGATATGTGCTAGGAATAATAAACCCTCAACTTGGAGCGGAGAGATCGAGACATGTATTAAGCACCAGATTGAAACAAGATTTTTTATGTGCATGTGGATGCTTGTGCTTTTGTTGTGGCATGTATATTGGCACAACCAAAGGAAGGCAATATGGATTTTCCTATTTGCTATTCCAGTTGCCAATTAAATACCGCAGAAAAAAAATTACACCACCACTAAAAGAGAGGGGTTAGGAATTATTTATGCTGTGAAAAATTTCAGGCATTATCTTCTTGCTAATCAATTCGTCTTCTTTCTGGATCATCAAGCATTGATTTATCTTGTTAATAAACCATGCAACACTGGAAGAATTGTAAGATGGTTTATAATATTGCTTGAATTCAATTTCATAGTGGTAGTAAAGAAAGGAACAACTCACAAAAAGCTGATCACCTTTCTAGATTGACAAACGGGGAAGCACCAAAGGGAGTTGAAGACGATTTTCCTGATGCATGTCTCTTTAACATTGAAATGGTCCCTTGATGGAGTAAAGAAATTGTTTCTCTTCTATGCATAGGACAGTTGACATTGGATCGAGTCAAAATAGCTGATAGATGTGCTATAGAACAATGATAAGCATGTCAAATCAAAAGAGTTTACTCTAGGAGATTATGTACTTATGTATACCATGAAACAAAAAACCAAAAAGCTTAAAAAGCGAGGAATGGGGCCATTTGTGATTCCCTCAATATAACCAAGTGGGGCCATTAAACTTGCCACATTAGATGGTCAGGAAATGCCTAATTCGATTAGTGGGTGCAAATTGAAGAAGTATTATTTACAACTAATCCAAGATATGCTTGATAAATTACAGGCCATTAACTTTGCTTCTCTAGAAGACGCAATCTATTTGCTACCAACGAATGTACCACAACCCACCAACAATCCTTTAGCCACACTATTAGATACTACAAAAACTTCACCGTCAGTCTCCTCGTGAACTATGGCTCAGATGGACGAGTTCCCTACAATACAAGCTATTCAAATAGTTGACCAAAAACCACCTATTGCATCGACAACATCAGTGATTCACAAGGTCAGGCACCGACCCGTCATACATCAAAAGTGGGTACTCAAGAAGAATACACAAACAATCGCTTCTTCTCAAATGGCCATTGCGACTGTTACCACCAATCAACCACCAGCAAAGTCGTACAGAACAGCCCCAACCCTTTGGTAAGCAAAAGTGACTTCACCGAATTTGGGTTCCCAGAAACACAATATGTATCAATGGCAATCATATATGGGTTCTCAAAATAAAGTTGCCAGCTTCTCTGCCAAAACCAGTACATGTCTTAAAGTGTAATCCACGGCCATGTCCAATAGTAACCAAGCTTAATCCGCCACCCCTCACCCCACTACCAGGTTTATCTTACAAACGGGCGCCAAAAAAATCATCAAACAGTGAAGCAAATCAGCCTATTTAATCTGTTGTGACCAAACGACCACCAACATTTCAGTGGCGTTCGAAACCAATCCCAAAACAACCACCAACGCCACAAACTACACAACCCACCATTCTTCAAAGAGCGGCCCTACTTCAAAGTTTGTTACACCGCATCAATTCACTTAATTCACACCAAGTATCCTCATCAACGAATTCCCTTAAGCATTTTCCTTAAGACCCGCCTCTTGCACAACATTAATTTTTCATGCATTGACTATGTTGCATGATAGGGACACAATACACGGCCATGCATTAGCATGACTTCCTTTCCTATGCACACAACACCTTTGGACAACTGTCATCTAGGAGGACTTCAACTAGGAGGAGGGGAGGCATTCTGAATACGAGCTCAGGATCAAATCACATCAAATCATTAGACTAAGAAAGAGCAATGTTTGCATTGATATTTTTGGCATACTTCATGTTTGATTTTGATATTCTCAACATTTTTTTATTTTCTACCCTAAATAGTGAGGTGTATTAAGAGCAAGGGAAAAACGCCAAAAATGAGTCCTTAGGTGTGTGTACATATGTAAATATTGGTTATTGTATTCACACTGAGCTAATTTTCTTTATTTACACATGTATTTTTGTGGTTTCCAATACTTTAGTTTTTTATGATCTTCATTTATTAAAAAAAAGCAACAAAAAAAAACAATAGGGATGATATACTCATCTAGTCAACTCCAGGATGTCACAAGAACTTTCAGAAGAAAAACCGGAGTTCAATGATCAAATTACGACCAAAAACAATTAAAAGAGAAAACCGTCCTTTTTAACCACGAAGGCCTAGTTGTGCAAAATGGATGGATTTTGGTCATACGGTGTTCGTTTTTGGAGTTTTTTGACTCATTGGTTCTCTAATTTATGAGGTAGGCTAATCGTGAAGTCTCGCCAAAAAGTGGTCTGGGAGTCTAGGGTATGTATAGACTAGGGCCCATTTAGAATCTCATTTTTACTTTGTGTGAGAGAGAGAAAGAGAGACATAGCTATTTGGAGCTTACTATTGTGCAATCGCCACGCCCAGCTCAGTACACCATTCGACACCAGACATGAGTTATGTTCCCTACCTAGTACACTCCAGCTTGATGCCTTTTCATGCGGGAATGTATGAGTAGAAATCTAGGTTAGACTAGGCCATGCAGAATGCAAAGTGATTGCCTACACCCTCTAAAGTGATCCAAGCTTGAACAAAACTTACAGGCAGGATGCTCTTGGGTATACTAACAAGGCCCTGACTTCAAAAGTCCAAAAAGCTTTAGGAAAAACCCTCCCAAACAAAAGATTGCGATTTCAGCCCTATGTCGGCCCAAAACATGTCGGAATCAAACGAAACTTCACACAACACTCTTCAAGGGTATATCAATCAAGTTAGAAATACCATATTGTGCCAAGCAATGGCTAGCATAACTATTCCAAAGTTAGCAAAGATTGTAGAGAGAGAAGTTGTCTCAAACTCCTCATACAAGCTCAACCAAAGATATCACCACATTCAGAGGATCATAGGGAGTACATGAACATGTGTGAATGATTGCATGTGATTTTAAACTTGTATTTGTGCATAGTAGATAGAAAATTGTGATTTCCTACTACTACTCTAGAAATGAGGCTAGAGGAATTTTTGAAGTAGTCAAAGGGTTAACCACTGCAAGAGAGCGTTGTCCCTCAAGTCTCATAGAAATTGGACACCTGAATAGAGTGGAAAGAACAAATAGACCATGTTAGAGACAACAGAAATGGGTTCTATCACATTTAGTGAATGAAATTCTAAAGCAGGAGGATCACGGGTGCTAGTAATCTAGGAGGAACGTGACCACAAACTCTCATAGAAAATGGACATCAGATGTACCAAGAGGGGTGAAAATTGCGATTTTCATCCTCCTAAGCTAAATTTGCAGGAGATGGAGGTTTTCAACTCACTACCATTTTGTACAAGGTCTATAAACAACATCTACAAAGTTTGAAAATGATAGGATCTCCAGAGAAGCTCCAGTCATAGTTTTTCACAGTTTCAAAAATAAGAAAAATAGTCAAACACATGCTAGAGAAGTTCATTTTTGGAACTAAAGACACCCAGGACTATTTCTCTTCATGTATGACATGAACACCAAGTTTGGGGCAAGATGGACTTCATATGTGCCAGTAGGGGTAGAAAATTGCGATTTCCACCCTACTACCTCAGCAAAGAAGAGAACAAGAGTTTTTCAATTTTGTGCATGATTACCTTGATGAAAAACTACCTTCTCCAAAGTTTGAGTCAAAACCAAGCTCATACACATGTCTAAAGTACCCAAAGAGGCCTATCAGATGTCTGAAACAGATCTAGTGAAGACACCCTAGATCCAAACATGGTTACAGGTGAATACAATGTCATGAAACACGGCCTTGAACATGCTCAATAAATATCAAGTCCATTAGATGCCAAAAAGACACAATAGGGTGAAAATCATGATTTCCAATCATAGAGATATTCTATGAGGCATCATGATTGGTACAACAATAGACCCCTGTGTCAAAATTATGCCCCTCGAGCTCGGGCCATGGTTTAACTCTCCTGAACATCTCTCTCGCCAATATAACCCATCACTAGATCTCTCTCTCTCTCTCTCTCTCTCTCTCTCTCTCTCTCTCTCTCACACACACACACACACACACACACACACACACACACATTTGGATGTAGTTTGGATCTTTTTACCAGAGTAAGAAGCTTACATTAATAAAGAGAGAAGTCTGAAAAAATCACATTTGCAGCACTTCTACGGAGAGAGGAAGGGACATACAAGGCTGTTTATACAAAGCAAAGAGTCCGCGTGAAAAAATACTTGGAAAAATAGTGCGGATCTTATTAACAATGGTGGACATGCACAATCATTGTAAAGACTACTTATACTAAGCTTGATGTAGCAACCCACTACTTATCCTCCCCCTCTCTCTCTCACAAATACACGCACGTGCGTGTACACACACACATACACACAAAGTTTATGTCTTACCCCTACCACGAGAATTCACAAGAAGTAAAAGAAAAAGTCCCTTAATGCTTACTCAATTCTTGACACTTCTTACCACACTATGAGTTTCAATGAGGACAGAGGGTCACCTAGCTAGATAGAGTTGGAGGATGGGGATCTTTAGCTAAGCCCACACATGCTGGCATGGTCCTCTTTTCTCTAACCATACATAGTGAGGTATAAAATTCCTTAAAAGCTCAAGATGTTAAGTACTATATGAGATATAGTATAAAATGTAGCTTTTTGTACATTTGCGACACATACAAAGCTACTTTAGAAGGAAGAATGTACCTGAGGTCTTTCTAAATGTCACAAACAAGGATTGTAGATTACTAGCTACTCATCATGTTACGTTTAGAATGGTCATGCTTTAGATGCGGTTAACATATTTTGTTTCGGCCAAAGAAAAGCGGGACAGACCGATCGGTAGGCCGGTCTGTACCGTTAGTCTATTATTATGAGAGCAGTACGAGAATTCACTTGCAATAACATGAATGTTTTGGACTTCTCAATATATAGCAGCAATATATATTGTTGATAAAAAGTTGCAAATTAAGATTTAGAAATCACATGGTGTATGAGAATTGTACTCCTCCCCTACATATCTTGGTGGTGTTGAACTTGTCACAATATATAGATGAGGCAAACTATAAGCTGAGGCTAAATATAAAGTAATCTATAATTAGTGTTGATTCTCTGAAAGATGCTGTATACGAGAAGAATAGAAGCATCTGTCTAAGACGACGTTGGACACAAGGAGTTTTTGACATGTTACCATATAGAAAAAAATATAAATTTGCTAGATAATTCACTAGTTTGAATACACACAACTAGTAAAAGTGCAAACTAGCAACTATGAGACACTGACTAGTTGGTCAATCTAGTAATTTTGTTACCATATGGCAAATGATACTACCATATAGTAACTAAATTGCTAGATCTAACTAGAAACTCTTCACGCTTGCTAGTTTGACCTTGGCATGTCAAACTAGTAAACCATCTAGCAAAGCCAAACTAATAAGTCACCCAGTAAATTTAAACCCATCGGCCTAAGTGGCATTGTAAGCTTCCACCTGAAAAAAATAAAAAATTAATCGATAAATAGGCGCTAACTCAGTATAGAATCATTTGATCAAATTGTCATTGGGACATCAAAAATTGACAATCAAACTATGGTGTATTGCAGCATAATAAGAGAGCAACTATCATTAGATGGATTGCAACAATTTTGACTTAATAGAGAAGACAATTGTCAAGGCAAACCAAGCTTTTGTGCAGGCTGTTCAAGATCAAGAAAAACAACCAATTGCACTTTTGTACATGGAAGAAGCAGCATGTGATGAAACAAGTTCCCTGTCCATGAAAAAAACACAAAAACCACAAGCACGCTCAATGAGTTTGCACAAAAAAAAGTTGAAATGACACCTGTAAAATAGAACTAAGAAGCTCAAAAATTGAACCTCAACTCCCAATCAGCTCTTGGACAAGATTGGTATCACTTGGAAAGCCAAATACGACTTCACCAGTAGATATATTGATGTTAAAAAAAGATCATGTCTTGCGAAAGTAGCGCTTTCACATAGCAAATCCTTAATCATGCAGCTTGTTTTTGTCTGGTGAACATCCACATTGAGACCTCTACACTACACAATAGAATGTCTATATTTCTATTTCAAATAAATTGTACTCTTGACGTTCTATCCTAATTATCCAAATGCTAAGTGCAAATGAGAACCTAGGCTTACCAGTCTATCCAATCCCAAGCATCACCAAGGTCAGCTAGAATAATAGAATGCATACTGCAAATAATCACCAAGAGGAAATGTTTCACTCAAGGGGATGGATATAACATCACTTCATGTCATCGATACTAAACTTCGAATCATTAAATGAAGCTCTTTGCTTGAACAATCTTCAATGAAGCTGTTCAAAGAAAATTAAAAAACTAGAAAGAAAATCAGAGAAACAAACACATAATTGGAAAGTCAAGCCTTCCAATGTTATTGCTTTACCCTGTTGTTGTTGACTCTAACACAAGGAATAGTAGGAAACCAAATCTATTACTTACCTTGGAGACCTGCTTGGCCATGCAATTGGAGTCTGAAAAGCTACAGATCGATTCCACGAGCTTGTCGCGGAAATGAAGAAACATGGACATGGTTGCGCCATGCACTAAAAACGCCAAATCCACCACCCAGCATAGTTACTGCATCCACCCAGTCCGTCTGCCTAGATAACTTGTGGAAGGCCACTGCTAGCTGTAACACAAAGGCAACCTGCATTTTCGGGCTCTCATGCCTCTGGATTTCTTCTCCGTCTACCTCTGTCATAGAGGAGCAAGAAAAATTCTCTCTCTCTCTCTCTCTCTCTCTCTCTCTCTCTCTCTCTCTCTCTCTCTCTCTCTCTCTCTCTCTCTCTCTCTCTCTCTCTCTCTCTCTCTCTCTCTCTCTCTCTCTCTCTCTCTCTCTCTCTCTCTCTCTCTCTCTCTCTCTCTCTCTCTCTCTCTACGCTAACCCTGAGTAACTATACAAGATATTGTTACAACAGTTTTTGTCTTGATTTTTTTATTTTGTACTTTGCTGCTACAACCTAACGATGACCTTAATCATTGATAAAAAAAACCTCCAAGAAATATGAGAGAAATGTATATATAAGAAACACCTCAAATCCGTGTCAAACAAAAAGGCAGTGATAAAAAATGTCAGCTTTTACTTGTATTTTTCCACTATTATCATGGCCTCCTCCAACGTCAATTCTGGATCGCTGCCATTGGAGGAATTCCCACCTCCACGGTCATCATCATCTTTGTTCAAAGAATATAAGAGATAGTAGCCAACACCACCAATAGCCAGTATAAACAAATCAATTGAGAACAAGGACTACAGCAGATACAAGGACCCCACAATGCCAAGGATTGCTACGTCTGCTTGCACCACAGGCCTTGGCACCGACTCCTACATTTACAAGGTACAAGCTTTGTTCCTGGAGATTTTTGAGCAACAATCCGATGAGAAGGAAGCGGTGTTCGTCTTGAGACCTGCTTGCATTGAGAAGACTTCCAAGCTCTGCTCTGTAACGAAAGTGGTCACGATGGAGAACGGGATGGCAAAAAGAGGTAATGTAGTGCGTGCAAGACGCACCTGCTTGCAATCATTTTTGTATTGTAGACCTATATTTCTCTCTCTCTCTCTCTCTCTCTCTCTCTCTCTCTCTCACACACACACACACACACACACACACACACATACCATAATAGATTGCAGTACCGGAGGTTTTGCATAGCTGAAAACTTCATGTATATTATAGAGCGGAAGCAGGGTAGGAGACGGGAGGGGTAGGCAGCCACCAACGACCGTAGCGGGGCCCGACGCCACCCCATAGCCCCCACCACCCGTTTTCAGGCCGGAATGCATCCATGATTTTTGCAAATCCTGATTACGCAACGGCATATTAAGAACAGGTTACAATTTACCTGCACTGGATGCTTGACACCCCTGCTTCGAAGCTGGAGATGACTCTTTGCAGCCGTGCTTGCTTGGGCCGCACCTTGCACGCACGCTGATCTCCATCCATCGTGGCGGGATTTCTGGCCACAGAGCTTCTTGAAATTATGTGCAGACATACCTTTACCTCCAAAGATTAAAACTTGATGTAACCCTAGAGAAATATGGTGTAAAAGCAACGATGTGCAAAAGGAGCGTGAGCACAAGGTAAGGCCCCTGTCACACTGAGATAGGGAACGAGCGGCCAATCTGAGGTGTCTGAAAACATTGGCAAAACAAAAAGGCGAAAGATGGCCTTCAACCCAAAAGATGGCCTTCAGCCCGTGTCTAAGGGGCGGCCTCACCCCATCGGCCAACTTTCCAAAATGCGTGGCCAACTACAAAAGCAACGCACGATTGAGGAGGAGTGGATTTGAGCTTTGACGGCCAGTACCGAATGCGGACACTCTACCACATCGTGTCAATCATATTTACTATGTCCAGTTTTGCAGGACCATCTTTTAAAATCTTTTGATACACTCAATTGCCAATGTAGGTGATCAAAAAAACATGAAGCATAGCTCGGTGCATTGAGGAACTCTTGTGTGCACATTGTATGGTGCAAGTTGCATCAAACAAATAGGTTGCGTAGCATGGAAATATCCAAAGTCTTTTTGTCACTACCATCCACTTATTACATGGTTATATAGGTTGCAAAAATCATGTGTAACAAAATTAGTAGGTTAATAAATCGATGGTCAACATTGTCATCATAGGAGATTTGTACGAAAAACAAAAGCATGTATCTACCAACAAAATATGGGATGCGGCGCTCTAAGCAAGAGACAAATATTAGAATTGAAATGTATATTCAAACAAGGAGAGTACAATCTATATTGAGTAACATGTGTAACTACAACCAACATTACCTATATTACTCATAAATGTACCTATATTGAGTAACATGCCTAGTTATATAGTCAATGCACAACCACTTTGTACAAAGTAAGCTTAAAATCTAAAGTAGGCCTGACTATATGGTCTTGCACAAAGTAGGCTCCCTTAGGCATATCCTTACCATTTGGAATCCTAGATGTAAGATCCGGGACAAGAAAGTGAGTGAAGCTACTTTCAAACTTGGGGAGTTAATAAGGTATCTCATATTTCTATTCAATTAAACTTTTAAATATACACCATATCTTCTAGTGTGTCATCTTTGTGTAGTTTTGTGAGCTCCAAATAAATTGAAATAGATGCTTTCTTTGCTGCACATTCGCTTGCCGTGGAAATTGTGTGTGCCATTGAGGAAGCATTTTCTCGATCCGTTCTTCTTAGTCAAATCCACCTCTTGGTTCATGTGATAAAATCTAATATCTAACCAACCCAAATGATTTTCTCATATTAAAATGATCACTTAACGTGGGAGAATAAACGGGAACAAGGTTTAAGATATATACAGGTGCTTATAGGTCTATATCAACACGGGGCCAATGGTAAAGGGGCCCAAATGAGAGACGGTCTATCAAAGAGCAAGGCTAACCAATGGCGCATAAGACCTTAGGGTTAGCTTCATTGAAGACCTCCAATAGTTAGTGTAAAAGTCCTTTGACCTTAGGTAATCTAGGATTGAGCTTGAGGTGGGAACATGGCCCAAGCTTAAGGTGCTTGTCATGCTTGATGACTAAGGTGATTGAGGTGCTTGAGATGCTTGAGACTTAACAAAAAAGCATGTTGGACTCCAAAAGAGCAAAATGATTTTGAAAAGTTCAAAGAGAAGCTTATCTCTCAACTCATGCTTACACCACGAGATCTCTCAAATCTGTTGGAGCTCCAATGTAATGCTTGGGTGATTGCCGTCAACAAGGGCATGTCATAACATACAAGAGTCAATCCAATGAGTGAATGTTAGGCATATACAAAAGGAGCTACAAGCTGTTTTGCATGCCATAGACACATGGAAGTACTTCTTGAGGACTCCATCCATGATGCAAACCAAGTTATCCGACAAACAAACACTACAACAAAAAAGGGGACCTTCGACGCATTCCGTCGAAAAGCCCGTTGATATACGCGTCCCTACAAAACTATCGCTATATGCATCGATATACGCATCGAAAAGTAATATTATCGACGCGCATTTCGATGCGCTTAAGGACGCACATAGCAACGACCATAACAGGAAAAAAAAATCTTGGGTAGAGGACAAGCAGCTTGGCCTGTGCCCAGTGAAAAGATGGACACAGCCACAGCCAGACTGCCTATCCTCTGCCCAAGAAAACGAGCAAAACCAAAATCAACCGTGCTCTCACATAAATTGTTGAAATTAAAGTTGCAGAGAAACACACACAGCTTGGAGAAGACAAAGGAAGCTCAAGGCATACAATAGAGAGTGTATAACTTAGTGTGCAATGGAAAAATACATAGCCCTAGAGTGATGGGCGTATATACAATGCACGGGGGAAAAAACCTCCTAAAGAGGAAACCGGCGGTCCTAGTGTGTTCACACACATCACTACCACATGTATATGGTAACAAATCCCCCCTAGAGTGATGCGATGAACGAGAGCTGGCACATGAGTAAAGGGAAGTGCCATGCCCTGAGGACATGATCAGTCCACAAAGGGGAGTAAGCCCAAAGCTTTGCAGAAAGCTTCAAGCTTCTCACGAGGCAATGCCTTTGTGAAAAGATCTGCAAGGTTGTCCTGTGTTGGCACATAAGCCAAGTTGGTCTCTCCTGCTGAGAGACTCTCCCTGACATAATGGTAGTGCACCTCAATGTGCTTTGTGCGAGCATGAACAACTGGATTCCTCGCAACTGCCAATGCGCTCTAACTGTCAGTGTAGATAGTGTTGGTAGTGTCCTGTCCAACACCCAAATCAGCCATAAGGCGTCTGAGCCATACACACTCAACCGTAGCTGTGAAGACTGCCCTATACTCAGCTTCACAACTCGAAGTGGCCACATTAGGTTTCTTCTTGCTCAACCATGATATACATGAACTACCAAGCATGAAACAAAAACCACTTGTGGACACTCGCGTGTCAAAACAATCAGCCCAATCTGAGTCCGAAAAAGCATGTAAGTCTGGCGGCAATGATCCCCCCTTGGGATAAAACAAGCCAAGATGTAAAGTTCCACTAAGGTAGCGGAAAATCCTCTTGACATCCTGCCAATGCTTAGACCCTGGGCTATGCATAAATCTACTGACCTGTGAGACTGCAAACTGAATATCCGGCCTCGTGTTGGATACATAAATGAGGCAACCAACAGTAGTTTGGTAAAGAGTGAAATCAGCAGGATCGCCAGAATCATGTAGACTCAACTTCAAACCTGTTTCCATGGGAGTGGCAATAGGTTTGCAATCTTCAAGTCCAAACTTACATAGCAATGTCTCTATGTAACTTTTCTAACACAAGGCAATACCACCATCACACTGCTTAAACTGTATACCCAAGTAATGATGCAACGGCCCCAAATCTTTCATCTTGAAAGTAGCATTCAAATCAGCATTAAATTCAGCAATATGTCTCTTATTTGGTCCACTGATCAGTAAATCATCAACATAAAGAACCACAATGAGAAGTACATCACCCTCACGCTTTACATACAATGTGCTTTGTGTTGGACTATTATGAAAGCCTCGTTTAACCAAATGAGTGTCAGCTTTCTCATACCAAGCACGAGGAGATTGCTTCAACCCATACAAAGCCTTCTTACATCTGCACACTTTGTCCTCTTGTCCTTTTATGACAAAACCGCGAGGCTGCGCTACATAAACTTCCTCAAATATGTCACCATTCAAGAAAGCAGTAACAATGTCTGATTGATGTACATCCCAACCAAAATGAGCTACCAATGCACATAGAAAACGCACAGTAGTCATACGACAAGTGGGATAAAAAGTCTCTTCATAATCTATGCCTTTTTGTTGTGCATAACCTTTTGCAACAAGTCAAGCCTTATGGCGATCGATCTCATCATCCGGATTGCGTTTCAACTTGTAAACCCACTTCGTACCAATGGCCTTTTTGCCAGGAGGCAAATCACATAAAGTCCATGTGTCATTTTCTATAAGTGCATCATATTCTGATTGAATGGCAGCCATCCAATTTTCTGAATTCTATGCTTCATCAAAAGACAGAGGCTCCTCAACATCATGTAAGCTAGACATAGCCAAAGCATAACAATCTGATGCATAAGATGCATGGCGAGAGCCTGAACGAGTACGTCTAGACAAAGGTGCATACAATTTACTATCACGCAAAGTGTGCACCAGCCATTTTGGCATACCTCTAACCTGCTCATTTTCAACCCTTTCCTCATCAAGTACATCATGTACATCTGCATCAGTAATAGGCTGATCTATAACATTTTCAGAAACCCCCATAGGCTGTACATTTTCCTCATTGGAACTTACATTTGTATTTCCACCACTGAAAAGAGGCAACAAAGTGTCATAAACGTCCTGTAAGCTTACATTACTGTCTCTAGTACATGACAGCAAGGGTTGAACAAAATCTTCCACAAACACTACATCCCGTGAAACCAGAATACTTTTTGTTTGCGGATGATACAACCTGTAACCTTTGCTTTCAGCACTATAACCAAAAAAAATACATTTCACAGCCTTATCATCCAATTTTCTACGCTACACTTGTGGCACTAAAGCATATGCCAAACAACCAAAAACATGCATGTGCTCAATAGAAGGCTTTCTATCATGCCATGCTTCATATGGAGTAATAGATTGCAAAGCTTTCGTAGGACACCTGTTAAGTACATAAGTGGCACACATGATGGCCTCAAGCCAAAAAGAATGCAGCAAAGCTTGACTTTTGACCATACATCGTTCCATTTCCGCCAGTGACCTGTTTTTCCTCTCAGCAACACCATTTTGCTGAGGTGTAGAAGGCATTGTACATTGGTGTTTTATCCCATGACTAGCCAGAAATGCATTAAATTCATGAGACATATACTCCCCCCCTCAATCGGAACGGAGGGTGTCCATAGTACATTTCGAGACATTTTCAGCCATAGCTAAAAATTATTTGAAGCACATAAAAACTTCGGACTTCACTTTAAGCGGGAATACCCATGCATGCCTGGAGTAATCATCAATGAAAGTCACGAAGTACAGGTAATTTCCCAAGGAAGGAGTTGGCATGGGCCCACAAACATCACTATGCACAAGCTGCAACCTGCATGTGGCCCGAACTAAACCATCCTTTGGAAACTTAGAACGGTGCATCTTACCCAAAATACAGCCTTCACAAACATGTTTCACAGGTGCTTCAAGAGGCGGCAAAGAAGCAACCATATGAGATTTCTGCAAATGCAGCAAACTGGAAAAATTCAGATGACCAAAACGTGCATGCCAAAGTTTTGCATCTGAAATAGCCCTTGAATCTGCAACAGCATTTGCAAAATTTTGTCCACACTTATCATACAAAGTGAGCTTATAAATCCCACGGCACAAAAGGCCAGATGCAACAATTTCAACACCAAAACTGAGATCATGAATTGTACATCTGTCATCCACAAATTTGACTACAAGTCCAAGTCTAGCAAGTGCGGATACAGACAAGAGATTTTTCTTGATCCTAGGTACATAAAGTGCATCAACAAGTGTGAAAGAACTGCCATTAGCAGCAGTAAGCACAATCTTTCCAACTCCCTGAACTGGATAAGAGGCATTGTTGGCACAAGTGACTGAATTCCCATGAGGGAAAAACTCGAGAGAGGTAAACAATTCACGATGTGAGGTAATGTGCTTTGTAGCACCACTGTCGAAATACCACACATGTGAATCTGCCGCAACTGACAAGCATGCATCATGGACAACAGGATTGTAAGTGCACTCTACACTAAAAGCCCATTCTGCATCAACATCAGCATCACAGTCTCCTTTCACAGAAGACTCAACAATGGCTGCATTTGTAGTGGAACCAGCATTTGCAGTGGAACCACCCTCTTTCTTCTTAGCCTCTTTGGCCTTCGACTTAGGACACGACTTGATCAAGTGATCATTAGCTTTACAATAACGGCAGCGCATCTTGTTTTTGCCCTTATCACCAGAATTTCCAGACGAAGTGCTACCAACAGAAGCATTGGGAACATAATTTTTGCCCCTCGCAGCAGAACCATAAGAAATGGTTGCATTGCTATTACCACCCTTTCTTTGAGAAGCAATAAAAGCCTGTTCAACTGCACGCTGTCTAGTCCTGTTTTTTCTGGAAAGCGACTCTTGCAACAGCAATGTGCATAATGCATCAAACTTGACAACTTCTAGATTTCCTTGGGTCATAAGTCTCCAAGTACTAGCAAAAGTCTAGTAAGAATCTGGTAAGACATCAAGAACTGTCTGCACAAGGGAACTATCTGAAATGACTTCACCTGCAGAAATAAGCTGCTCATTGATATCCTTGACACTAGCAAGGAAAGTTTCCATGTCATCTTCCTCATGCATAATCTTCGACTCCAGCTCTTTACGCAGCAAAGCAATTTTAGCCTCATTGCGACTTGCATAAAGACCACCCAAAATATCCCAAGCCTGTTTTGCAGATTTTGCTGAACGGATGTGAGGAACAATGGTGCGCTTCACAGACAACGCAATCAATGCATGAGCCTGCACATCCTTAACATCCCAACGAGCTTATTCTGCCGTAGGCAAAACAACTCTAACAGTTGCAATCCTGGAAGCAAGACCTGCAACATCCTGAACATCGCCTACATCCTCAGAACCAGGACGTACATCAATTCCCTGCACAATGTTCCAGAAGCCCTTTGACACAAGAACATGTTTCATCATATAAGCCCACATACAATAGTTGTCCCCATCCAACCTGTCCTCATCAGCAAACATCTTGAACACATGTGTGTTGTTGTTGTCAGCCATGGTAAATGTTGCACTTGATGTGAAAACTGCCCAAAAATAGGAGAAACAGAGTGGGAACAACCTGTGCTATATAGTACAAACTGTAGAAGACTATAAGGCACCTGTTGTACAAAAAACGGCACTGACAAAAATTGTGTACAAAGTGACGAAATAGCCTGTGCAGTACTGCCTGCAGTGGAAATGAGCCCGAATCAAAAAGCTGAGCAAACGTGTACTAGAGCATCTGGCGACTAAGCCGGGGAGGCCGCAACCTTCTCTGATACCAATTGTTGGAATTAGGGTTGCAGAGAAACACACACAGCTTGGAGAAGACAAAGGAAGCTCAAGGCACACAATAGAGAGTGTATAACTTAGTGTGCTATGGAAAAATAGATAGCCCTACAGTGATGGGCGTATATACAATGCGCGGGGGAAAAAACTTCCTAAAGAGGGAAAAAATGCCCCGGCGGTCCTAGTGTGTTCACACACATCACTACCACATGTATATGGTAACAGAAATTCGCAGAGTTCCCTTCGTTTTTACATAAACTTTTCAAAAAAAACCATACCATTTATACGCCTCCTACATGCTATCCATGTAGGATCTCACATGAGATTTAAGGCCAATGAAAGAAATGAAATGAACTTTGTGCAAAACCATAACCGTACGAACTTAAAACCATTACCATAAGGAACTTAATTTGTGCAAAACCATAACCAAATTACCATAACCGGCCATAACCACTTTGATCAAAACCATAATGCAAATAACCACGACCATAAACAAAATTAACAATAACCATAAGCATAACCAAAAAGTTAAACATAACCATAAACAAAACAAGAACCATAACCATGTCTATACAAGAATAGGAGAAATAACCATGTTTATACAATGACAATGACAACGACAATAACCATAACCATAAGGAAAACAATAACTGTTTGAACAATAACCATAACCATATATGTCTATACGAAAAAGAGACACAGAAGCGTGTCTGTGTCTCACAAAGCATATATATGAAATCCACTGATAACTAGGCGTCACAACCTGCACATATGACAAGTCACAGAATTAGTATTGATATTACCTCACATATACTTATTTAATTAAATCAACTCACACATATTAACGTCTCACCTCAAGCGATCAGCGAGACTCTAAGGCCTCCCAGTCTATAGGCTCTCCTAAAGCATCAAGATCATTCAATACTTCATAGATACCTCTGCGATATCCATCTATCTCCTCCTGGCGTGTCGGGGCTCGATGCATCGCAAGATTCTGCGTTTATACAAAAATCAAAGTAATAAGAATACATGATTCATCACGTTTTAAAAAACGCCATAGTTAGGATTGGATTAGAAACTCACAAACTCATAGCGAAAGGTGTTGAAGCCTCCACTGTCAAGATGAGATGTCCCCCAGGTCATCTATCGTATCTGCGCGGCCTGACGATGCTGTCTGAACCACGTGTCTACTGTCCGCTCATCCTCCCTGATCTGCTTCCACGTCTCGTGTGGGATGCCCGAAGGCTTCGGTGAGCCGATCCTGAAAGCCTGCCAAGCTGCATCTCGTCGATGTTTCACGGTGTCTCGTGCAACACCCTTGATCCACCTCCTCGGAACAGCCTTTGAACCCAAAGCAGTCTAGTACTCTCTCATGATGGTCTCCACTATATAACTGACTTTGTCCTCATCCTGCTCAAGCCAAGGCGTCAGAATGCTGGTCGAAAACTGCAGCTCCGCGAGCTGGCAAATCCGCTGTCTCATCTCAGTCTTGACTCTACCCATGTCAACAGAACCATTTGCCCGTAGAGTATAGAGCTTGGAGGCACTAGGATCGTGTGCCCCCCAAGGCGTCCAAGGTGTGCCAAGAGGTGTGTCGAGAGGTGTGCCTGGGTAGGACGGGGGTCGTGAGCGAGGAGAGATCGAAGCATCTGTGGACCCTCCTCCATAGCAACCACCACCTCCACCTGACGATCGTCGAGATCGGCGAGTGCGCCTATGCTGCGGAGATGAGGACGTACCCGCCTCTGTCCCCCCCCCATAGGCGTCCCCTCCATAGGTGTCCCTCCCATAGGCATCGGACCGTTGGGTGTGAAGCCCGGAGGCGTAGTACCCGTGCCTCTGGCTACCCAATACTAAGAAGCCTCTGCCATCTGACTGGGTGTCATCCGTGTGACGAAGCCCATGAATGCATCTGCACTCATAGAAATGGGATCCGGAAACTGGTCTGCCACACTAAAGTCCTGCACAAAGAAAGTAAAATAAAGCATCACAACACCTTTGTTTAAATTAACCTTAAGATTAATTTTAAATCAATGTTTTCACACAAACACTTACAGGCCTAGGCCTCGACGAGTTAGGCATCATCGATAAGATCTTGCACCGTATCATCGTCTATCTCTAATTGCAAACATAACTCTGCCCCAACTCATTTTGGCCGATTGTCTTCATCCATTGCATCTTCATCTACAAGTGTCAATTCTGCCTCGTCTGCGTCATCCCTCGTATATCTATCAACTTCCTCTGCCATACCTTCGTCCATCTCATCTAATGTCACAATAGTATGGACGTCGTCTGACTGACTTTCCTCCAGGAGCTCTTGCCCTTCAAATACTTGTTTATTTCTTGGAGCAACCTGAACCACAAACCACCATTGTTGCTCTCGAGGGTCCGATACAAATACCACTTGATCGCAATGTTCGGGAGAGCAAATGTGTCGCTCGCATCTGTCCAAACCTTTGTAGAATCTATTTGCACAAGCTTGTTTCCATCTCTGCGTACCGTTGCATTGCGACCAGAAGTAATCACCTTGCACCACTTCACATCCAACAAAAACATCTCAAACCACCTGAAGCTAACTTTCAGGATATCTGACACCAGACCACAATAATCCAGGTTGCTAGTGCTCTCATTCGTGTCTTTGGCACTGGCCCTGCTCTTTTGCATGAAACTAACCATTACCCCACTGTCAAACGTGTTTCTTCTACTGTCAATTTGTTGTGTTCTGAAATGCTTTCCATGCGACCACAGTGCCATGTATGTATGATACTTCCAGTCACATCCAATAGCCAGCTCTTCCTCTTCTAGAGATATGGGTTCTCCGATCTGTCGAGCTGCTCTCATTGTCTTGTCCAACCATGCCATTGTAGGGAATTCAGGTAGAGGAGCGAGATAGTCTGGCAAGGGTAAGCCTCTAGTCGTTCGGCGTTGGCTGAAATCGTGTCGCTCCCTATTGCGTCTCTCTTTCTCTTCTTCGTACCTTTCAACCCCTTTTTTGCGGACCTTCACGCATAATCCTTTTTCTCTCTCTCTCTCTCTCTCAGATGTAGGTCCTATGTCGCGAAAATCAATGCCCATTTCGTAGGAGTCGTATCGTAGATTCTGTACGGTTTCTCTAGAAAACTCTCCGTACTTGTGCACATTCTCATTACATATACTACGCTTGCGCAGGATTTGATACTTGCAGAGCGTGCACGAGCATGCAATCTTTTTCTCCATGTTAGTTGATGACGTTGCCATCTACAATGATTATGAATGTTGTTTTAATATACATACTCCTCACAATGTAAACTACCTCGCATTCTCTAGTCTTGCCCAATCTCCGTATACCTCGATCCAGAGGTGTACGGAGATCAGGACCACCGGGTCAAAATCTCGTCTTTATTGGTCAAATCCTACATGGGTAGACACATACGTGCACTCCCAGGTGTACATGGCAATGCATGTAGCGGGCAAAACCCCTTTGCCTCTTTTAGTTCCATAGTTTCTTCTAGAGGGAGAGAGAGAGAGATAGAGAGAGTTTCTGTCCTTTTCACACAATTGGTCAGCCAACCTAACTCTTTCTCTCTCTCTTTCTCTATCCACTATCTATCTCTCTCTCTACCTCTGTAGCTATCTCTAGTTAATTCTCTCTCTCTCTATATATATATATATATATCACTCTCTATCTCTTTATTTCTCTCTCTCTGTCTACCTACCCTGTCCCTCATTCTTTTTCTCTCGATCTCGCTCTCGCTATCTCCCTTTCTCTCTCTGTCGATCTCGCTCTCGCTATCTCTCTTTCTCTCTCTATTTCCCTATTTCCCTATCTCTCTCTCTGTCTCGCTCTCCACTTCTCTATCTCTCTCTCTCTCTCTCTCTCTCTCTCTCTCTCTCTCTCTCTCTCTCTCTATATATATATATATATATATATATATATATATATATATATATATATATATATATATATATACATATACATATCACTCTCTTTCTCTCTCTCTCTCTCTCTCTCTCTCTCTCTCTCTCTCTCTCTCTCTATTCCCTATCTTTTTCTCTCTCCCTATTTCCCTATCTCTCTCTCTCTCTCTCTCTCTCTCTCTCTCTCTCTCTCTCTCTCTCTCTCTCTCTCTCTCTACTTCCCTATCTCTCTACTGATCGAACGAGCGACTAAGCTAGGGAGATCCAGACGCCCACGACTGCGGAGGCCAGACAACACAACATCGACAAAGGCTGCATCAAAGGATCCAGGTCACTTTGGCTTGACATGCACAATGCCCGTCAGACTGCTGACCATGGAGGAGATTGATGAGGTCCGCCAGCAACAGATGCTGGATCTCCTATGATCTACCTATCCGAGCTAACTGTTTTAGCTGCTTAGTCCACACCCAGCACTTTAGGATTCCATAATATTTTATTTTGTCATTTTGTCATCTTGTTATTCTGACTTTGTATCAGATCCACCACATTGTAACTTTCTGGTCTTATAGGTCACTTTGGCGTTTTGAAGACCTTAATATAACATTTTATTTCATTTCTTTCTTTAATTTTAATTTCCTACGCATACATTAATTCTCTCTCTCTCTCTCTCTCTCTCTCTCTCTCTCTCTCTCTCTCTCTCTCTCTCTCTCTCTCTCTCCTACACACACACACACCGCTCTCTCTCTCTCTTTCCTACACACACACACACACACACACACACACACACACACACACACACAGGATGTATAGAGAGAGAGAGGGGAGTTGGGCGGGGGGGGGGGGGGGGGGGGGGGGGGGCAAGAGTGTCATAATACCTGCATAGCAGGTTTCGGCCAAGATCTGAGTGCGCGCGTTGAAGGCGAAAATGGCCCCTGCGCGTGGGTTCCCGTTTTTTTCCCAATTTTTTAGCGTCAAAAAGTGCGTCGATATACGTGTTGAAATAGCCGTCAATATACGCTGGAAAATCATGCCTTTCCATGCATATTTCCACGTGCATATCGATGGCTATTTCGATGTGTATATCGACGAGGTAAAAGAACGTCGATATCCGCGTGGAAAGGTACGGGCGTCGATATATAGGGCGTCGATAACTTTGGGTTATGTTGTAGTGAAATGAGGTGGGCGAGTTTCTTTTTGCAATTTAATTTTTATATTGCTCACATTTCTGGCAAGCACAATCAAGTGGCCAATGCACTTTCACGATGGCCAAGAGTAGATAGGGTAACAATATCAACTTACAATGAACCATCTTTTATGATAGTTAAATATGCTACTAACCTAGACTTTAGTAATATGGTAATAGCCTTTACAAACGGAAGAAAAAAAAAGAACCATCCACTTTAGAGTACGGTTATCTTCCATGCCTCAATAGGCTACATCCTAATCACTTCCCATACTCCTCCTATATGCGGGGCAACAAGTATTCAAACCTACTCATCTAGGAATAGAAGCAAGTAGATTAATTACTTGATGCAGGTAGATTAATTGTTATTGCAAAGTAGATTAATTGTTGCTTTGGGCACAAGTTGATGCATAAAAGTTTACATTTTTATGCATTCAAATGATTAGGGAACACAAGGATTAATGGTGTTCACAAGTTCTTGATTGTTTTCAAGCTAAGATTGATTTTTTCTCTTAAGCAAAAGCTTGGTGTATGAAGCTTCCTTCTTCATACCGCCAAAGAGGTCTCAAGGAACACAAAAATTGTATTGTACCAAGTCTCCCTTAATGGGAGAATCTGTAATATAAATGCCTATTGGAAAGGGGGACCGGCTCCACATAAATCTGGTCCTCAACTATTGTCATGTTCTTTAAACTCTCTCTTGCAAAAGTATTGTTGATGCCTATTTAATCAAGTGTTATGATTAAGTTGCTACTACCAATTAAGTTCACCCTCTATGCTCTCAAAGTAGTCTCACAAAATTGCTCACTCTAATTCTCTTAATTACGCTATTCTACAAGTTATTAGTCCATTTCCATTACAGTTCATGTGGTTGAGGAGATCGCTATATGTGGAGTAGTGAATGCTAAAGACTCTCAAAGATTTTGTGCGACTACGGGCCTAGCCAGAGGCATGCATGGCCGAAGGATGAATGTGCAAGAGGTATTTGTTTACATTTTAGAGTATTTGGCACAAGTTGATCCCTCAATGCCTTGCATGTGGTCAAATGAGGAGGATTCAAGGATGCCTGCATACCTATCAAGTAGAAAGGGGAAATCATTTAGCATGGACATGGATCTACGTCGAGTCATCAACAACTTTTGCATCCTTAATGCAAAGGTTATGACCAAGGGGGTGGATTTGTGGAAAATTTCAAAGGCAAGGCGTTTGCAAGAGAGGGAAGCATGGAAGAAAGATCATGGAGGTAGGAGGGCACCCCCAGTTCCTCGACACCTTGCATGTTTCCCAGATCTTATTAATGCCGAATGGATCCATGCAAGAGTGACCTAAGCAAAGGCATGCAAAGGGGACATCACCGATAAAGAATGGGAGTATGCACGAGGTTGTGTGTCGACGGTATATATAGTACTCATATATATCTATCTATCTACTTCTCTGCCCTTATTTTCTTGTAACATAATACCAATGTCACTCATTACTGTATATCCCATCAATCGATCAACCAAAAATTTGGTTCGTAGTTCTCGTAACACCTCGGGGAAGAACCATTTTTTCCACTAATGAAGTAGAGACCATCTTGGATCCTCTCCCACCTACGTAACTTTGGATGAGGGTGAGACAGGGGTTGAAGAGAATGATGATTTGAGTCCCAACGTCATCAAAATCTCATCAAGGATGATTGCCATGATGATGATGATGAAATTGCCCCTAGGAAGCTCTACTTAGTCAATCATCAAACAAGAAGTTAACAAATCGAGAGTCAATTCCAATTAACCTAGCCCTTGATCACATGTCTAAATAGCTAGTTCATGATAGCAAAGTGTGAAAACATGATGGATATGACAATGAACGCAAAGGGATCCTTGCAAGTGCTAATAGCTAAGAAATGTTGGTTTCCATGTCCCCTCCCATTTACAAGAGAATGAGGAAGGTTCTTGAAAAAGTGCAGGCCACTTGCACATTGTTGCAAGATAGAGCTTGAAGAAACTAACATACGTGCCACCATGTGGTAAAATATGGTCACACTTCACAGTATATCTTGGAGGATGTAGGTAGAAAACGAGGGGTTCCACTTGTAAAACAGGCTTTGTCTATGTTTTGCTATAATGAGATGAATCGGCTACCTCAATTTGTGAGAGCCAATCCAAAACATGATGGATGTCGATGTTGTGCAGGTCTCTCTTGTGGGCATATGCGAAGTCCAAGAAAGTAGTGCCCATGCCTCGGTAGAAGATGTCATTTATGTTGTACTTCTCATCTCTGACGGTGTTTGCTTTGCATGTTGAGGCGCATGCATAACTCTGAGATGGAGCTTCCTCTTCATATTTTCATGTTTATCCATCTACATAGCTATTGTTTCAAATTTTAATCTCAATTTTTTTTTCATTTTTCAAAAAATTGAAATAATGTTCTCTATTCTTTTCATAAACAAAATAGTGGAAACTCAAAAATTTGAACGTTTAAGCGCTAAAGCGAGGTCAGTAATCAGCACAGCAATGTGTGCGGCAATATCCGTAGTATGTTTGTGGTAATATTCACGGTATGTTTGTGGTAATATCCGCGGCAATACTTGAAATGGAAAAAATTGTGCTCCCGTCCCCCTCTCTCTTCTTTGATCGTCCCATTTTGGACTCTCTCTCTCTCTCTCTCTCTCTCTCTCTACAAAATGCGGTAAAAGGTCGCAATAAACGTGTTGAGAATTTCATTGTGTCTACTATATAGTAATTTGTAAGAAACTAGGCAACTAGGCTCTCTTGGATCCTCCTCCTAAACTCCCTTTATAGGTGGGCTCCTAGCCCCTTTCCCTAGACGGATCCCCTGTCCACACTGCCTAGCCCGGCCCTTGGCCGTAGTCCATGCCTAGACTAGTTCTTAGGGTACAGGACCCTTGTCCTGACATTACTCCCCCCTTAAGGAAGAGTTTTCGTCCTCAAAAACACAAGTAGTAATATCTTCTTAAGAATACCAATGTTCTCTTTATTGACGTCCCATAAGTGAGCCAGTTGTCTGTATGACCGATAATTGGTGCAGTGAGGAGGTTCAATGAAACCAAGAGGAATATCTTGATTTTCAACATTGTTGTCTGTTTGAAACCACTTGGGTCTAAATGGTAACTCCATATATAGCTCACTTGAGTGCTGTAAAGGAGTAACCACAACTAAGAGTCGCTTGGGTTTAAATGGTAACTCCATTTATAACTCACTTGAGTACTGTAAAGGAGTAACCACAACTAAGAGTTGTCCAACGGCATAACGAGTTTTCAGATCTTCTGAAGGTACTGGAATAATGCAAGGAAACCTTGGCGTAACTTTCCATGCAGTTGTGAGAAAGATTTCCTACTCGCCTGAGTATATTGAAAAGTCTGTTACATGTTTATCCCTAATGAAGGTTACTTGCCAACATAGTCTATCAGCACACCTCGTAAGTCCTTGACGTATGAAAGTATTGACACAATCTCCAACCCCACCACAAGAGGTGTTCAAAGTCGATAATCGTACTTAAGCAAATTCTAGAATGGGAAGAAAATCATCTATTTAGAAATGCGTTGTGTTAGCGTATGCTCTTAGTAGATCCTGTAGCACAAGATTACTCTTTGTAATTTTTGTAATCTGCCTATCCCCTTGGATAACTGACAGTGTTGAGGTGTGTTTTCCTCACGGTTTACAGACAGTCGTCCCAGATGACTGGTAAACGGGGAATCACAGTAGTGTTTAACAATGGTGAAGAATCAACAATGTCCGAAATAACCATCGTGGTTAACTTGAAAAAAAATCCAGAAACGCCCAAACCAAGCCATGACCTCTATTGGTGATTAGTGGATTTAAAAGTAATCTCATAGAGATAGTGCACATAGAGTGCAAAATGCTTCATCAACAACTATCTGTGGAATATTCATGCCATTCCAAATCAGCCTTTGCTAAACACTAGGACCCATAACACCTAGTGTGCATGCATTTAGCAAAAACTAACCCGAACCTGTATATCCACAACGATCCTTGCCAATACTTATGGAAATTGTGATGCGCCTAGCACACAATAAAAGGAATGTAAATAGTTCTGAAAGGAAACTAAATACTGTTAGTTTGCAATCTTTTGTAAGCCTTGCTGAAACGTCTGAATCACAATAAAAGGTGAAACATTGATCACTTCGAGATACAGACAATGAAACTTTGTCATTAACAGCTTATAGCCTTGCTATATGTATAAACAACTATCTGTAATGTTGTTTAGCATTACTTGTACCTTAACAAGTCATTCTAAGTATCCGATAATTTTTGGCCACGAAATTGCGCCTGATACGTCGTGCTAAAAATGGTCTAGAAAATAGATGTGACCAGTACCTAGGGACTTTGTCGTGACACATAATTGACATAATGGCGCCAATGTCAGTCCAGAGACTCATATTCTCCACGTGTGAAATATGTCTCATATAAGGATGTGTGAAAAGGAACATCCTTCAAGTACAAGACGTACTTGTGTGTGGAGGTAACTACAGACACTCTACGACGGGAGTGAGAGGGACCCTCATTCACTGCTCCACACTGGCTAAACCGAACTCCTTGCGTTCCTAGACCCATGTTGTTCTTGTGTGTGGAGGTAACTACAGACACTCTACGACGGGAGTGAGAGGGACCCTCATTCATTGCTCCACACTGGCTAAACCGAACTCCTTGAGTTCCTAGACCCATGTTGTATCCCATGTGACAACATGTGTCATATTGAATCCTACAAGTGGATTCATAACAGCATAAGGCAGAAAGATAGATTGGACATTTGGCCCAAAATACTGTGTGTCGACATGCCCTTGGCATGGCTCTATAACATTCAAGCATATTTATACGTCTTGAAAAACCAAGCAAAGCAGACTAAAAATGAAATAACACCAAATCAATAGATGCGTACATGGAGATTTGAACGTAATGTTCACAGACCCGTATTCAAATGGAGAGGAGCACGTCCCCTACTTGAAAACAAACAATATTGCACTGGGAACCCTGTTTGTTGCCTTTGCAACCTATGCCCGTGAATTAGAGTCTACGTAGTCAAATCCCTTGATAAGACTTCTTTGTAGAAACTGCTCAACTAGGAGATAACGGTAACCAACCAACCGTGTACCGATTGAGTGGAATCAACTTAAAAAGTGTGTTCGTCTACTACCGCGTGGTAGATTGCGGAATTCTTTCCTTGAAAGTAGAACTGGGAGAGATCAACTGTGATCCTCAATGCAGATCAAATTGTGATCCATAATGCCTATGGGGTGATGTAGCAATTACGCGCTGGTTCTTACCCCAAAACCGTATGTCCATAGATACTTTGTAGTGCTATAGAGAGAGCAGGAGACGCACACGAGTGAACTACCGATCCCTTACAACCATGTTGTCACCCCGCAAAACGTGAGTTGTAGGACACATGTATCATATACACCCTAATTCAGTGATCTTGCATGCATCTCGGAATGTTTTCAGCAGATCATATAAGCCGAGATGATGTGACTGGTCGTACCAAAAATGATTGTGGCAGAAAACAATTGGGGTTTAACAGTACCCAACTCAAAAAAACTTACAATACACTGAAAATTCCATATTGAAGTATGAGAAAATGGCTACGCATAACATATTCAAAAAGCCATATAACTACTGTGCCGTGCACCAAAACTGGAGTTTATGTCAAAGCACAAACTCATGCATCATGCTTAAGTTTTTCGACATGTGGGCACTGCTTTTTCAGATGTGTTCCTAAGCAAATAAAGCATATTTTTTTACTTTTTGCACGTTGGTCGTGCCCTGATGTTCCGACAACCGAAGTATTGTGGACATGTTGGACCTCTTTGGTCATAACTGTTAAATTGGCAACCCCCTGGGTTGCTGGCAAGTGGAGAGCTGATTCTGGTAGCATTTTGTAAATTAGTTGTGTAAGATTTTCTACTTGTGTAACCAAGACTTGAGCCCTGACAGCGAGCTTGCGAAATTGGGCATCCAAAGTTTTCCAGTCCTGTCGAGTGAGAAACTCCCTGGCATCTGGCAATTGACTGTCATCCTCTAGAATATCCAACATGCTTTGTGGAGGAGGGGTTTGTAAATGAGGAGACAGAGATTGATCACCTGGGTTTGCACCATCCATCCCCGTTGCCACGAGGGTACTCTCCGTGAGAGTATCCGACCCCATGACATCCACAGGTGGAGCCCATTCGATATATTCAAAGTCAAACATGTGTTGATCATCAATTTCGGCACTCATGGCGAATCTGTGTTGTGCGAACACAAGAGAAAACAGTACCTTGGAATGCAACAAAAACTCGTAATTGTATCGAATACAAAGGTAGTTAGCCGTGCTAACCTCGCCGGCGGTCGTAAAGAAGGTGAATTTCCAATCCCGTTAGAATTGGCAAAGAGGTGAAATCACCGAGGAACTTCAGCACTAGCTCGTAGCAGGTCGCAATAATTAACTGGGTAATTCTGTCTTCAACTGAATTGAACGTCTAAGTTGAAATCGGATTGTACATCCCAAGACACCACGAAATCATCACTTGATTTGCAACCGAGGATGCCCTTGGAAACACCGATGTATGTTTCGTATGCTTCGGCGAAGTTATGGTTACCGTGTATGGTCGACTCGGGTGGTGCTTTGAATGACTCTTGAAGTCGTTGCTATAAAACAGTAGGTGATGTAATTTCTGCAGTCGGACCTTGGGAAGGTCGTACTAGAGATTAGCTTGGTCGAATTGCTCGGCTTGCTTCACCGGAAGCTTGCCGGCACTTACTTATGTCGCCCCCTTGGTGGGAAGAGCCGTAGACTTATGGCCAAGACTCAATTCAATGGCCCAAGGCCATTTAAATGTGAGCTCCCAATCTTTTGAAGGGCAGGCAGCGAGCAGGTTTTGACGAAGAGGATGAAGGAGATGTGGTGGCTCGCACAAACCGGCTTCGGCCGTAGGGAGTTGGCTCAGGCCCTATCTCCGGAGGGCGCTCCTTCCTAGCCCAAGAGAGCATGCATTCATGCACCACACACACGCTTCCAAAACGGGAAGCTTTCTCGATTTAGGCACAAAATCCGGCTATTTTGGAAAAAGGCCTTATAAGGCTACGGTTCTCACCTAAAGGCTCTTTTTTTAGGAGCCAAAGGTGACCACGCCTAGAGAGAGGGTGGAAGAGAGTCCCAAGCTCTGATATCAGTGTAAGGAACTAGGCAACTAGGCTCTCTTGGATCCTCCTCCCAACCTCCCTTTATAGGTGGGCTCCTAGCCCCTTGCCCTAGACGGATCCCCTGTCCACACTGCCTAGCCCGGCCCTTAGTCGTAGTCCTTGCCTAGCGTAGTTCTTAGGGTACAGGACCATTGTCCTGACATAATTGCATTGGACTTAGGATTTGCTACTTCTAACTAGCAAGTCAACATAATTACTGTATAGAGTTCTAACTCGCAACTCCATGTAGTTGCATTAGACCAAGGATTTACTGCTTCTATGTAGCTACTCCACGTAGTTACTATATAGGAAATCTAGAGGTACTTGAAAGTTTCTAGTTCCATCTAGCAATTATAGACCTATCGTATAGGAAGCTATGACTTTGCTAGTTCAATCTAGCAAAAACCTCCTTATTTCCTACTTCAATCTAGGAAGTACATGGAACCCAAAGCTAATTTCTATATGGTAACATGTGAGAGAGTGTTGAGTGTGTGAGTGAGGCGCGCGCGCATCTATAAAGAGTATGGCATCCTACTGCAGCTCCTAGCTGGTCAAAATGTGGTAGTATTCTGAATTGTTTCTGCATTGCTGCAAGCTTATATCGGCAAGTAGAACGAGTAGTGTGAGAGCGAGCGTGAGTGTGTGTGAGTGAGAGTGAGAGTGAGAGTGAGAGAGAGAGAGAGTGAGCGCGTGAGCGTCGAGCGAGAGTGTTGAGTGTTGTGAGGGAGTGTGTGTGTGTGTGTGTGTGGGTGCAGGGGAGAGGGAGAGAGAGAGAGAGAGAGAGGGGGAGAGACGATAATCGCTGCTTAAGGTTTCTTGTGATCAGTTATAGTTATAGCTGTGGAGACAGTGTAACTAGGTTTAATGTCATCAGCTCTAGATCTGCTGCGATAATATGAATGATATAATAATGGCTAGTAGGATGATCAGCGGAAGTGAAACGAGGCAGAGCCGGGCAAGGAAAGTAGTAGAGGACATACGGGCCACCAAGTTTGGAATCGGGCGCTCCCAAAAGAACCCCTTGGCCCTGGACATGCACCAGGCCATCACCCACCTTGCTGCCGAACTCTACCAGAAGGACCTCCACTTTGTCATGGAGCTTGTCCAGGTTTAATACCTGCTTGGCAAATTCTTCTGTAGCTTATTAATTCCTTTTGTGAGAGTGAGTGTGTGTGTGTGTGAGAGAAAGAGAGAGAGCTGCATACTACACCCATTAATATATACACAAAAAGTTTTGGACAGATTCTCACAATAATTCTCACATTGTGACTTAACAAAACATGATGAGCTCCTGTGAGGGAGACACTGCATACCTAGCTAGGTGCTGAGGGGTAGCGTAGCGGATCGCCGACCTGGTGGTCCCCTAACCCCGACTGCACCTAGCTAGGTATGCGGTGCCTCCCGAGCGGAAGCTCATGATGCTATGCACTCTACAAAAAACAGAGAGAGACTCCATATATGCATTTTCCTACATGAGGAAATGTCTAAATCTTGTTGGGATAGATTGAAATCATGCTTTGTATCAAACTCCGCAATTTACACCAGATAATCAGTGTAAATGCTGCACCACACCTCGGCTGTAACTCATGATGGCACTGTTTCAAATGCATGCTCTAAGCTGACGTTTGTGCATGGTGTGACAGAACGCAGATGACAACACATATGCGGAAGGGATTGTCCCCGAGCTGAAATTCATCCTGGTGGAGGCAGATGTGGCAAGCGTTGGGGTTGAGTGGACATTGCTTGTTCTCAACAATGAGGTGGGCTTTTCACAAGCTAATGTGGAGTCTCTTTGCAGTATTGGCCTCTCCACTAAGAAAGGCAAACGGGGCAGTGGCTACATCGGAGAAAAAGGTGTGCGCGCGCGTGCTCTCTCTCTCTCTCTCTCTCTCTCTCTCTCTCACCAATTTGGCCTGTGTGTGTGTGTTTGAGAGAGAGAGAGAGAGAGAGAGAGAGAAGAGCTCCATGGAACTAATCACAAACATAATGCCATGGCTTGCTTGTGATTGTAAAAGCAGGTATTGGTTTCAAGAGCGTATTTCTCATAACACGGCATCCAATAGTCATTAGCAATGGATATCGAATCCGGTTTAACGATGCGCCTACACCTGAAACGGACCTTGGATACATAGTGCCAGAGTGGGCGGCACAGCCAAGTGATGAAGACCTCTTGGATTGCATCGGTGGGGCCAAGCTTCCAAGCACCATCATTGTGCTGCCTATCCGTTCCGACAAGGTCCAGCCGATGCGAGAGCAACTGTTTCAGCTGTCTCCTCAGCTTGTTCTGTTCCTAAACAAAATAGAGAAGCTCTCTGTTCAGCAGCTGGCCTCAAGCCATGCAAACAAAAGCAATGCAGCTGCCAAACTTCTGAAAAGCATGTGTGTACAACGGCATAGAATACCGTCTCCACGTGCATGTCTTTCCCTCATTCCGAACACATGCAGCCATTCTGTGGTCTGCTTATCTTCTTCCAACCAAGAAGCCATCTACCATGTGTGGCAGCAGGAGTTTCCTGTATGTGCTGATCATGAGGTAGACAGCCGGCGTCATGTCAAAACTTGTATGATCACTCTAGCATTTCCCCTGAATAATAAGAGGATACTAAGTCATGGTGAACCAGATGTCTATGCCTTCCTGCCTACCAAGATTAGTGCAGGCTTGCCCTTCCTCATCAATGCTGATTTTCTTCTGGTATCTTCTCGAGAGAATCTAAGGTTTGGTAGTAAATGGAACACAGGTATTCTGTCTCGTATCCCAGAAGCATTTATGGCTGCCTTCATGTTCCTTTCCAGAGCTGTTCATCATTTAAGCTCGTCTGGCATCCAGCTCCGGAGCATATATAGCTTCGTGCCTTGTGCAAGGCTCTCAGTTCCAGAGCTTGGATTTGTCCGAGACTCTATAATTGAGCAAATGAAGCAGCATGATACAATTTTATGTGCTGGGAATGTTGGGCAATACTTGCCTTTGGGTGGAGCTGGACACTGTGATGCAGGATGTTTTTTCTGCCCCCCTCACGAAGCACGAGTTATTCATCCAGAATTTGGGCAAATTCTTGAGCTGGCTGCAAAAGCGAATATTCCCCCACCCAAAGCACTACTATGTCAATCAGCATATATTGTGGATGCCAAGCTCGTAGAAACTCATCCGTCTCTATTCTCAGTTCTAAAGGTAGCTTCTTATGATGAGCAAGAGTACATTCAGATTGTCAGAAGCCCTGCCTGGCTACAAAGCTTGACAGAAGCCATGTATGTCGAGGTTCTTTATTTTCTCATGTATTATAACTCAAAGCAGCCAGCTATTTCAATGCAAAACCTGCCGCTGATCAAATATCTGGATGAAAAGGGCAACACACAGCTTCTTGCACCTGAACACAAGGATGAAGTGCCTGTCTACATCTCAGAAATTCCAAAAGATGAGCTGATTGTGTCCCGATGGAGACCCACATTCCAACCCTGGGTTAGGGTACAATTTATGCCCACAAAAACAGTGAAAGCAATCAACATGACTCCAGCAGAGAAACAGAAATCTCTGTATATGTGGTTGAAAGAAATTGCCAATGTGGAGCATCTCTCAGTGATAAGTTTCGGAGAGTCTCTCATAAAGCGATGTAAAGAAAGGAAATTAGATGCATGCCTTACATTAAATGCTATGCACTTCTTTCTTCATGCCAACTACGAGGGGTACCTCCCTCTTGGTCAGGATCTCAGATGCAGAGCTGTGAAAGACCTGCCACTCATCGATAATTCTGGAGCTGTGCACCAAGATTTCAGCGGCCCTATTCTCTTGCCAGCTTCTGTGTGCATGTGGCCAAGAATACTCTTGCACAACGCATGGAAAGGTCATGTCATTTTCCTGTCAGAAAGCTACTTGAAGGTTCCTTCATTTATGCCTGCCCGTGTAGAAGCAGAGGAGGTGGTCCAATTCCTGAAAATGGCCATTGGTGCATCAGATATCTTTGACATCTGTAACCCTCCAAATGTTCTCATGCCCATACAAGCCCCATGGCTATCGGCAGATGATTGCATGTCGTTTCTAAGTTGGATCCAAGCATTACCTTGCAAACCTAGCAATCTCATGGCAAGCTTGAAGGAAAGCTCATGGGTGACAACTATGAATCATGGTTATAAAAAGCCATCACAATCATTCCTACATATAGAGCAATGGAGTGGAGCGCTGCAATGTGAGGACGTTCCAGTTGTGAATGCAGGATTCTATGGTGATCTCCGGCCCTTCACAACAATCCTGACAAGTCTTGGCATGGTCACTAAAGTAGCAGATGGGGTCGGGGTGAATGCTGTAGCAGAACATGTGAAAGAGTTAGCTGGCCAAGGAGCTATCGAGGTGCGAAGTGGTACTGCTGGTAGATGGTACAGATATTTGCGGCTTCACAATTGGATGGGATGGTCAGGAAAATCAACCCAGAAGCTGATCTGGGTGCCTGGTTTTACACCAAGGTGGTCATCAAGCTCAGCTCTGGGTTCATGGAAGTGCTCAGATGAGTGTGTCATAGATGACTCTGGGGGCCTCTTTCATGAGAGACTGACCATACTCAGCAAAGTTTACACGGATGAACTTGTTCTGGCATTTTTTCAGCAGAACATGGGAGTTGCAGCAACCCCAGGAACAGAGAAGTATTGCGAGCTGTGGGTGGACTGGGGTGAGACGTATGGGTTTGAGGTGACAGAGGAAGCATGTAAAAATGCATGGTCTATAATTGCCAAGGGTTGGAAGACCTGCTCCAAAACATCCATCCAATTTTTCAAGGCCAAATGCAGGGTTCCCTATATGGTTTCAGGAAAGATACAACTAGCTAGACCAACGGAGGTACTATTTGCTGACAACCTGTCCCTGGCAGAGGTATTCGACGGGAGCACCACCGTGAAATTTGCATGGTACCCCAAAAGTGCAGCAGAGGCTTCATGGGTAGAGGACCTTGTCAATTGTTTTACGGACATAGGTGTGAAGAAACTATCCACGGCCCTTGCAGCAGATGGAGGAGCTGGAGGGCCCTTTGCTAATTATGACAGCATTAAGTTACTCCCGCCCAATTTCCAGGCGGCCTCGGTTGGGTCCAAAATGAGTTGCTGGCGGCTGGGCATGTACAGGGCGATACTAGGTTACCTAGCTCACCCAGAGCAGGGCCTCTCATTTCAAGCCCGAAAGCGGATGCTCATGCAGCTCGAGAATGTGGAATTCCTTCAAGTGGAGGAGGTCAGCGAAGTGCAGTATACCGTAGCTCTAGCAGGAAAGGCATACAAAGCCAGCAAGAAGGGTTATGCAAGGTGGGAGAAGGGTCAGAAAAGGCTATATGTTGCAAGGCCATTAAACGCATGCAACAAGGTGAAGATAGCGCACGAGCTTGCGGGAGAAGTGGCCAAAGGTGTTGTCGGCGCCGAAAGAGTGGTCCTAGTGGAAGGACTGCATGAACTACTGCTCCTTGCAGCTGGCTTTGAGTTTGAGGACAGCGCAGTACAGCAGCTACTACTACTGCGCAATCTGCGCCTGACTGTTGAAGACGACGCTCTTTTGGAGGCTCAAAAGGGTAAAATTAGCTAAATTTTGAATCCCTTGGTGAGATCAGAGAAGCATATGGGTTTCATTTTGCGCCGTGCCTATCACACTCTTTGTGTGTTAAAGTCTTTGCCACCCTCCCACCCCAAAATATGAAAAATAAAAAAACAAAAAACCTGGCATATATAAAAAATTAAAAAACAAAAAACCTGGCATAATTATACATGTAGAAGATCTTATAAGGACCGACTTGTTTTGGAGTTTTTCTTGAGCTTGCTATATCTTTTTTGTATATCTTTAACTCTGAAATCAAAAAGCACAACTTACATATCAAGTTTTCTCTTGACAGTGTCCAATGTAGCCTTGTTCTTAGTTTAAATAAGCCTTTTCCAACAAGCCCACTATTCAAGAGAAGTATTTTTGTTGAGCACATTGAGCACACGCTTCAGAGTCACTTGCATGATTGTATCTTGAAATAATACTCACTACAAAAAAAAAAGTGTCATCGATGCAGATATCGACGCATCGCGTCGCTGTTTGCGTCGATATATGCGTCGCTGTGAACTTGTCGCTATTTGCGACGCAGATATAGCGACAGATAGCGACCTAGATAGCGACGACTATAACAGAAAAAAATGTCTTGGGCAGAGGGCAGGTAGCCTGGTCTGTGCCCAGTTAAAAGATGGACACAGCCACAACCACACTTCCTGCTCTCTGTCTAAAAAAGCGAGCAGCACCAAAATCAACCATGCTCCCGCGCGTAAAAATTTCGGCAGAGTTCCCTTTGTTTTTACATAAACTTTTCAAAAAAAACCATATCATGTATACGCCTCCTATATGCTATCCACGTAGGATCTCACATGAGATTTAAGGCCAATGAAAGACAAGTACCGTACCAACTGAAAAGCATAACCATAACGAAACAGAACCATAACTTAAAAGCATAACCGTAACGAACCATAAGCATAACTTAAAAGCATAACCATAACGAACCATAACCATAACTTAAAAGCATAACCATAATGCAGATAACCATAACCATAAACAAAATTAACAATAACCATAAGCATGACCAGAAAGTTAAACATAACCATTAACAAAACTTGAACCATAACTATGTCTATACAAGAAATAGCTATAGGCGCGCCATGGTCCACTTAATTTTAAATCAACGTCTTCACACAAACACTTACAAGCCTAGGCCTCGACGAGTGACGCATCATCGATAAGATTTTGCACCGTATCATCGTCTATCTCTAATTGCAAACATAACTCTGTCCCAACTCGTTCTGGCAAATTGTCTTCATCCATTGCATCTTCAATCTACAAGTGTCAATTCTGGCTCGTCTGCGTCATCCCTCATATATCTGTCAGCTTCCTCTGTCATACCTTCCTCCATCTCATCTAATGTCACAGTAGTATGCACGTCGTCTGACTGACTTTCCTCCAAGAGATCTTGCCCTTCAAATACTTGTTTATTTCTTGGAGCAACCTGAACCACAAACCACCATTGTCGCTCTCGAGGGTCCGGTACAAAGACCACTTGCTCGCAATGTTCGGGGAGAGCAAATGTGTCGCTCGCATCTGTCCAAATCTATGTAGAATCTATTTGCACAAGTTTATTTCCATCTCTGCGTACCGTTGCATTGCGACCAGAAGTAATCACCTTAAACCACTTCACATCCAACAAAAACATCTCAAACCGCGTGAAGCTTACTTTCAAGATATCTGACACCAGACCACAGTAATCTAGATTGCTAGTGCTTTCATTCGTGTCTCTAGCACTGGCCCTGCTCTTTTGCATGAAACTAACAATTACCCCACTGTCAAACGTGTTTCTTTTGCTGCCAATTTGTTGTGTTCTGAAATGATATCCATGCGACCACAGTGCCATGTATGTATAATACTTCCAGTCACATCCAATAGCCATCTCTTCCTCTTCAAGAGATATGGGTTCTCCGATCTGTCGAGCTGCTCTCACTGTCTTGTCCAACCATTCCATTGTAGGGAATTAAGGTAGAGGAGCGAGATAGTCTGGCAAGGGTAAGCCTCTAGTCGTTCGACTTCGCCTCAAATCCTGTCGCTCCCTATTGCGTCTCTCTTTCTCTTCTTCGTACCTTTCAAGCCATTTTTGCATCGGCGTTGAATTTAGTATACAGAACTTCATGATCTTTTCTCGTATGGCCAGGTTCATTTTTTTCAGCACCCCTTGCCCTTGCGGCTCCTCTCCCACCAGTCTTGCATCCTCCTCATCGCTCCACAATTGAGGCATTTCTGGGTCAGAAACGGATAGAAATTCGGTCGTCAATACAAGAGACTCTTGCACCATCCATCCTTCTGCCATGCTCCCCTCTGGACGCGCTTTTTGGCGAACAAAACCCTTAACTGTTTTCATGAACCGCTCTAGAAAGAACATCCAACGGCTGTGGACTGTACCTGCCACTGCAACCTCATCTACTACATGGACGAGCAAGTGCATTTGGATAGTTAGGCAACTTGTGGGTAGATACTTCTCAATCATGCAAACTGCCTCAATAGAGTTAGCCCTTGGGACTGCAATAGATTCCTCCCGTATCTCCTTGGAAGAGATCCACCGCACTAGCTCTGAAATCTTGTATATGCAGGTCCGCACTTCCTCCGTTAAACACCCGTTGATCGCAATTGGAAGAATGAACTGCAAGAACTTATGCCAGTCGTGCGATTTTAATCCTGACAGTTGATCGTCACGGGTGAATGCTGTCTTGAGACATCGCATATATCCTGTTGGCGTCCTGAACTCTGAAATCACCCTTTTCACTTGTCGCTCTTCGTTTTTTAGCAATACCCATGGCGCTCTTAGAAGTTTTTTTTGGCCAGCTGCATTGGTGAAAGGCCATAGCTCTGGCATCTTTCCAACCGACTGCAAATCATCTCGTGAAGCTCGATTGTCTTTCATTCCCATGATTGTCTTCCAGAGGAGCTCTCCCACATTCTTTAATATATGCATTGGATCCACCAAATGGTTAATTAGTAGATAACCCCAGTACGGCAATGTATGGAGAATGGACAAACGTTTCGTTCCTGGAACAGGTTGTCCCTCATGTTGCTCCCATCGGCGACGCCACTCTTGTACATGCATAGGACGACATTCGACGCGACCAAGCTGACCTTCGCGCAAGTGATGGCCATCTGGAAGATAACGGTGGTGGCCTTGATAAATTGTCTTTCGAAGAGAGACAGAATAGCGCACATCCAAAGACTGCTCGCAAATTGGACATGCATTGTATCCCGAAGTTGTTAGCTCTGCATATATTAAAGCATGAATTAGGCCAAGGCAAAGGGCTTGCGAATAGGGAGAATTTTGTAAATCAATAACCATTACCAGAAGCTTCTCCGTATCCTGGCCAATCATGCATAGTCCACATAAGAAGTCCATGGATCCTTGCATGCTGTTGTCCTATTGGTTCAACCGCATCTGCTATGTCAGTCCCATGCCATAACTCTTAGAGCTCGTCAACTAGTGGAGATAGATAAACATCCATGTTTTTTGCCTTGAACTTACCAGGTACAATCCAACTTAATATCAAATGACCGTTTTTCATAGCAAGCCACGGTGGGAGGTTGTAATTGATAAGGCACACAGGCCAAGTGCTCCATGACGAGCTTCTCAAGCTAAATGGATTGACTCCATCCATTGCCATGCCCAAATGCAAATTGCGTGGTTCACTCTTAAAATGTGGCTAGAAATCTTCAATGTGC
>NC_140946.1:103928333-103933333 GCF_014529385.1 Adiantum capillus-veneris
TTATCCCATGACTAGCCAGAAATGCATTAAATTCATGAGACATATACTCCCCCCCTCGATCGGAACGGAGGGTGTCCATAGTACATTTCGAGACATTTTCAGCCATAGCTAAAAATTATTTGAAGCACATAAAAACTTCGAACTTCACTTTAAGCGGGAATACCCATGCATGCCTGGAGTAATCATCAATGAAAGTCACGAAGTACAGGTAATTTCCCAAGGAAGGAGTTGGCATGGGCCCACAAACATCACTATGCACAAGCTGCAACCTGCATGTGGCCCGAACTAAACCATCCTTTGGAAACTTAGAACGGTGCATCTTACCCAAAATACAGCCTTCACAAACATGTTTCACAGGTGCTTCAAGAGGCGGCAAAGAAGCAACCATATGAGATTTCTGCAAATGCAGCAAACTGGAAAAATTCAGATGACCAAAACGTGCATGCCAAAGTTTTGCATCTGAAATAGCCCTTGAATCTGCAACAGCATTTGCAAAATTTTGTCCACACTTATCATACAAAGTGAGCTTATAAATCCCACGGCACAAAAGGCCAGATGCAACAATTTCAACACCAAAACTGAGATCATGAATTGTACATCTGTCATCCACAAATTTGACTACAAGTCCAAGTCTAGCAAGTGCGGATACAGACAAGAGATTTTTCTTGATCCTAGGTACATAAAGTGCATCAACAAGTGTGAAAGAACTGCCATTAGCAGCAGTAAGCACAATCTTTCCAACTCCCTGAACTGGATAAGAGGCATTGTTGGCACAAGTGACTGAATTCCCATGAGGGAAAAACTCGAGAGAGGTAAACAATTCACGATGTGAGGTAATGTGCTTTGTAGCACCACTGTCGAAATACCACACATGTGAATCTGCCGCAACTGACAAGCATGCATCATGGACAACAGGATTGTAAGTGCACTCTACACTAAAAGCCCATTCTGCATCAACATCAGCATCACAGTCTCCTTTCACAGAAGACTCAACAATGGCTGCATTTGTAGTGGAACCAGCATTTGCAGTGGAACCACCCTCTTTCTTCTTAGCCTCTTTGGCCTTCGACTTAGGACACGACTTGATCAAGTGATCATTAGCTTTACAATAACGGCAGCGCATCTTGTTTTTGCCCTTATCACCAGAATTTCCAGACGAAGTGCTACCAACAGAAGCATTGGGAACATAATTTTTGCCCCTCGCAGCAGAACCATAAGAAATGGTTGCATTGCTATTACCACCCTTTCTTTGAGAAGCAATAAAAGCCTGTTCAACTGCACGCTGTCTAGTCCTGTTTTTTCTGGAAAGCGACTCTTGCAACAGCAATGTGCATAATGCATCAAACTTGACAACTTCTAGATTTCCTTGGGTCATAAGTCTCCAAGTACTAGCAAAAGTCTAGTAAGAATCTGGTAAGACATCAAGAACTGTCTGCACAAGGGAACTATCTGAAATGACTTCACCTGCAGAAATAAGCTGCTCATTGATATCCTTGACACTAGCAAGGAAAGTTTCCATGTCATCTTCCTCATGCATAATCTTCGACTCCAGCTCTTTACGCAGCAAAGCAATTTTAGCCTCATTGCGACTTGCATAAAGACCACCCAAAATATCCCAAGCCTGTTTTGCAGATTTTGCTGAACGGATGTGAGGAACAATGGTGCGCTTCACAGACAACGCAATCAATGCATGAGCCTGCACATCCTTAACATCCCAACGAGCTTATTCTGCCGTAGGCAAAACAACTCTAACAGTTGCAATCCTGGAAGCAAGACCTGCAACATCCTGAACATCGCCTACATCCTCAGAACCAGGACGTACATCAATTCCCTGCACAATGTTCCAGAAGCCCTTTGACACAAGAACATGTTTCATCATATAAGCCCACATACAATAGTTGTCCCCATCCAACCTGTCCTCATCAGCAAACATCTTGAACACATGTGTGTTGTTGTTGTCAGCCATGGTAAATGTTGCACTTGATGTGAAAACTGCCCAAAAATAGGAGAAACAGAGTGGGAACAACCTGTGCTATATAGTACAAACTGTAGAAGACTATAAGGCACCTGTTGTACAAAAAACGGCACTGACAAAAATTGTGTACAAAGTGACGAAATAGCCTGTGCAGTACTGCCTGCAGTGGAAATGAGCCCGAATCAAAAAGCTGAGCAAACGTGTACTAGAGCATCTGGCGACTAAGCCGGGGAGGCCGCAACCTTCTCTGATACCAATTGTTGGAATTAGGGTTGCAGAGAAACACACACAGCTTGGAGAAGACAAAGGAAGCTCAAGGCACACAATAGAGAGTGTATAACTTAGTGTGCTATGGAAAAATAGATAGCCCTACAGTGATGGGCGTATATACAATGCGCGGGGGAAAAAACTTCCTAAAGAGGGAAAAAATGCCCCGGCGGTCCTAGTGTGTTCACACACATCACTACCACATGTATATGGTAACAGAAATTCGCAGAGTTCCCTTCGTTTTTACATAAACTTTTCAAAAAAAACCATACCATTTATACGCCTCCTACATGCTATCCATGTAGGATCTCACATGAGATTTAAGGCCAATGAAAGAAATGAAATGAACTTTGTGCAAAACCATAACCGTACGAACTTAAAACCATTACCATAAGGAACTTAATTTGTGCAAAACCATAACCAAATTACCATAACCGGCCATAACCACTTTGATCAAAACCATAATGCAAATAACCACGACCATAAACAAAATTAACAATAACCATAAGCATAACCAAAAAGTTAAACATAACCATAAACAAAACAAGAACCATAACCATGTCTATACAAGAATAGGAGAAATAACCATGTTTATACAATGACAATGACAACGACAATAACCATAACCATAAGGAAAACAATAACTGTTTGAACAATAACCATAACCATATATGTCTATACGAAAAAGAGACACAGAAGCGTGTCTGTGTCTCACAAAGCATATATATGAAATCCACTGATAACTAGGCGTCACAACCTGCACATATGACAAGTCACAGAATTAGTATTGATATTACCTCACATATACTTATTTAATTAAATCAACTCACACATATTAACGTCTCACCTCAAGCGATCAGCGAGACTCTAAGGCCTCCCAGTCTATAGGCTCTCCTAAAGCATCAAGATCATTCAATACTTCATAGATACCTCTGCGATATCCATCTATCTCCTCCTGGCGTGTCGGGGCTCGATGCATCGCAAGATTCTGCGTTTATACAAAAATCAAAGTAATAAGAATACATGATTCATCACGTTTTAAAAAACGCCATAGTTAGGATTGGATTAGAAACTCACAAACTCATAGCGAAAGGTGTTGAAGCCTCCACTGTCAAGATGAGATGTCCCCCAGGTCATCTATCGTATCTGCGCGGCCTGACGATGCTGTCTGAACCACGTGTCTACTGTCCGCTCATCCTCCCTGATCTGCTTCCACGTCTCGTGTGGGATGCCCGAAGGCTTCGGTGAGCCGATCCTGAAAGCCTGCCAAGCTGCATCTCGTCGATGTTTCACGGTGTCTCGTGCAACACCCTTGATCCACCTCCTCGGAACAGCCTTTGAACCCAAAGCAGTCTAGTACTCTCTCATGATGGTCTCCACTATATAACTGACTTTGTCCTCATCCTGCTCAAGCCAAGGCGTCAGAATGCTGGTCGAAAACTGCAGCTCCGCGAGCTGGCAAATCCGCTGTCTCATCTCAGTCTTGACTCTACCCATGTCAACAGAACCATTTGCCCGTAGAGTATAGAGCTTGGAGGCACTAGGATCGTGTGCCCCCCAAGGCGTCCAAGGTGTGCCAAGAGGTGTGTCGAGAGGTGTGCCTGGGTAGGACGGGGGTCGTGAGCGAGGAGAGATCGAAGCATTTGTGGACCCTCCTCCATAGCAACCACCACCTCCACCTGACGATCGTCGAGATCGGCGAGTGCGCCTATGCTGCGGAGATGAGGACGTACCCGCCTCTGTCCCCCCCCATAGGCGTCCCCTCCATAGGTGTCCCTCCCATAGGCATCGGACCGTTGGGTGTGAAGCCCGGAGGCGTAGTACCCGTGCGTCTGGCTACCCAATACTAAGAAGCCTCTGCCATCTGACTGGGTGTCATCCGTGTGACGAAGCCCATGAATGCATCTGCACTCATAGAAATGGGATCTGGAAACTGGTCTGCCACACTAAAGTCCTGCACAAAGAAAGTAAAATAAAGCATCACAACACCTTTGTTTAAATTAACCTTAAGATTAATTTTAAATCAATGTTTTCACACAAACACTTACAGGCCTAGGCCTCGACGAGTTAGGCATCATCGATAAGATCTTGCACCGTATCATCGTCTATCTCTAATTGCAAACATAACTCTGCCCCAACTCATTTTGGCCGATTGTCTTCATCCATTGCATCTTCATCTACAAGTGTCAATTCTGCCTCGTCTGCGTCATCCCTCGTATATCTATCAACTTCCTCTGCCATACCTTCGTCCATCTCATCTAATGTCACAATAGTATGGACGTCGTCTGACTGACTTTCCTCCAGGAGCTCTTGCCCTTCAAATACTTGTTTATTTCTTGGAGCAACCTGAACCACAAACCACCATTGTTGCTCTCGAGGGTCCGGTACAAATACCACTTGATCGCAATGTTCGGGAGAGCAAATGTGTCGCTCGCATCTGTCCAAACCTTTGTAGAATCTATTTGCACAAGCTTGTTTCCATCTCTGCGTACCGTTGCATTGCGACCAGAAGTAATCACCTTGCACCACTTCACATCCAACAAAAACATCTCAAACCACCTGAAGCTAACTTTCAGGATATCTGACACCAGACCACAATAATCCAGGTTGCTAGTGCTCTCATTCGTGTCTTTGGCACTGGCCCTGCTCTTTTGCATGAAACTAACCATTACCCCACTGTCAAACGTGTTTCTTCTACTGTCAATTTGTTGTGTTCTGAAATGCTTTCCATGCGACCACAGTGCCATGTATGTATGAT
>NC_140946.1:103935833-103953333 GCF_014529385.1 Adiantum capillus-veneris
ACGGAAGAAAAAAAAAGAACCATCCACTTTAGAGTACGGTTATCTTCCATGCCTCAATAGGCTACATCCTAATCACTTCCCATACTCCTCCTATATGCGGGGCAACAAGTATTCAAACCTACTCATCTAGGAATAGAAGCAAGTAGATTAATTACTTGATGCAGGTAGATTAATTGTTATTGCAAAGTAGATTAATTGTTGCTTTGGGCACAAGTTGATGCATAAAAGTTTACATTTTTATGCATTCAAATGATTAGGGAACACAAGGATTAATGGTGTTCACAAGTTCTTGATTGTTTTCAAGCTAAGATTGATTTTTTCTCTTAAGCAAAAGCTTGGTGTATGAAGCTTCCTTCTTCATACCGCCAAAGAGGTCTCAAGGAACACAAAAATTGTATTGTACCAAGTCTCCCTTAATGGGAGAATCTGTAATATAAATGCCTATTGGAAAGGGGGACCGGCTCCACATAAATCTGGTCCTCAACTATTGTCATGTTCTTTAAACTCTCTCTTGCAAAAGTATTGTTGATGCCTATTTAATCAAGTGTTATGATTAAGTTGCTACTACCAATTAAGTTCACCCTCTATGCTCTCAAAGTAGTCTCACAAAATTGCTCACTCTAATTCTCTTAATTACGCTATTCTACAAGTTATTAGTCCATTTCCATTACAGTTCATGTGGTTGAGGAGATCGCTATATGTGGAGTAGTGAATGCTAAAGACTCTCAAAGATTTTGTGCGACTACGGGCCTAGCCAGAGGCATGCATGGCCGAAGGATGAATGTGCAAGAGGTATTTGTTTACATTTTAGAGTATTTGGCACAAGTTGATCCCTCAATGCCTTGCATGTGGTCAAATGAGGAGGATTCAAGGATGCCTGCATACCTATCAAGTAGAAAGGGGAAATCATTTAGCATGGACATGGATCTACGTCGAGTCATCAACAACTTTTGCATCCTTAATGCAAAGGTTATGACCAAGGGGGTGGATTTGTGGAAAATTTCAAAGGCAAGGCGTTTGCAAGAGAGGGAAGCATGGAAGAAAGATCATGGAGGTAGGAGGGCACCCCCAGTTCCTCGACACCTTGCATGTTTCCCAGATCTTATTAATGCCGAATGGATCCATGCAAGAGTGACCTAAGCAAAGGCATGCAAAGGGGACATCACCGATAAAGAATGGGAGTATGCACGAGGTTGTGTGTCGACGGTATATATAGTACTCATATATATCTATCTATCTACTTCTCTGCCCTTATTTTCTTGTAACATAATACCAATGTCACTCATTACTGTATATCCCATCAATCGATCAACCAAAAATTTGGTTCGTAGTTCTCGTAACACCTCGGGGAAGAACCATTTTTTCCACTAATGAAGTAGAGACCATCTTGGATCCTCTCCCACCTACGTAACTTTGGATGAGGGTGAGACAGGGGATGAAGAGAATGATGATTTGAGTCCCAACGTCATCAAAATCTCATCAAGGATGATTGCCATGATGATGATGATGAAATTGCCCCTAGGAAGCTCTACTTAGTCAATCTTCAAACAAGAAGTTAACAAATCGAGAGTCAATTCCAATTAACCTAGCCCTTGATCACATGTCTAAATGGCTAGTTCATGATAGCAAAGTGTGAAAACATGATGGATATGACAATGAACGCAAAGGGATCCTTGCAAGTGCTAATAGCTAAGAAATGTTGGTTTCCATGTCCCCTCCCATTTACAAGAGAATGAGGAAGGTTCTTGAAAAAGTGCAGGCCACTTGCACATTGTTGCAAGATAGAGCTTGAAGAAACTAACATACGTGCCACCATGTGGTAAAATATGGTCACACTTCACAGTATATCTTGGAGGATGTAGGTAGAAAACGAGGGGTTCCACTTGTAAAACAGGCTTTGTCTATGTTTTGCTATAATGAGATGAATCGGCTACCTCAATTTGTGAGAGCCAATCCAAAACATGATGGATGTCGATGTTGTGCAGGTCTCTCTTGTGGGCATATGCGAAGTCCAAGAAAGTAGTGCCCATGCCTCGGTAGAAGATGTCATTTATGTTGTACTTCTCATCTCTGACGGTGTTTGCTTTGCATGTTGAGGCGCATGCATAACTCTGAGATGGAGCTTCCTCTTCATATTTTCATGTTTATCCATCTACATAGCTATTGTTTCAAATTTTAATCTCAATTTTTTTTTCATTTTTCAAAAAATTGAAATAATGTTCTCTATTCTTTTCATAAACAAAATAGTGGAAACTCAAAAATTTGAACGTTTAAGCGCTAAAGTGAGGTCAGTAATCAGCACAGCAATGTGTGCGGCAATATCCGTAGTATGTTTGTGGTAATATTCACGGTATGTTTGTGGTAATATCCGCGGCAATACTTGAAATGGAAAAAAATGTGCTCCCGTCCCCCTCTCTCTTCTTTGATCGTCCCATTTTGGACTCTCTCTCTCTCTCTCTCTCTCTCTCTCTCTCTACAAAATGCGGTAAAAGGTCGCAGTAAACGTGTTGAGAATTTCATTGTGTCTACTATATAGTAATTTGTAAGAAACTAGGCAACTAGGCTCTCTTGGATCCTCCTCCTAAACTCCCTTTATAGGTGGGCTCCTAGCCCCTTTCCCTAGACGGATCCCCTGTCCACACTGCCTAGCCCGGCCCTTGGCCGTAGTCCTTGCCTAGACTAGTTCTTAGGGTACAGGACCCTTGTCCTGACATTACTCCCCCCTTAAGGAAGAGTTTTCGTCCTCGAAAACACAAGTAGTAATATCTTCTTAAGAATACCAATGTTCTCTTTATTGACGTCCCATAAGTGAGCCAGTTGTCTGTATGACCGATAATTGGTGCAGTGAGGAGGTTCAATGAAACCAAGAGGAATATCTTGATTTTCAACATTGTTGTCTGTTTGAAACCACTTGGGTCTAAATGGTAACTCCATATATAGCTCACTTGAGTGCTGTAAAGGAGTAACCACAACTGAGAGTCGCTTGGGTTTAAATGGTAACTCCATTTATAACTCACTTGAGTACTGTAAAGGAGTAACCACAACTAAGAGTTGTCCAACGGCATAACGAGTTTTCAGATCTTCTGAAGGTACTGGAATAATGCAAGGAAACCTTGGCGTAACTTTCCATGCAGTTGTGAGAAAGATTTCCTACTCGCCTGAGTATATTGAAAAGTCTGTTACATGTTTATCCCTAATGAAGGTTACTTGCCAACATAGTCTATCAGCACACCTCGTAAGTCCTTGACGTATGAAAGTATTGACACAATCTCCAACCCCACCACAAGAGGTGTTCAAAGTCGATAATCGTACTTAAGCAAATTCTAGAATGGGAAGAAAATCATCTATTTAGAAATGCGTTGTGTTAGCGTATGCTCTTAGTAGATCCTGTAGCACAAGATTACTCTTTGTAATTTTTGTAATCTGCCTATCCCCTTGGATAACTGACAGTGTTGAGGTGTGTTTTCCTCACGGTTTACAGACAGTCGTCCCAGATGACTGGTAAACGGGGAATCACAGTAGTGTTTAACAATGGTGAAGAATCAACAATGTCCGAAATAACCATCGTGGTTAACTTGAAAAAAAATCCAGAAACGCCCAAACCAAGCCATGACCTCTATTGGTGATTAGTGGATTTAAAAGTAATCTCATAGAGATAGTGCACATAGAGTGCAAAATGCTTCATCAACAACTATCTGTGGAATATTCATGCCATTCCAAATCAGCCTTTGCTAAACACTAGGACCCATAACACCTAGTGTGCATGCATTTAGCAAAAACTAACCCAAACCTGTATATCCACAACGATCCTTGCCAATACTTATGGAAATTGTGATGCGCCTAGCACACAATAAAAGGAATGTAAATAGTTCTGAAAGGAAACTAAATACTGTTAGTTTGCAATCTTTTGTAAGCCTTGCTGAAACGTCTGAATCACAATAAAAGGTGAAACATTGATCACTTCGAGATACAGACAATGAAACTTTGTCATTAACAGCTTATAGCCTTGCTATATGTATAAACAACTATCTGTAATGTTGTTTAGCATTACTTGTACCTTAACAAGTCATTCTAAGTATCCGATAATTTTTGGCCACGAAATTGCGCCTGATACGTCGTGCTAAAAATGGTCTAGAAAATAGATGTGACCAGTACCTAGGGACTTTGTCGTGACACATAATTGACATAATGGCGCCAATGTCAGTCCAGAGACTCATATTCTCCACGTGTGAAATATGTCTCATATAAGGATGTGTGAAAAGGAACATCCTTCAAGTACAAGACGTACTTGTGTGTGGAGGTAACTACAGACACTCTACGACGGGAGTGAGAGGGACCCTCATTCACTGCTCCACACTGGCTAAACCGAACTCCTTGCGTTCCTAGACCCATGTTGTTCTTGTGTGTGGAGGTAACTACAGACACTCTACGACGGGAGTGAGAGGGACCCTCATTCATTGCTCCACACTGGCTAAACCGAACTCCTTGAGTTCCTAGACCCATGTTGTATCCCATGTGACAACATGTGTCATATTGAATCCTACAAGTGGATTCATAACAGCATAAGGCAGAAAGATAGATTGGACATTTGGCCCAAAATACTGTGTGTCGACATGCCCTTGGCATGGCTCTATAACATTCAAGCATATTTATACGTCTTGAAAAACCAAGCAAAGCAGACTAAAAATGAAATAACACCAAATCAATAGATGCGTACATGGAGATTTGAACGTAATGTTCACAGACCCGTATTCAAATGGAGAGGAGCACGTCCCCTACTTGAAAACAAACAATATTGCACTGGGAACCCTGTTTGTTGCCTTTGCAACCTATGCCCGTGAATTAGAGTCTACGTAGTCAAATCCCTTGATAAGACTTCTTTGTAGAAACTGCTCAACTAGGAGATAACGGTAACCAACCAACCGTGTACCGATTGAGTGGAATCAACTTAAAAAGTGTGTTCGTCTACTACCGCGTGGTAGATTGCGGAATTCTTTCCTTGAAAGTAGAACTGGGAGAGATCAACTGTGATCCTCAATGCAGATCAAATTGTGATCCATAATGCCTATGGGGTGATGTAGCAATTACGCGCTGGTTCTTACCCCAAAACCGTATGTCCATAGATACTTTGTAGTGCTATAGAGAGAGCAAGAGACGCACACGAGTGAACTACCGATCCCTTACAACCATGTTGTCACCCCGCAAAACGTGAGTTGTAGGACACATGTATCATATACACCCTAATTCAGTGATCTTGCATGCATCTCGGAATGTTTTCAGCAGATCATATAAGCCGAGATGATGTGACTGGTCGTACCAAAAATGATTGTGGCAGAAAACAATTGGGGTTTAACAGTACCCAACTCAAAAAAACTTACAATACATTGAAAATTCCATATTGAAGTATGAGAAAATGGCTACGCATAACATATTCAAAAAGCCATATAACTACTGTGCCGTGCACCAAAACTGGAGTTTATGTCAAAGCACAAACTCATGCATCATGCTTAAGTTTTTCGACATGTGGGCACTGCTTTTTCAGATGTGTTCCTAAGCAAATAAAGCATATTTTTTTACTTTTTGCACGTTGGTCGTGCCCTGATGTTCCGACAACCGAAGTATTGTGGACATGTTGGACCTCTTTGGTCATAACTGTTAAATTGGCAACCCCCTGGGTTGCTGGCAAGTGGAGAGCTGATTCTGGTAGCATTTTGTAAATTAGTTGTGTAAGATTTTCTACTTGTGTAACCAAGACTTGAGCCCTGACAGCGAGCTTGCGAAATTGGGCATCCAAAGTTTTCCAGTCCTGTCGAGTGAGAAACTCCCTGGCATCTGGCAATTGACTGTCATCCTCTAGAATATCCAACATGCTTTGTGGAGGAGGGGTTTGTAAATGAGGAGACAGAGATTGATCACCTGGGTTTGCACCATCCATCCCTGTTGCCACGAGGGTACTCTCCGTGAGAGTATCCGACCCCATGACATCCACAGGTGGAGCCCATTTGATATATTCAAAGTCAAACATGTGTTGATCATCAATTTCGGCACTCATGGCGAATCTGTGTTGTGCGAACACAAGAGAAAACAGTACCTTGGAATGCAACAAAAACTCGTAATTGTATCGAATACAAAGGTAGTTAGCCGTGCTAACCTCGCCGGCGGTCGTAAAGAAGGTGAATTTCCAATCCCGTTAGAATTGGCAAAGAGGTGAAATCACCGAGGAACTTCAGCACTAGCTCGTAGCAGGTCGCAATAATTAACTGGGTAATTCTGTCTTCAACTGAATTGAACGTCTAAGTTGAAATCGGATTGTACATCCCAAGACACCACGAAATCATCACTTGATTTGCAACCGAGGATGCCCTTGGAAACACCGATGTATGTTTCGTATGCTTCGGCGAAGTTATGGTTACCGTGTATGGTCGACTCGGGTGGTGCTTTGAATGACTCTTGAAGTCGTTGCTATAAAACAGTAGGTGATGTAATTTCTGCAGTCGGACCTTGGGAAGGTCGTACTAGAGATTAGCTTGGTCGAATTGCTCGGCTTGCTTCACCGGAAGCTTGCCGGCACTTACTTATGTCGCCCCCTTGGTGGGAAGAGCCGTAGACTTATGGCCAAGACTCAATTCAATGGCCCAAGGCCATTTAAATGTGAGCTCCCAATCTTTTGAAGGGCAGGCAGCGAGCAGGTTTTGACGAAGAGGATGAAGGAGATGTGGTGGCTCGCACAAACCGGCTTCGGCCGTAGGGAGTTGGCTCAGGCCCTATCTCCGGAGGGCGCTCCTTCCTAGCCCAAGAGAGCATGCATTCATGCACCACACACACGCTTCCAAAACGGGAAGCTTTCTCGATTTAGGCACAAAATCCGGCTATTTTGGAAAAAGGCCTTATAAGGCTACGGTTCTCACCTAAAGGCTCTTTTTTTAGGAGCCAAAGGTGACCACGCCTAGAGAGAGGGTGGAAGAGAGTCCCAAGCTCTGATATCAGTGTAAGGAACTAGGCAACTAGGCTCTCTTGGATCCTCCTCCCAACCTCCCTTTATAGGTGGGCTCCTAGCCCCTTGCCCTAGACGGATCCCCTGTCCACACTGCCTAGCCCGGCCCTTAGTCGTAGTCCTTGCCTAGCGTAGTTCTTAGGGTACAGGACCATTGTCCTGACATAATTGCATTGGACTTAGGATTTGCTACTTCTAACTAGCAAGTCAACATAATTACTGTATAGAGTTCTAACTCGCAACTCCATGTAGTTGCATTAGACCAAGGATTTACTGCTTCTATGTAGCTACTCCACGTAGTTACTATATAGGAAATCTAGAGGTACTTGAAAGTTTCTAGTTCCATCTAGCAATTATAGACCTATCGTATAGGAAGCTATGACTTTGCTAGTTCAATCTAGCAAAAACCTCCTTATTTCCTACTTCAATCTAGGAAGTACATGGAACCCAAAGCTAATTTCTATATGGTAACATGTCAAAAGCTCCTTGTGCTCGGGGCTGCAGCTTATACCACATGCATGAGAATCGATGGGCTTTGAATACCATATCTGATTGATTCTGTGTCAGCTGTTGCGCTGTTGCTTGCTTGTGCTACAAGCGAACTATTAGATCCCTGGCCAATCAGGCTGACATTCATGACAAGTTACAACCAGCGCTACGAATGATCAATATCTTGCTGTGTGTGCGTGCCCGCCTATAAAGAGTATGGCATAGTGCAGCTCCTAGGTCGAAAAGTCGAAATGTGGTAGTATTCTGAGTGAGAGAGTGAGGGTGAGATCGAGCGTGAGAGAGTGAGAGAGAGAGCGTGAGCGTGAGAGCGAGCGTGAGAGTGTGAGAGAGAGCGTGAGCGTGAGTGTGTTGAGTGAGAGAGAGAGTGAGAACGAGTGAGCGTGAGAGAGTGTTGAGTGTGTGAGTGAGGCGCGCGCGCATCTATAAAGAGTATGGCATCCTACTGCAGCTCCTAGCTGGTCAAAATGTGGTAGTATTCTGAATTGTTTCTGCATTGCTGCAAGCTTATATCGGCAAGTAGAACGAGTAGTGTGAGAGCGAGCGTGAGTGTGTGTGAGTGAGAGTGAGAGTGAGAGTGAGAGAGAGAGAGAGAGAGAGAGAGAGAGAGAGAGAGAGAGTGAGCGCGTGAGCGTCGAGCGAGAGTGTTGAGTGTTGTGAGGGAGTGTGTGTGTGTGTGTGTGTGGGTGCAGGGGAGAGGGAGAGAGAGAGAGAGAGAGAGAGGGGGAGAGACGATAATCGCTGCTTAAGGTTTCTTGTGATCAGTTATAGTTATAGCTGTGGAGACAGTGTAACTAGGTTTAATGTCATCAGCTCTAGATCTGCTGCGATAATATGAATGATATAATAATGGCTAGTAGGATGATCAGCGGAAGTGAAACGAGGCAGAGCCGGGCAAGGAAAGTAGTAGAGGACATACGGGCCACCAAGTTTGGAATCGGGCGCTCCCAAAAGAACCCCTTGGCCCTGGACATGCACCAGGCCATCACCCACCTTGCTGCCGAACTCTACCAGAAGGACCTCCACTTTGTCATGGAGCTTGTCCAGGTTTAATACCTGCTTGGCAAATTCTTCTGTAGCTTATTAATTCCTTTTGTGAGAGTGAGTGTGTGTGTGTGTGAGAGAAAGAGAGAGAGCTGCATACTACACCCATTAATATATACACAAAAAGTTTTGGACAGATTCTCACAATAATTCTCACATTGTGACTTAACAAAACATGATGAGCTCCTGTGAGGGAGACACTGCATACCTAGCTAGGTGCTGAGGGGTAGCGTAGCGGATCGCCGACCTGGTGGTCCCCTAACCCCGACTGCACCTAGCTAGGTATGCGGTGCCTCCCGAGCGGAAGCTCATGATGCTATGCACTCTACAAAAAACAGAGAGAGACTCCATATATGCATTTTCCTACATGAGGAAATGTCTAAATCTTGTTGGGATAGATTGAAATCATGCTTTGTATCAAACTCCGCAATTTACACCAGATAATCAGTGTAAATGCTGCACCACACCTCGGCTGTAACTCATGATGGCACTGTTTCAAATGCATGCTCTAAGCTGACGTTTGTGCATGGTGTGACAGAACGCAGATGACAACACATATGCGGAAGGGATTGTCCCCGAGCTGAAATTCATCCTGGTGGAGGCAGATGTGGCAAGCGTTGGGGTTGAGTGGACATTGCTTGTTCTCAACAATGAGGTGGGCTTTTCACAAGCTAATGTGGAGTCTCTTTGCAGTATTGGCCTCTCCACTAAGAAAGGCAAACGGGGCAGTGGCTACATCGGAGAAAAAGGTGTGCGCGCGCGTGCTCTCTCTCTCTCTCTCTCTCTCTCTCTCTCACCAATTTGGCCTGTGTGTGTGTGTTTGAGAGAGAGAGAGAGAGAGAGAGAGAAGAGCTCCATGGAACTAATCACAAACATAATGCCATGGCTTGCTTGTGATTGTAAAAGCAGGTATTGGTTTCAAGAGCGTATTTCTCATAACACGGCATCCAATAGTCATTAGCAATGGATATCGAATCCGGTTTAACGATGCGCCTACACCTGAAACGGACCTTGGATACATAGTGCCAGAGTGGGCGGCACAGCCAAGTGATGAAGACCTCTTGGATTGCATCGGTGGGGCCAAGCTTCCAAGCACCATCATTGTGCTGCCTATCCGTTCCGACAAGGTCCAGCCGATGCGAGAGCAACTGTTTCAGCTGTCTCCTCAGCTTGTTCTGTTCCTAAACAAAATAGAGAAGCTCTCTGTTCAGCAGCTGGCCTCAAGCCATGCAAACAAAAGCAATGCAGCTGCCAAACTTCTGAAAAGCATGTGTGTACAACGGCATAGAATACCGTCTCCACGTGCATGTCTTTCCCTCATTCCGAACACATGCAGCCATTCTGTGGTCTGCTTATCTTCTTCCAACCAAGAAGCCATCTACCATGTGTGGCAGCAGGAGTTTCCTGTATGTGCTGATCATGAGGTAGACAGCCGGCGTCATGTCAAAACTTGTATGATCACTCTAGCATTTCCCCTGAATAATAAGAGGATACTAAGTCATGGTGAACCAGATGTCTATGCCTTCCTGCCTACCAAGATTAGTGCAGGCTTGCCCTTCCTCATCAATGCTGATTTTCTTCTGGTATCTTCTCGAGAGAATCTAAGGTTTGGTAGTAAATGGAACACAGGTATTCTGTCTCGTATCCCAGAAGCATTTATGGCTGCCTTCATGTTCCTTTCCAGAGCTGTTCATCATTTAAGCTCGTCTGGCATCCAGCTCCGGAGCATATATAGCTTCGTGCCTTGTGCAAGGCTCTCAGTTCCAGAGCTTGGATTTGTCCGAGACTCTATAATTGAGCAAATGAAGCAGCATGATACAATTTTATGTGCTGGGAATGTTGGGCAATACTTGCCTTTGGGTGGAGCTGGACACTGTGATGCAGGATGTTTTTTCTGCCCCCCTCACGAAGCACGAGTTATTCATCCAGAATTTGGGCAAATTCTTGAGCTGGCTGCAAAAGCGAATATTCCCCCACCCAAAGCACTACTATGTCAATCAGCATATATTGTGGATGCCAAGCTCGTAGAAACTCATCCGTCTCTATTCTCAGTTCTAAAGGTAGCTTCTTATGATGAGCAAGAGTACATTCAGATTGTCAGAAGCCCTGCCTGGCTACAAAGCTTGACAGAAGCCATGTATGTCGAGGTTCTTTATTTTCTCATGTATTATAACTCAAAGCAGCCAGCTATTTCAATGCAAAACCTGCCGCTGATCAAATATCTGGATGAAAAGGGCAACACACAGCTTCTTGCACCTGAACACAAGGATGAAGTGCCTGTCTACATCTCAGAAATTCCAAAAGATGAGCTGATTGTGTCCCGATGGAGACCCACATTCCAACCCTGGGTTAGGGTACAATTTATGCCCACAAAAACAGTGAAAGCAATCAACATGACTCCAGCAGAGAAACAGAAATCTCTGTATATGTGGTTGAAAGAAATTGCCAATGTGGAGCATCTCTCAGTGATAAGTTTCGGAGAGTCTCTCATAAAGCGATGTAAAGAAAGGAAATTAGATGCATGCCTTACATTAAATGCTATGCACTTCTTTCTTCATGCCAACTACGAGGGGTACCTCCCTCTTGGTCAGGATCTCAGATGCAGAGCTGTGAAAGACCTGCCACTCATCGATAATTCTGGAGCTGTGCACCAAGATTTCAGCGGCCCTATTCTCTTGCCAGCTTCTGTGTGCATGTGGCCAAGAATACTCTTGCACAACGCATGGAAAGGTCATGTCATTTTCCTGTCAGAAAGCTACTTGAAGGTTCCTTCATTTATGCCTGCCCGTGTAGAAGCAGAGGAGGTGGTCCAATTCCTGAAAATGGCCATTGGTGCATCAGATATCTTTGACATCTGTAACCCTCCAAATGTTCTCATGCCCATACAAGCCCCATGGCTATCGGCAGATGATTGCATGTCGTTTCTAAGTTGGATCCAAGCATTACCTTGCAAACCTAGCAATCTCATGGCAAGCTTGAAGGAAAGCTCATGGGTGACAACTATGAATCATGGTTATAAAAAGCCATCACAATCATTCCTACATATAGAGCAATGGAGTGGAGCGCTGCAATGTGAGGACGTTCCAGTTGTGAATGCAGGATTCTATGGTGATCTCCGGCCCTTCACAACAATCCTGACAAGTCTTGGCATGGTCACTAAAGTAGCAGATGGGGTCGGGGTGAATGCTGTAGCAGAACATGTGAAAGAGTTAGCTGGCCAAGGAGCTATCGAGGTGCGAAGTGGTACTGCTGGTAGATGGTACAGATATTTGCGGCTTCACAATTGGATGGGATGGTCAGGAAAATCAACCCAGAAGCTGATCTGGGTGCCTGGTTTTACACCAAGGTGGTCATCAAGCTCAGCTCTGGGTTCATGGAAGTGCTCAGATGAGTGTGTCATAGATGACTCTGGGGGCCTCTTTCATGAGAGACTGACCATACTCAGCAAAGTTTACACGGATGAACTTGTTCTGGCATTTTTTCAGCAGAACATGGGAGTTGCAGCAACCCCAGGAACAGAGAAGTATTGCGAGCTGTGGGTGGACTGGGGTGAGACGTATGGGTTTGAGGTGACAGAGGAAGCATGTAAAAATGCATGGTCTATAATTGCCAAGGGTTGGAAGACCTGCTCCAAAACATCCATCCAATTTTTCAAGGCCAAATGCAGGGTTCCCTATATGGTTTCAGGAAAGATACAACTAGCTAGACCAACGGAGGTACTATTTGCTGACAACCTGTCCCTGGCAGAGGTATTCGACGGGAGCACCACCGTGAAATTTGCATGGTACCCCAAAAGTGCAGCAGAGGCTTCATGGGTAGAGGACCTTGTCAATTGTTTTACGGACATAGGTGTGAAGAAACTATCCACGGCCCTTGCAGCAGATGGAGGAGCTGGAGGGCCCTTTGCTAATTATGACAGCATTAAGTTACTCCCGCCCAATTTCCAGGCGGCCTCGGTTGGGTCCAAAATGAGTTGCTGGCGGCTGGGCATGTACAGGGCGATACTAGGTTACCTAGCTCACCCAGAGCAGGGCCTCTCATTTCAAGCCCGAAAGCGGATGCTCATGCAGCTCGAGAATGTGGAATTCCTTCAAGTGGAGGAGGTCAGCGAAGTGCAGTATACCGTAGCTCTAGCAGGAAAGGCATACAAAGCCAGCAAGAAGGGTTATGCAAGGTGGGAGAAGGGTCAGAAAAGGCTATATGTTGCAAGGCCATTAAACGCATGCAACAAGGTGAAGATAGCGCACGAGCTTGCGGGAGAAGTGGCCAAAGGTGTTGTCGGCGCCGAAAGAGTGGTCCTAGTGGAAGGACTGCATGAACTACTGCTCCTTGCAGCTGGCTTTGAGTTTGAGGACAGCGCAGTACAGCAGCTACTACTACTGCGCAATCTGCGCCTGACTGTTGAAGACGACGCTCTTTTGGAGGCTCAAAAGGGTAAAATTAGCTAAATTTTGAATCCCTTGGTGAGATCAGAGAAGCATATGGGTTTCATTTTGCGCCGTGCCTATCACACTCTTTGTGTGTTAAAGTCTTTGCCACCCTCCCACCCCAAAATATGAAAAATAAAAAAACAAAAAACCTGGCATATATAAAAAATTAAAAAACAAAAAACCTGGCATAATTATACATGTAGAAGATCTTATAAGGACCGACTTGTTTTGGAGTTTTTCTTGAGCTTGCTATATCTTTTTTGTATATCTTTAACTCTGAAATCAAAAAGCACAACTTACATATCAAGTTTTCCTCTTGACAGTGTCCAATGTAGCCTTGTTCTTAGTTTAAATAAGCCTTTTCCAACAAGCCCACTATTCAAGAGAAGTATTTTTGTTGAGCACATTGAGCACACGCTTCAGAGTCACTTGCATGATTGTATCCTTGAAATAATACTCACTACAAAAAAAAAAGTGTCATCGATGCAGATATCGACGCATCGCGTCGCTGTTTGCGTCGATATATGCGTCGCTGTGAACTTGTCGCTATTTGCGACGCAGATATAGCGACAGATAGCGACCTAGATAGCGACGACTATAACAGAAAAAAATGTCTTGGGCAGAGGGCAGGTAGCCTGGTCTGTGCCCAGTTAAAAGATGGACACAGCCACAACCACACTTCCTGCTCTCTGTCTAAAAAAGCGAGCAGCACCAAAATCAACCATGCTCCCGCGCGTAAAAATTTCGGCAGAGTTCCCTTTGTTTTTACATAAACTTTTCAAAAAAAACCATATCATGTATACGCCTCCTATATGCTATCCACGTAGGATCTCACATGAGATTTAAGGCCAATGAAAGACAAGTACCGTACCAACTGAAAAGCATAACCATAACGAAACAGAACCATAACTTAAAAGCATAACCGTAACGAACCATAAGCATAACTTAAAAGCATAACCATAACGAACCATAACCATAACTTAAAAGCATAACCATAATGCAGATAACCATAACCATAAACAAAATTAACAATAACCATAAGCATGACCAGAAAGTTAAACATAACCATTAACAAAACTTGAACCATAACTATGTCTATACAAGAAATAGCTATAGGCGCGCCATGGTCCACTTAATTTTAAATCAACGTCTTCACACAAACACTTACAAGCCTAGGCCTCGACGAGTGACGCATCATCGATAAGATTTTGCACCGTATCATCGTCTATCTCTAATTGCAAACATAACTCTGTCCCAACTCGTTCTGGCAAATTGTCTTCATCCATTGCATCTTCATCTACAAGTGTCAATTCTGGCTCGTCTGCGTCATCCCTCATATATCTGTCAGCTTCCTCTGTCATACCTTCCTCCATCTCATCTAATGTCACAGTAGTATGCACGTCGTCTGACTGACTTTCCTCCAAGAGATCTTGCCCTTCAAATACTTGTTTATTTCTTGGAGCAACCTGAACCACAAACCACCATTGTCGCTCTCGAGGGTCCGGTACAAAGACCACTTGCTCGCAATGTTCGGGGAGAGCAAATGTGTCGCTCGCATCTGTCCAAATCTATGTAGAATCTATTTGCACAAGTTTATTTCCATCTCTGCGTACCGTTGCATTGCGACCAGAAGTAATCACCTTAAACCACTTCACATCCAACAAAAACATCTCAAACCGCGTGAAGCTTACTTTCAAGATATCTGACACCAGACCACAGTAATCTAGATTGCTAGTGCTTTCATTCGTGTCTCTAGCACTGGCCCTGCTCTTTTGCATGAAACTAACAATTACCCCACTGTCAAACGTGTTTCTTTTGCTGCCAATTTGTTGTGTTCTGAAATGATATCCATGCGACCACAGTGCCATGTATGTATAATACTTCCAGTCACATCCAATAGCCATCTCTTCCTCTTCAAGAGATATGGGTTCTCCGATCTGTCGAGCTGCTCTCACTGTCTTGTCCAACCATTCCATTGTAGGGAATTAAGGTAGAGGAGCGAGATAGTCTGGCAAGGGTAAGCCTCTAGTCGTTCGACTTCGCCTCAAATCCTGTCGCTCCCTATTGCGTCTCTCTTTCTCTTCTTCGTACCTTTCAAGCCATTTTTGCATCGGCGTTGAATTTAGTATACAGAACTTCATGATCTTTTCTCGTATGGCCAGGTTCATTTTTTTCAGCACCCCTTGCCCTTGCGGCTCCTCTCCCACCAGTCTTGCATCCTCCTCATCGCTCCACAATTGAGGCATTTCTGGGTCAGAAACGGATAGAAATTCGGTCGTCAATACAAGAGACTCTTGCACCATCCATCCTTCTGCCATGCTCCCCTCTGGACGCGCTTTTTGGCGAACAAAACCCTTAACTGTTTTCATGAACCGCTCTAGAAAGAACATCCAACGGCTGTGGACTGTACCTGCCACTGCAACCTCATCTACTACATGGACGAGCAAGTGCATTTGGATAGTTAGGCAACTTGTGGGTAGATACTTCTCAATCATGCAAACTGCCTCAATAGAGTTAGCCCTTGGGACTGCAATAGATTCCTCCCGTATCTCCTTGGAAGAGATCCACCGCACTAGCTCTGAAATCTTGTATATGCAGGTCCGCACTTCCTCCGTTAAACACCCGTTGATCGCAATTGGAAGAATGAACTGCAAGAACTTATGCCAGTCGTGCGATTTTAATCCTGACAGTTGATCGTCACGGGTGAATGCTGTCTTGAGACATCGCATATATCCTGTTGGCGTCCTGAACTCTGAAATCACCCTTTTCACTTGTCGCTCTTCGTTTTTTAGCAATACCCATGGCGCTCTTAGAAGTTTTTTTTGGCCAGCTGCATTGGTGAAAGGCCATAGCTCTGGCATCTTTCCAACCGACTGCAAATCATCTCGTGAAGCTCGATTGTCTTTCATTCCCATGATTGTCTTCCAGAGGAGCTCTCCCACATTCTTTAATATATGCATTGGATCCACCAAATGGTTAATTAGTAGATAACCCCAGTACGGCAATGTATGGAGAATGGACAAACGTTTCGTTCCTGGAACAGGTTGTCCCTCATGTTGCTCCCATCGGCGACGCCACTCTTGTACATGCATAGGACGACATTCGACGCGACCAAGCTGACCTTCGCGCAAGTGATGGCCATCTGGAAGATAACGGTGGTGGCCTTGATAAATTGTCTTTCGAAGAGAGACAGAATAGCGCACATCCAAAGACTGCTCGCAAATTGGACATGCATTGTATCCCGAAGTTGTTAGCTCTGCATATATTAAAGCATGAATTAGGCCAAGGCAAAGGGCTTGCGAATAGGGAGAATTTTGTAAATCAATAACCATTACCAGAAGCTTCTCCGTATCCTGGCCAATCATGCATAGTCCACATAAGAAGTCCATGGATCCTTGCATGCTGTTGTCCTATTGGTTCAACCGCATCTGCTATGTCAGTCCCATGCCATAACTCTTAGAGCTCGTCAACTAGTGGAGATAGATAAACATCCATGTTTTTTGCCTTGAACTTACCAGGTACAATCCAACTTAATATCAAATGACCGTTTTTCATAGCAAGCCACGGTGGGAGGTTGTAATTGATAAGGCACACAGGCCAAGTGCTCCATGACGAGCTTCTCAAGCTAAATGGATTGACTCCATCCATTGCCATGCCCAAATGCAAATTGCGTGGTTCACTCTTAAAATGTGGCTAGAAATCTTCAATGTGCCTCCAAACCTTTGAATCAGCGGGCACACTAAATGTTGCGTCAGTGGATCTATTCGTAGAATGCCACCGCATCCACTTTGCAATGGAACCACAACGAAACATGCGTTTTATCCTAGGAATAATAGGGAAATGCCGCAACACTTTAGCTGGCACTGTCTCACCAACTGCATCTTGTTTGTAGCACATTGCTCCGCACTTAGAACACGATAGACAATCTGCAAATTCATTGCGAAAAAGAATACAATCATTTGGACATGCATGAATCTTGTTGTAGTCCAAGCCAACTGAGGTCAGAAGTTGCTTTGCCTCTGGCCTGGAGGGGGGCATTTCATTGCCAGCCGGGAGAAGTTGCTCCCGCAATAACCTGTTTAAGCCACATTAAATTAAAAATCTCTTCGAGCACATCACCGTTGCAATCGGAAAATCTCTTTTGTAAATTACGTACCTAAACAAAGCAGTGACGCTTGCATCTGACCACCCGTACACTGACTGAAGATTCAAAAACACCAGACAAGTACGAAGCAAAGATATTTTGGCGCCTTCATAGATTGGTTGATGTGCCAACTTCCTCAATATGTCTTCTGAAGATAGGCGCACGGCTTCTGGTGCTGCTTCGTTCGCGTTCTCCGGCTCGCTTGTCTGGAAGAAGGCATCCAGCATCTCCTCCATTCCATCATCTTCTGTCTGTAAGCCCTTTTCTGCTTCCATCCGTGGCTCTGTATTGGTCGGACCTTCACGCATAATCTTTTTTCTCTCTCTCTCAGATGTAGATGCTATGTCGCACAAATCAATGCCCGTTCCGTAGGAGTCGTAT
>NC_140946.1:103958333-104008333 GCF_014529385.1 Adiantum capillus-veneris
GATCAAATTTGAGAAAACAATTGATATATATGGAGTGGATTAATTGGTTGACGTGTGTGCGGAATCTCCTGCCATGCGCTGTCCCGAGATCCACCATACCTCCTCTATGAACCTGGTAGTATAACCCGCGAGCATATGGTGCAGGCATTTCATGGTCCTCATCTTCTGCTGAAGCAGGGAGCGGTGACTATGGAGGAGAATCTGTAGTACTCCCCCCCCCCCCCCCCCCCCCCCCCCCCAAAACAACAACTAGCTCCGCTCCCTTGTCGAGATCGACCGGCGCTAGCGCGCGAGCTGCCCTAGCGCTGACTGCCAGAAGAGCGCCGACGTGAATCTGGGGCAGAAGGCAGGATAGGTGATGGATAGGTGGACGCTCGTGGCATCAGACCCTATGGCGTCACACGCAACGGCGTCGGACCTTGGGGGGTCAGACCCTGTGAAGGAAAATATGAACCTGGAGCTGTAGGTGGAAAACTCTGCAGGTATGGAGTGCCTCCAGTCGGAGTAGAGAGCTAAGATAATCCAAAAGCTGCTAGCTGCGCCGGTGAACAGCGTTGCGTAAGGGTGTGCTGTGAACCACTCAGCTCGAAGACGCAATGCCCTCTCCACATCTGGATCGGTCACAGGTACGGCAGCGGACCCACCAAGAGCTTCCCGAAACCAGCCGAACACTGCTGAGGTGACGACTGTGAATGACACAGAGAGAGAGAGCTTCGGGATATGACATCCCGTCTGCCATGAAATCCTCAATGCTGCAAAAGCGTGGTGTGGAAGAAGAAGACATGGTCTGCATTTATTACGACAAAGATTAAACTAGGTCATAAAAATTCGAATATATGATTAAAAATTTACACATTGATTTTTTTCAAACATTGGATTCTCTATAGTAGCCAATGTTGAAAGAATCCAATGTGGAAAGAATCCAAGGTGTGTCTACAACCTATAAAAGAGTCTTGCAAAGCTTTTAGTGCTAATAAGATATTAGTGTGTGTATTGACTAATAAGAGATTATTGTGTTTATGATTAGTGTGACCAATTGCGCGATCACTTGGACGGCCATTGGGGCCTAATACATCACCTACGACTTAATCATGGAGGTATGTTTATATTTTTGTGTTGATTGCTGTTTCATAATTAGTGTGTGTAATTGACATGTACGCACACTAATTAGTGTGTAATTGACATGAACACACACTAAGTAGTGTGTGCATTGGCCAATGCACACACTAATCAATCACTAAATAGTGTGTGCATTGGCCAATCACACACTAATCACACACTAATTAGTGTGTGCATTAGCTTGTGTGATTGACTTGTGCACACACTAATTAGTGTGTGGATTGGTTTGTGCACACACTAATTAGTGTGTGGATTGGCTTGTGCACACACTAATTAGTGTGTGTTAACATACACTAATTAGTGTGTGCATTGGCTTGTGTAATTGTCTTGTGCACACACTAATTAGTGTATGTTCACACACACTAATTAATGTATATTACACTAATTAGTGTATGTTCACACACACTAATTAGTGTGTGCATTGGCTTGTGTGATTGACTTGTGCACACACTAATTAGTGTGTGTTAACATACACTAATTAGTGTGTGCATTGGCTTGTGTAATTGGCTTGTGCACTTATTGCTCTTCTTCATTCATAGGCAAGGTGCACCACCTCCGGTTTACCTTGATGAGAGTATGTCATTGTTTCGTGCAATGGGCATGACTCCTACAGATACCATCATGCGACACTACTTGCCAGAGTCCGCTTATGCAGTCATGGATTCTAGACTTGCATGGCAAGGATGCATGCAACGTAGCTCTTACTTCATCGCTAGTCTTGTTGAGCTCTTATGTAGGCCGAAGGGCCTTTGTTTGGAGTTTGGTTGTGGGGCTGCTCCTGTTCTCAAAGCATGTCTCTCTTCAGGACGTGCTTGTGCAGCATTGAATAGTGATGATGATTTGATCTTGACATATGTGTCATCTCTACTTCATCCACAATCCAGAGGGCAAGACAGACATGAGGCCTCAACTTCTGCAGATGTGGCAGATGAGGAGAATAGACCTCCCGCTGTCGAGAAATTTGCGGTCTTCCCAGGAAAGCACCGGGCTTATGGCTGTGAGAGTTTGTGAGAGAACTCAACAAAAACTATATGAAGGAGTTAAACCATAGATGCCATGAAGACTACGGTTTGGAAAGAAGTGCAATCAAAGAAGACTCACTCTTTCTCTCTTGCACTCACACACACAAAGAATGAACACAAAAGAGAATGTCAAAACAATACGAAAATGAAAACATCAAGGCTATGGTCATATCGTATCATGGGTAATATGAAAGGGTTAACAGATGAGTTAATGGCATTCAATCTTGGTTGGCCAAATAGGCTACGAATTGTTCTTTGGAATTGTAGTTTTGTGCTTACCATACTATATATATTTTGTCTAGTGATTGGGATTAGTTGTGTGTACAAATCCTCTTGGTTCATAGCAAGATAACTACGCTTACGTCAAAAGAAAAGTTATAGTCTATGAGAGGTAGTATGATGGGATCCGGTGATAGAAGTATTTCATTAAGCCTTTCTGGGCCAAAGAGAAACACTATACGTTGTTGAAAGTGTATTTTACGGCTAATCCATACGTGAATTCTAATAGATCGTACAGAGTGAAAGCGATAGAAATGATCATCATGTGGGTTATTCATCTAGGATAGTATGTGAGAAATGTAGATATGAGAGAAGTGAAGAGATGAGAAGTTTCCCTCCCAAGCCCTATTCTTGCCCGTAGGCAATAAGGATACTACGGGGAGAGATGTACCTGTAGAAAAGAGAACCTAGAATTTGCAGAGAGGATGAATTACTAAGAATGAGAGAGATAGGTTTGCTTAAGGAGATGAGATTAGATACATATATATATGTTGGATTAGAGATGAAAAAGAAAACAACAAGAAATCAAGAAAACATCAATGTAGAACACATCTTACTTGACAAACCCTTCCGCACCATTATTGATGGAGAGAGAAGAAAAGTGGATAATTCCACTTTGATTGATACACCAGGTGCAAGACCTTCTTTGATTAGATTTGATCTTCCAAGGTTAGCTTGTTGCAAGAATGGCTAGTCTCCCTATAGGAGAAAGTGTAGGCTTGGGCTTATGTTAATGGCTAAGTACAATTAGGCATTACTACTCACTTCCTCAAGAATTCCTCTCATCAATGGCTTGAATGCTTGAGTTCCTTTTCAAGGAAGAAGAGGTCCCCTTTTATAGGTGAAGGGAACCCCCAAGGGTTTACACAAGAAGAGAGGAGCCAGTGTAAATAGGAATTGGAAAAGTTGGAAATGAGATGTCCCTGCATGATGTGGGCAGACTGGGGTCCATTATTTTGATCATATCTCCTCAACCGTGGCTCCAAATAAAAAAGTAAAAATATGGGCAGAAACTGCAGCTCATTAGCTACGATTTTCATTTTAAAATCATTTTCCAATTCGGATTGGAACCTTGTGTAAAAAAATCATCAAAATAGGGTCCATTTCTGGTAGCAAAAGTCTTTCTCTGGTCCCCTTAGCCTAAACTTTCATTTAATTCCAAAGGACACCTCATGCCATATGAAAGGATGACATTGCTCCTTGACAAAGTTTTGTAATCATGCTTGCAATAATGCATTAAAATAAGTGTATCTTTGAAATCATGCCACCTAGTGTCCCACTAGGATTTGATTCCCTCCTAGTAGCTATTTAAAAAGAAATATAAGAAAAGTATAAAAAATACATATAATATATATATATTGGAGTTTACCTTAGATATAGGATCTAGCTAGAGTGTGAGATTATAATGAGATAGTAGAAATAAAGAATCAATGCTTTTTGCCCCAAGTTAAAGAGGCGGAGCTATTGAACTTGTCCCATAGTATTTTCTGATGGTAAAGTAAGGATAGGTTACCCTTGAGAAAAATAATAGGATGAGATAGAAGGCTTATTATTATACTTAAATATGCATATGTACATTATAGGAAAGATAATTATGTGTCTAAAAAGTTACAAGATAGATCTTGTAGCATGCGTTCCCACTATGTACGTGTCACAGCACGACATCCACCCCCTCTAAACCTGCACATCCTCCGGTATGTGCCACATTATTTCTTTGTAAGTTCAGCCCTCTTGTACATCTTCCTTTCTTTCTTCTTCACTGGATGATTCCAAATCTTCATCTTCACTTTGATCTTTACCTGTGGTTTGCTCTTCTTCCTCATCAACATCTTCTGGATCATTGTCTCCTCTTCTCTTAAACATTTTGATCCTTTTTCCTGCAATGGGAATCTTTACTTCTGTACCATCTAGTTCAGACAAGATGTAAGTAGCATTTTCATGCACATGCTTTACAACATACGGTCCAAACCATCTTTTTGAAAACTTACGCATGACTGTGTGCTGGTTATCAAGGCTACTATCATACACCAAAACCCAGTCACCTTTGTCAATTGCTTTGCTCCTGAGTCGATGTCACTTATCAAAGTATTCCTTGTTTTTCAACCTTTCATTTTTGAGTCGTTCTTTTGCAGCTTCAATGTCTCCAAGTCTTCTCTCTAGTTGCCTTATATGTAGTGCAAGGAGATCTTCCCTGCTAAGCTCCTATTGCCAAGGTAGTACATTCCATGTGGGAATTGTATCTTCAATCGGCATCACTGGATTTTGACCATACATTACCTCCGCAGGCATGTAGCCAGTTACTGAGCTATGTGTTGTACGATCAGCCCATAAAGCATATGGTAACAGTTTTGGCCACTCACCAACTCCTCCTTCACGAGCCTTGGCCAAAGCTTTGATGATAGGAGGATGCCCTCTTTCACCTTTTCCATTGCCTTCAGGGTTGTAAGCTGTAGTAAGAGAAATCTTGATTCCTAATCTAGAAAAGAACTCCCTTGCTTCTTCGGCATCCAGTTCACCTCTATCTGCAGTGATTTTTCCCACACAACCATAACGGCAAATCACCTCATCAAGAAGGAATTTGCACACAGCTTCTGTGGTTTTAGCTCTTAATGCTCTTCCTTCAGCCTGGTTAGTTAGGTCCACTCGTGCAAGAACCAAGTATCTCATCTGCCAGAGTCCTAGAGGCATTGTGATTAGATCCACAACCCATTTATAGGGCATGGCTAGTGGATATGTAGGGTGCAATCCATCACGATGTCGAACATTTGAATACACTTGACAAATTACACATGTCTCTACAAACTGAGATACATCTTTATACATACCCTTCCACCAGTATTTTTCTTTCAACTTGGAGAAGGTTGCTCATACACCCCTGTGTCCAGCCCATAGACTCTCATGAAACTCTTGTATGAGCTTTACTTGAGTCTCTTTTTTACATATAACCCTTTGTGGTGTAGCACCCTTTTGTTTAGGATGCTTCCACAAGTAACCATCCCTCAAAAAGTACCCATATGCTTTCCTACGTATCCTCTTGAATTCTTGTTTAGACCAATCATCCTGTTTTGTTAGAGTACTCAAGTAGCTTCCAATAACAAGCCAATCACCTTCATAAAGCTCTTTCAAGAATGATTCAAGTAGATTAGTCATGCAGACATCGTTACCTTTGACATGAGAGATAGAATAGAACTTTGTGGCTACATCATCTCCCTCGTCAATCATTTGTGACTCATCTTCATACCTTGCCCTTGATAGCATATCTGCCACTGTATTGTCTTTACCTGCAATGTTCTTAAACTCAGGATTTAAGGACTTAATGTAGGCAATCCACCGCAACATAGCAATGTCTGGAGTTGAGCAGCTTGTAATGATCCCAAGAAGTGGTAGACAATCTGTTTCTACAACCACACATGCACCAATTAGGTACTCTTTCCCACTTTTCAAGGCTGTAACCATACCCCATAACTCTCTCTTTATATGTGGATAGTTTCTTTGGCGAGCACTTAGCACCTTTGCTCCAAATCTTACCACATACCTGTGTCCTTCTTTGTCATCTTGCCCTATTGCCCATCCAATCCCTGTAGGATTGGTGTCTACTATCACAATTACTGGCCTTTGACACTCATAGTCTACCTTTCTCAAAGTTGTTGCTGACTGGAGCAACTCCTTTAGCTTTTTCATGGATTTTACATGTGCTTCTGTCCATTTAAACTTTTGATTCTTTCTAAGCAGCTGATAAACTTTTGATTCTTTCTAAGCAACTCCTTGCGACCAATCTGCAAGTGTTGGAAAGACTCCTTTGTGAAGGTATGCCCAATCTTTTTCGGATTCCTCAAACTTTGTTTTAATGAATCCTGCTCAATCTTTTCCCTGTTGTTGGGTGGTAAGGGTGAAGCTACTGGTTTCACCTTCTTTGCTACACTCTTGTATTTAGTTTCAACATGGACTTCTGGGCCAACTGTTTGGCTTTCTTTAAAGGCTTCTATTACTTGATACATTTCCATAGAGCAAACTTCCACAACTTCATTTTCAAGATGCAAATTAGACCCCATTATAGCATCAAGCTCACCCATAGTATCTACAAAAGAAACTTGTTCACACAAACCTAATACATTTTCAGTAGACTCTAGTAACCCACTCTTTTTCATGCCTATTTGTATATGATGCACATATTGCCTCTCACATCTCTTCAAATCTTCAAGTTTTGTAAAACATACTGATCCATTCTTTGTTACCAAGGAGCTCGTTGAAAACGCTTCACCTATTTTTGGATCAGGCGAGACCCTTTTTCTTTCTGTACCACTTCAATCCCGCTTTACAATGGTACTTGGCCAAAACCCATCATTTCTCTATGATCATGAAACTCTTTGCTCACCTTTGGTAGAGGATGTTCTCTGAGGTTGTCAAGATTTCTTTCATGGTTCACACAAACTGTGAGAAATTGGACAGCTCGTTTACCATCTTTGCTACGTATCCTAGCATATGCTGAACCATCATCCATTACCTTTGTTTCCATTCGAACTCCCACAATGTAGGGCTGTCCAAGGATGAGATGATATGAAGATGTATCCTGTACAAAGAAGTTTTGGTCAATCTTTACATCACCTATTGTTACCTTTACACCTGGACATGCTGCATACAATTCACCGGATAAATTTTTTGCCACTTTTACCATCCAGCCATGATCTGTGTCCATCGGCCATTTGCACTTGTTGTAGAGACTCTTTGACATTATGTTTATTTCTGAACCATGGTCAATCAAGGCAACAAATGGCTCTTCAAGATCACCTACATTGACCAAAGTTTCTGTAGTATCCCTTGCCCAATGACTTCGTGAATAGTAACTCCTAGGAATATCTTCAACTTAATTCTTCATCATCATTTGAGAAATGCACTTGCTTCACTCTCCCACTTGATTTGTAGCATCCTACCATAGCTCCATCATTCTCCTTATTTTGCAGTTGCATCCCTTGTGTCTTTGAGGTTTCCCCTTCAACCTGTGGACGAGAAACTTCAGCAAGGGTTTGCCTCTTCCTCTTGATGATGTCAATGATCTCCTCATGGAATTCACGCTTTGCAATGCCAAGAACTTCTCGCAGAGTAAACTCAATCTTGCTATTCAAGATCCTTTCCTCCAAGACTTTCTTTAAATCTATAGAAACCTCAATATCAGATTGTAGTTTATAAGTTGGGCCTTTTGTCTTACCTTTCATTGGCTCTTTCTTCTTTCCTGTTGTAGACTCCTCCATGAGTACTTCAGGTGGAGATGCTCCTTCTGTTGAGGGTGTTTGAGAAGGCATTGAGTCGCTTCTTCCTCCACTTCTAGAAGCTCTTTTTGATGGTCCTTCATCAGCATTTTCACGTCTGCGCTTCTCTTCTACAATTGCCTCATTTTGTTGGCATTTTGTAATGTAGGCATGCACTGACAATGAGTCCACTGGATCATTCCATCCTGTTTCTAGACGTATGCAATCACCTGCTTCATGTAGAATATCTTTTGTAAGCTTTCCCTTTTTAGCTAATTGCATGACATTTGGCCAAATTTGACCATGATGGTCAATCACCTCTTCATCACAAAAATGCTCAATTTTTACTCCATAAGTAGCTGCCTCAACTGAAGAGCTAGCACGGTTAGTTGCCATATCTTCAACTAAGGTTTGCATTCCCCCCTTCCCAAAGTTAGTTCTCAAAGGTAGACCTGTCTCTCTTAAGTGAATTTTACCATCCTTAAAAAAGACAACATCTTCTGACAAAGCATCACTAGAATCATCACAATCCCTTCTTACATGGTCTGTACTATCACACCAAATACATCTATTAACAAACCCTTCTTTGGGTTGTTGTCTTTGCCTAGGAAGTGGCCCTGATGGTTGGCCTTTTTCTTCAAGCTTTGCAAACTTCACCTTCAAGTCACGCATTCCCTTCACAAGCTCATCTAGCATGGACTCATCAAACTTAGGAGCGATAAAAGTAGGCTTTACCATTTTGTCAGAAGTTGAGGTGGAAGGACTTGTAGTGTTTACTACCAATTTGTACCTTCTTCTTTGTCGTTTGGCAAGCAGTGAGGCAGCACCTTCAACCTCATTCCAGTCGGTCTTTAGTCCTTGCTCAGCATCTTTATCTTCAAGAAGAAGCTCCAAATTTTCTTGAAACTCTTTACCTGCAGCTTGTAAGAAAAGATCTGTCTTCTCTACATCTAGTGTGGCCCTTTCTGTCCTGGTGAGTTGTGCATAGCGCCGCTCAAATTCCCTAAGTAGCTCTGTTATTGATAGTCCTTGCTTTGGCTTGACTACCCATTCTAAGAATGTCCTTTTGGTCACTCTCTCATAGTCCTCCATGAAATATTCCTCCTTTAAAGCTACTTTGAGTTCTTCCCAATTTCTCCCATGCCCATCTTTAATTACCCTAACATGCTCTCTAATTTCTGGAGCAACAACTGGCTCAAAGCTTTGAATCATCTCACCTTCTGACACACGATGCAGCTCCATCTCCTTCACATACTCGCGTAAGTACTTGGTTACATCTTTGCCATTGAACTGATCCATTCTATTGACGACTGCTTGTATGGCCTTTGTTGCTGAAATCTCCCTTCTTTCAATGGAATGTTGTTGTTGCATGAACATTGCAAATTATTGAAACATTTGCATTGTTGCTGGGTCAAAATGCATACCCTGTTGCTCAACATGATCACCCATGGTTATCCACAAAATCTCACCCTGGCAGTTTCGCGTCGGGTTCACCAAAAATATGTCGAGAAATTTGCGGTCTTCCCAGGAAAGCACCGGGCTTATGGCTGTGAGAGTTTGTGAGAGAACTCAACAAAAACTATATGAAGGAGTTAAACCATAGATGCCATGAAGACTAGGGTTTGGAAAGAAGTGCAATCAAAGAAGACTCACTCTTTCTCTCTTGCACTCACACACACAAAGAATGAACACAAAAGAGAATGTCAAAACAATACGAAAATGAAAACATCAAGGATATGGTCATATCGTATCATGGGTAATATGAAAGGGTTAACAGATGAGTTAATGGAATTCAATCTTGGCTGGCTAAATAGGCTACGAATTGTTCTTTGGAATTGTAGTTTTGTGCTTACCATACTATATATATTTTGTCTAGTGATTGGGATTAGTTGTGTGTACAAATCCTCTTGGTTCATAGCAAGATAACTATGCTTACGTCAAAAGAAAAGTTATAGTCTATGAGAGGTAGTATGATGGGATCCGGTGATAGAAGTATTTCATTAAGCCTTTCTGGGCCAAAGAGAAACACTATACGTTGTTGAAAGTGTATTTTACGGCTAATCCATACGTGAATTCTAATAGATCGTACAGAGTGAAAGTGATAGAAATGATCATCATGTGGGTTATTCATCTAGGATAGTATGTGAGAAATGTAGATATGAGAGAAGTGAAGAGATGAGAAGTTTCCATCCCAAGCCCTATTCTTGCCCGTAGGCAATAAGGATACTACGGGGAGAGATGTACCTGTAGAAAAGAGAACCTAGAATTTGCAGAGAGGATGAATTACTAAGAATGAGAGAGATAGGTTTGCTTAAGGAGATGAGATTAGATACATATATATATGTTGGATTAGAGATGAAAAAGAAAACAACAAGAAATCAAGAAAACATCAATGTAGAACACATCTTACTTGACAAACCCTTCCGCACCATTATTGATGGAGAGAGAAGAAAAGTGGATAATTCCACTTTGATTGATACACCAAGTGCAAGATCTTCTTTGATTAGATTTTATCTTCCAAGGTTAGCTTGTTGCAAGAATGGCTGGTCTCCCTCTAGGAGAAAGTGTAGGCTTGGGCTTATGTTTATGGCTAAGTACAATTAAGCATTACTACTCACTTCCTCAAGAATTCCTCTCATCAATGGCTTGAATGCTTGAGTTCCTTTTCAAGGAAGAAGAGGTCCCCTTTTATAGGTGAAGGGAACCCCCAAGGGTTTACACAAGAAGAGAGGAGCCAGTGTGAATAGGAATTGGAAAAGTTGGAAATGAGATGTCTCTGCATGATGTGGGCAGACTGGGGTCTATTATTTTGATCATATCTCCTCAACCGTGGCTCCAAATAAAAAAGTAAAAATATGGACAGAAACTTCAGCTCATTAGCTACGATTTTCATTTTAAAGTCATTTTCCAATTCGGATTGGAACCTTGTGAAACAAATTCATCAAAATAGGGTCCATTTCTGGCAGAAAAAGTCTTCTCGTGGTCCCCTTAGCCTAGACTTTCATTTAATTCCAAAGGACACCTCATGCCATATGAAAGTATGACATTGCTCCTTGAAAAATTTTTGTAATCATGCTTGCAATAATGTATTAAAATAAGTGTATCTTTGAAATCATGCCACCTAGTGTCCCACTAGGATTTGATTCCCTCCTAGTAGCTATTTAAAAATAAATATAAGAAAAGTTTAAAAAATACATAGAATATATATATATATTGGAGTTTACCTTAGATATAGGATCTAGCTAGGGTGTGAGATTATAATGAGATAGTAGAAATAAAGAATCAATGCTTTTTGCCCCAAGTTAAAGAGGCGGAGCTATTGAGCTTTTCCCATAGTATTTTTTGATGGTAAAGTAAGGATAGGTTACCCTTGAGAAAAATAATAGGATGAGATAGAAGGCTTATTATTATACTTAAATATGCATATGTACATTATAGGAAAGATAATTATGTATCTAAAAAGTTACAAGATAGATCTTGTAGCATGCGTTCCCACTATGTACGTGTCACAGCACGACACCGCTGAGAACCCATTAATCATTTGTGAGCATTCCATTTCTTTTGGTCATGGACATGTTATTTTTTGAGTGCCTCTCTTTACCTAAATTTTTCTTTTTCAAGCTATGTATTCTCATGGCAATATTTGACAATAGTTAGGTGGCTATTGATGCGGTTTTAAATGATCTTTTTTTTGCACTATTCAAAGTCCATTTATTTGCTTTGATGTATTCATTTTTTGCTTAATTGAAGTGCCTTGCCAGTGTACATTGAGGCTGAGGCTAAAAAGATGGTGCGAGATCCACGATACAATGTTCAAACCTCTGACAAGCCAAACAAAAGGCATGTCTTCATCGATGATGAGTGCGATTCATGCTAAAGTATCATGTTTTGTACTTGATGAAACCAAATGTTATAATTAATTTGTTGTTCAAAAATGATATCAGTGTTCACTAAATTATTGTTGATGACTTGAGAATGGCAACAAATAATTCCTTCTCTTGTGATATCATGATGAGTGATTCATGCAAAAGTATCATGTTTTGTATTTAATTTGATCAAAGTTTTACTCGCTGTGCTCTCTCTCTCTCTCTCTCTCTCTCTCTCTCGCACGCGCGCGCGCGTTTGTATATCGCTCGGTTTTTTTCTTTGCTCGATAAAGTTTTCTCGGTGCTTGGTAAAACTCAAGGGAACATGAGAGTGAGGAGAGGGAAGGAGCATACCTGGCTCTCCTTCCTCTCCTGTGTGTGTGTGTGTGTGTGTGTGTGTGTGAGTGTGTGTATGGAGAAGAAAGAGAGAGAGAGGGAGAGCGTTACCTTGCTTGCTTGAGCGCGCGCCGAAAACTCGGATCTGAGATCTGAGTTTTCGGACGCTCTCGATTTTTTTTTAATCCCTGGCAGCGTTGCTATGTTACTTGTAACATAGCGACGCCTATAGCGACGCCGTGCTTTTTCATGTTTGAGCGTCGCACTATGAGTGTCACTACTATTAAGCACCTCTTGTAGTGTGGTAGCGTTGTGTTTCCATCTTCTCCCTCACAATACTCTCCAACCTTGTTTAATGGTATTAGCGTAGTGTTTAGTTGAGGCCTGTCCAATTCTTTGATCCCTTCCTGAAGCTTCGAGGTGGGGTCTTTCACTCCAAATTTTTCTAGGAATTTTCCTACTGTGGTCCACAATGTTTGGTCGTAACCTTAAGAGTTCAGCTAATGTGATTGTGCATGCCACCGGGGTGGACAATAACTCAATCAACCCTTGTGAGTCCATCACTTTGTTAGAAGAAAGTCTTTGAGATGGGATCGCTCTCACCTCAGACTTGGATTCATACTCTCCTAGGTAAGAGGGTAGAGTTTTTAGCGAGTCTGGTTGGCTGTGCCGCGAACTAATTGATCCCTGGTCTCTCCCTTGTGAATGTATATCAAAGTTCATTTGTGATCTTGCCTCAAATTCTTCAATAGGAGGTAAGATCTCATTTTTATCTTTTCTCGTGCTGTTCATGTGTTAACTCACCCTACTCGCTTCGTTAGCCTCACGGATTTGCTTCCACAGATCATCTAGACCGTTACAATCCTTACCCATTTCTACCAATGTTTTAAGCTGGAACCCGTCACTTGCCTCATCTTTTGTATTTGGCACTATGATAGGCTCTCCCCTAGACTCATAGGGATTCGTAAGTCTTTCCTTTGTTTCTACTTGTTCTTCTAAAGTTGTTTTGATAGGGGTTGGAGCTTGTACATCATGCGAATTCGCACGTTTATCCAGCGGGTTTTCTATCAAATATTGAGATGTCTCAATCATATTTCTACACATTTCCAACCTCTGTTTTTCTATTTCAGCATATGGATAAGTCATCCATCTTTGCTCTTGGGTTTGGTTCTTTTTTAGTCTGGCTTCGTAAGCTTTTAGAAGTGCATCTAACTGCTCATTTACCTTGTCTCCAGTACTAATCCTCTTCATATGTAAGTCCTTCTGGAGATCTGCATTCCTTAGTCCTTGAATAAATATAAGCATAAGTTTGGATTGAGTTGGTAGTTCTTCCACAGGACAGAACTTAACATATCGTTTTAGTCATAGGGCTTCCTTCCACACAGATTCCCCGTCTTTCTGTTTGAATTTATGGATTTGTGAGACCGTATTATCAGCTATTCCCCTTTGTGACAATTCCTCGATAAACGCGTCAAATAATTCCTCCATAGACTCAAAGTCTCTTCGCTCCGCAGAGTCAAACCAAGTAGCAACGTCCTCTTCTAGGGTTAGTCCAAACCCTGCAAATTGGGTAGGGAAGTCTAACACCTCTTCCTCTCTAATTCATTAGGAAAAAATTGGACCCCCTTGGGGCCATGTAAGGATCCCTAATTTTAAGGGATTAAAGCTAATTTTTTAGGGGATGGAGGGAACAAAGACAATAAATAGGGCTACTTTTGTAGCTCTCTCTCTAACTTCTCTCTAGATAGGAGAGGGGGGGAAAGTAGGGAATGAGGGTGGTAAAGTAGGAGGAATAGGGGGGATAAAGTAGGAGAGAGAGGAGTAAAGGTAGAGAGAAGAACCATTCTTTCTCTACCTATCACCAAACAAAAAGAGTAAGTAGTTATGACAAAAGCCACTTTTCAGTTCGTGCATCAATTTACCCCCAAAAAATGAATTTTTTATAAAATCTTCAAAATGGATCTTTTAAGCTTTCAAAAGGTCCCTATATATATATATATATATATATATATATAACATTATTTTTTTAAAAGAATCTAGCTTTTATAAGCTCCAAATCTAAAATTCCTTGGGTCCCTCTCTACATTAACTCCAAGAATAAATATACAATGCCACATCATCAAAACGTCCATCTAATAAAGCCTAAAAATTGAAATTTTTAAAATTTAAAGTTTTCCCTCCTTTGAGCTCAAAAATTGAACCTATATATGAAAAAATATATTTTAAAGTCTTTTTATCCCAAAAATTGTCTGTTTATCGCAAAAAGTATATCTTAACAATTTTTCTTTCCCATCATAACTTTTCACCATGTCTCTTCGCGACATAACCAATGAAACACGTGCGCCGTCATCTACTAGGTCAACTAATGTCAGTCTGCGTCTACCGATCGAATTTGCTCCCACAAAAAAAAATGACGAGAAAGCATCTCAACCGGCATCCGTACGACGGTTTCGAGGAGAAACCAATGTTGACTTGTGGCTTGATGGAGGGTTGTATCCAAAATATCCGCTCGTGGACTGTCATCCAACATTCCGTACACTCCCAATCTTAATCAAATATGTGGGAGAAGGAGAACGTGGTCTTCTTGGGTATTGTAAGAGATTGGACTTCAATCACGCAGGTGCGTCGGCATATTTCCGACAACAATGTCAAGTGTTACACAATCATTCCACAAATCTCCAACAACAACTACATTCCACAGAGAAACAACTCAAACATCTTAAAGAGGAGATGAAAGCTACAAAAACAGAGGTAACTAAGCTATAGATTGCAATGATGCACCTAAAAGCCACTCCATTTGGCATGCGTGAGCGTAAGAGGGAGTTCTCTTCCATTGAAAACTTAGCATCTAATGGAGGGGCACGTAAGAAGCGGATCACGACAACCAGGTATTTTTTTAAATTCACAGTGTTTATAACTCTCAAATAATTTTCATCAATTTGTAACTCGGTTCACCTTTTGAAATAGGACATATATACAAGATGTGTGGGGAAGTTTTAGACAAGAGGACCGTTGCAACCTTCTCCTAGGATGCATCTCAAAGGAAGATATACTTTACATCATAGGTTGTGAAAAGGCCAAACACATGAAAGATGCCATCACAAAGGAGATCCTAAAAAAGATCTCTAACCTTGTGTCTGAGGATGATGTCGAGAGAGGTTGTGATGAGGTTGGGATCAGCACAAATGCATACCATGCACTTCATGGATTGATGAAAGATGCATTACGAGAGCAAGGCATCACCAAGAATTTATTTCCTATTCCACATAGGGTCCGACTTGCAAAAAAATCAAACAATGATCTCGTTCGGGAATCCCTTGGCGAATACAAACACATTGAAGGATCCATGGTGTACTCTTCCACGAGTGCCAAGTCAGGTGGCAATATAAAGGGAGGCAATACTATTCCTAATGGGACAAAGTCTTTTAGTTATCATCAATTCAATAATATTTTTGTTGACTTGAAATGACTACAACGAGCTATGGTTAAATTTTATGCTTTGTCTCCACAAGGTAATACAAATTGTCATGTCATTTTTTATTTATATTGAATATCATTTAGTATAACAATTCAATTCTTGTGTTGTTTCAGTACTTGGAGAGAAGCTCATATTTATTCTTAAGCTAGATGAATGTTGTAATGGGAATGGCCTATGAACTTAGAGAATAGCGGAATTTAGAGTGAGCAATTTTGAGAGCATAGAGGGTGAACTTAATTGGTAGTAGCAACTCTATCATAACACTTAATTAACTAGGCATGAACAATACTTTTACAAGAGAGAGAGAGTGTAGAGAATATGACAATAGTTGAGGACCGGATTTATGTGGAGCCGGTCCCCCCTCCAAAAGGCATTTGTATTATAGATTCTCTCATTAAGAGAGACTTGGTACAATACAATCTTTGTGTTCCTTCAGACCTCCTTGTAAATATGGAGATGGAAGGTTCACACACCAAGCTTTTGCATAATTTCAACAATCAATCTTAGCTTGAAAACAATCAAGAACTTGTGAACATCATTAATCTTTGTGTTACCTAAATCATTTGAGTGCATGAAGATGTATACTTTTATGCATCAACTTGTGCTTAAAGCAATAATTAATCTACCTCGCAATACAATTAATCTACTTGTATTAAGTAATTAATCTACTTGCAATAAACCATTAGCCTTCTTGCAATAAGCATAACATGCACTTGTAGAAAGCATTAACTATCCCAAGCCTCAATCCCAAGACCTCAAACACCTTCGAAGGTGGAGAGAGCTAGCAGGGAATGAGGGTAGGGAAGAGGAAGAAGAAACATTTCATAGGAGAAATAATTAGCTCCTCACTTATCATAGTCTTGTTGCTAGCATACATAATAGCATATTAATGGAGAAGAAGAAGAAGATGGCAAGCTTAAGCATTGAAGCATAGCTCTTGGTTGGATTTGCATTCCATAGCCAAGAGAGTTGGTGTAGGCTCTCTACTTCTCAAGGAGCTTCGAGAAGGAGATGGAGCTCTTGCACTTTGCATAGCACCCCATGAGAGTGTTTGTGAGTGTGTGTGGGTGAGTATACCCCCTAAGCAACCCCCTAGCTTGCTTGGGTCGACCCCCCCTTGTAGCTCATGCTTGAAGCTCATTGGACCCCTCCAGGCCTAGCCAATCACAAGCAGGAGCCATTACAAGCAACAGGGGTAGCCTTGGGACAAGTGTCCCTCTTTCCCCTTTGAGAGAGAGGACTTGATAAATGAAAAATCAATTAATTAAATATCCTAAATTATCATTGGACCCCTTGGGTGGCCAACCAATAGGCTTCAGGCACACCATGAGGGCAACATGAGGAGGAACTTGACAAGTGTCCTTGCTGCCTCTTCAAGCTGGGGTTTCCCTTGTGTGTGTGTGTGTGTGTGTGTTCTCTCTCATCCCCCCCCTTGTAGGCTCGCCCCCCTCCTTGTAGGGATTTTTTTGACTTTGGATGAGCAATCCCCTTAGTCATCAAGCATGACAAAGCACTTGAACTAGGGGGTGTTCCCACAAGCATCTCAGGCAAGCATCTCAAGGCACCTCAAGCACCTTAATCATGTAGCAAGTGAAGCACCTCAAGCATGGAGCCAGTCAAGCACGTCAAGCATCTTAATCAAGCACCTCAAGCATGTCAAGTAACTCAAGCACGACAAGCACCTCAAGCAGGACAAGCACCTCGAGCTTAGGCCGGGTTCCCACCTCAAGCCCTATCTTGCCTAAGGTCAAAGGACTTTTACACACATTATTGGAGGTCTTCAATGAAGCTAACCCTAAGGTCTTATGCTCCATTGGTTAGCCTTGCTCTTTGATAGACCATCTCTCATTTGGGCCCCTTAACCATTGGCCCCGTGTTGAGATAGATCTATAAGCACATGTCTATATCTTAACCCTTGTTCCTGTGTATTCTCCCACATTAAGTGATCGGTTTAATATGAGAAAATCATTTGGGTTGGATAGATATTAATTTTTATGACATTACCTCTCTCTTGAAATCATAGTCGTCCTCAACTATGAGGTAGAGATTGTAAAGTCTCACCCATTAGTCCATTGGTCTTAGCGGGTAGAGGATCCAGTTTTACCCTACGACATCATTCCAGAGTGGATGACTAATCCACTTTGTGCTTGAGAGACATTGTCTGTCGCAAGCATGTCTGCTCTTTTTAGTCCATATCATAGTTCCAAAGTAGAGTGACAAGGTCTACTTGGTGTTTGGGAGACGTAGTCACCACAAACATGATCCTAAGTATGCATACTTTAAAATTTGTGCACAAAACATAAAAAGAGAGTCTTATAAGACAAAAAAATTCATCATTTAAAATGCATTTCTTTTACATTTGCTTACTCTTTTGTGTCATTGTAAGAATCATTAACAAGGTTCATATTATCCTTAAGCCATGTTCTTTGCATGCATTTAGCATCTTTGAAAGGATAATTAAATAAGATACTGTCAGTAATCTTACCATTTCTTAATACCTTGTCTTCTTGTTGAAGGATGAACTTGGGTTGGAGCTCCTCTGCTTCATCCTCGATCTGTGGCGGGTCTTCATTTGTGTGTAATTTGCCTTAGATGAGCCTTGGGAAAGTTTAGTAAGACCCAACCTTTATAAAAAAAAAAAAAAAAGGATAAGGCTCTTTTGTGCCTAACGGCAGGAGCCTCTTTTGCCTAGCTAATAAATGGATATAGCCTGTTTAATCTTGTAAAAAGATTCTTTTTTATCTCGGCTATACTCTTTTGCAATGAAGATCTTCCCAGGTATCTTAAGCTACAAGGGACTTTCGGATCTTCCGTCTTTAGCCTTGAAAGGTAGTTTCTCCTTAGAAGTATGTTCACCTTATTAGAGACAGATTGTTGTTAAGATAAGTACTTCTCTCATTTTGAGCATTGATCTACTTCAAATCACAGACTTTTAGTAGATCAAGGGTTATTAGTTTTGTATATTTTGGCCATCCATTGGAATAGTAGGCCGACATAAGAGGGTTACTCTAGTTCTGATAGAGATTCTATCAAAAATTAATGGTCATGGTAGGATTTCTATCCAACACTATTAGATGTTGGCAAGCCATGGTCCTTTTTTCATACTTCATCTTTTGGTATACCATACATTTTGAAACATTCTCTTGTATGTTATTGTTTCTTGGTAAGCCAATACAAGTATGCTTCTACTCCTAGCAGAGCAAATTCGAATTCCTCTTTGACCCGCATATGGAAGGAGCATGGAAAGCAAGGAAGATATAGCCTATTGAGGTATGGAAGATAACCATCCTTTTACGTGAGTGGTTCTTTTTCTTCCATTTGTAAGGCTGTTATCATATCCCTAAAGCCTGGGTTAGAAGCATATTTAACTATCATAAAACATAGCTCATTGTAAGTTTCTATTGATATCCTATCTACCCTTGGCCATTGGGAAAGTGCATCGGCTACATGATTGTGCTTGCCAACAATGTGAGCAAAGTAGAATTTAAGTTGCAAAAAGAAATTTTCCTACCTCATTTGATTGTCCGAGAGCTTGGTTTGCATCATGAATGGAGTCTGCAAGAAGTACTTCCATGTGTCTAGAGCATTTAAAACAGCTCATAGGTCCTTTTGTATATGACCAACATTCGCTCATTGGAGTTGAGTCTTTGAATCTCATATGCTATGGTATTCCCTTCTTGAAGCAAAGTTTTTCTCAAAGGCAATCATCCAGGCATTACATTGGACCTCAAATAGCTTTGAGAGATCCCATAAGTTTCTCTTTAAACCTTTTAGAAGTAGTTTTCTCTCTTTGCGGTCCATGTATACTTAACGTTCTTTTTTGTTAAGTCATGTATTGGACCTGCTATAAGCATGGATTTTTCCTATGAAGCATCTTTAGTATGCACTCATACCTTTAGAGCTTTGCAACTCATGTAGATTCCTTGGATTAGGCCATCTTTTATTACCTCTACGTTTCGTGGATCCATAGAAATACCACCTTTAGAGATAATGTGACCTAATTATTGAATCTCTCTCGAAACTTACCAGTCCATGTTATTGCCTTTTTGAACTCCTCTTGTGGAGCTTGTAAAGCTCAATAAGGAGGCTTATTAGGCAATGAGCTTCATGGTAAAAGCTTCATTGTATGGCCATTGTCCCCTCATTGTGGAGATAGCTCACGGGGGTATCATCATCAAAAACATTTTGGAATCCATTTAGGAATTTAGACAATTCTAATTCCTCTTGATTCTCGTTTTTTTAATTATTATTATTATTTATTTAATAATATTGTTATTGGTTGAAACATTAAATTCATTTATAGACTTTCTAACAGAAATCATATATATGAAAATATAAATTTTCATTAACTTGTGAAAGCATGCATATTTACAAGGGATAGGATACTACCCGACTCATAAACATGTATGTACATATCTTCTAGCATAGAAAAAACAAAAGCCTTTTTCTATAAGCATCCTCTTTTGGAGTTTCCAACATAGAAACTCAAGGTGGCTTGTTGCGTGCATTTCTTTGGGGACAAGCACGATATACATGCCCTTGTTGTCCACACTTGTAGCATTTGTTATCCTTACGATAACACTCTAGCTCTATTGCAGAGAGTTTATTCTTACCTTTATAGACTCCTTTCTCCTTAACTTTGTTATCGGTGTTTCTAGAGTTGCCTTTGGAGGAAGTTTGAGCATTAGTCCTCCCTCTAGGCTCATTTTGATCCTTCACTTCCATGGGTTTAGAGTTTTTCTTAACCCCTTGTTGGGAATCGATTTGAGAGGCGACCATAGTATGGTGTATGACCGCCGATATGGTATTAGGCCTTTGTGAGTAAATATACTCGGCCTTCTCTTCAGAAATACCCGCACATAATTGTCGCTCTTGCTCCCAAAAGTCTATCTTTTTGTAGATAGTGGCTTTGAGAAATAAATCCCAAAACTTATCTACATACTTTTGGATAGACTCGTAGGGAGAGAGTTTCAAGTTTTGCCATTCTATGAGGACATTTTCTTGAGCGTTGCTTGCCAGAAACTGTTTTATGATGGACGCTCTTAAAGCCTTCCATGTCTTTGGAGCTTTTCTTTGGGCTTGTAGGCTATCCCACCATTGTCGCACGGAACTTTGGTAATGCATAGATACTTGACGCAGTTTAGAGGACTCTATGAAGCTCTCATCACCAAAGTCCGCATCAAGCTGTTGGATGAAGGCCAAGACCTTGTCCATAGCACCAAAGGTGCCAGCATAGGCAAGGAAAGTGGTGTTCTTCCCTCCCTCTTTGAACTTCTTTAGCTTCTTGGACCTTCTCCATACCGGATAGAACTTGCGATGGGCTTTCCTCTTGGGCTCTTTGAGAGAAGAGCCGCTACCTTCATTGGAATATGAGGAAGTTGATGAAGATGGAGAAGAGGGTGACCTCTTTCGCTCCTTTTCCTTTATTTGGTACCTCTCTTCCCTTTTGTGATAACGAGGAGGAGGACTTTGCAGTGATCTTTCCCTCTTGGGGGAAGTTGGAGATCGTTGAGTCTGTCGTCTTCTTGGAGCCATATCTTTGGAAGTATTGGAAGACTCACTTCCTTCTCCTCCTCTTGGTGAAGGCTCTAAAGTAGAGACTTTATCTTTCTTCTTGGATGGAGGTAAGCCCGCTAGTAAACATTTAAGCGCTTCATATGGGTTCTCCTCGTCTCTCGCCGTAGAGAGCCCTCTCTTGGAAATCTCATGAAGAGACTTCTCATGTGCTCTCTCTTTTGGGGGAGTTTGGAGAATCCCATAACTATGAAGTTGTTGGAAAACTTCACCTTGTAGGAATGGGTTTTCCATAGCTTGTTGCAGCTTAGAAACAAGACATTTGATAAACATGGGAGCATCATCATTAGCACTTTCATGTGCAAAATCAAAGTTATCAATGCTCATTCTACTCTCTTGATTATTGTCAGCGATGCTAACAAAATTTATGTATGTACTTAGTGTATGCTTTTGCAATTCAAAACCTTAGTTGCCACTCCTCTTAGCCTTTGAAAATCAGCTCTTAAGTATCTACACCCACGGCTCAAAGTGGTTAATTATAGAGAGTAGAGGAGTAGGTCTAACATAGAAGAATTGCCAAGGGCTAGCTCCTTTCGGACTTCTTATGGCTCAATAATGGTAAAGTCTTAGGCAAGTCTAAAAAGACTCCATTATTAAGTCCAAAGCTCCCGAGGTGTGCACCATCCCCCACATAGTGGGCTTAACAAAACCGATATTAGATCCCAGTTCCACTTACCCTATTATAATTAACAACATCAACCATTTATAGGCTACTTAAGGACCCCTCTTCTTAAGCAAGAAAAGAGAAACCAAATGCTCTGATACCAATGAAATGGGAATGGCCTATGAACTTAGAGAATAGCGGAATTTAGAGTGAGCAATTTTGAGAGCATAGAGGGTGAACTTAATTGGTAGTAGCAACTCTATCATAACACTTAATTAACTAGGCATGAACAATACTTTTACAAGAGAGAGAGTGTAGAGAATATGACAACAGTTGAGGACCGGATTTATGTGGAGCCGGTCCCCCCTCCAAAAGGCATTTGTATTATAGATTCTCTCATTAAGAGAGACTTGGTACAATACAATCTTCGTGTTCCTTGAGACCTCCTTGGCAATATGGAGATGGAAGGTTCACACACCAAGCTTTTGCATAATTTCAACAATCAATCTTAGCTTGAAAACAATCAAGAACTTGTGAACATCATTAATCTTTGTGTTACCTAAATCATTTGAGTGCATGAAGATGTATACTTTTATGCATCAACTTGTGCTTAAAGCAATAATTAATCTACCTTGCAATACAATTAATCTACTTGTATGAAGTAATTAATCTACTTGCAATAAACCATTAGCCTTCTTGCAATAAGCATAACATGCACTTGTAGAAAGCATTAACTATCCCAAGCCTCAATCCCAAGACCTCAAACACCTTCGAAGGTGGAGAGAGCTAGCAGGGAATGAGGGTAGGGAAGAGGAAGAAGAAACATTTCATAGGAGAAATAATTAGTTCCTCACTTATCATAGTCTTGTTGCTAGCATACATAATAGCATATTAATGGAGAAGAAGAAGAAGATGGCAAGCTTAAGCATTGAAGCATAGCTCTTGGTTGGATTTGCATTCCATAGCCAAGAGAGTTGGTGTAGGCTCTCTACTTCTCAAGGAGCTTCGAGAAGGAGATGGAGCTCTTGCACTTTGCATAGCACCCCATGAGAGTGTTTGTGAGTGTGTGTGGGTGAGTATACCCCCTAAGCAACCCCCTAGCTTGCTTGGGTCGACCCCCCCTTGTAGCTCATGCTTGAAGCTCATTGGACCCCTCCAGGCCTAGCCAATCACAAGCAGGAGCCATTACAAGCAACAGGGGTAGCCTTGGGACAAGTGTCCCTCTTTCCCCTTTGAGAGAGAGGACTTGATAAATGAAAAATCAATTAATTAAATATCCTAAATTATCATTGGACCCCTTGGGTGGCCAACCAATAGGCTTCAGGCACACCATGAGGGCAACATGAGGAGGAACTTGACAAGTGTCCTTGCTGCCTCTTCAAGCTGGGGTTTCCCTTGTGTGTGTGTGTGTGTGTGTGTGTCCTCTCTCATCCCCCCCCCCCCCCTTGTAGGCTCGCCCCCCTCCTTGTAGGGATATTTTTTACTTTGGATGAGCAAGCCCCTTAGTCATCAAGCATGACAAAGCACTTGAACTAGGGGGTGTTCCCACAAGCATCTCAGGCAAGCATCTCAAGGCACCTCAAGCACCTTAATCATGTAGCAAGTGAAGCACTTCCAGCATGGAGCCAGTCAAGGATCTTAATTAAGCACCTCAAGCATGTCAAGTACCTCAAGCACGACAAACACCTCGAGCTTAGGCCGGGTTCCCACCTCAAGCTCAGCCCTATCTTGCCTAAGGTCAAAGGGCTTTTACACACATTATTGGAGGTCTTCAATGAAGCTAACCCTAAGGTCTTATGCTCCATTGGTTAGCCTTTCTCTTTGATAGACCATCTCTCATTTGGGCCCCTTAACCATTGGCCCCGTGTTGAGATAGATCTATAAGCACATGTCTATATCTTAACCCTTGTTCCCGTGTATTCTCCCACATTAAGTGATCAGTTTAATATGAGAAAATCATTTGGGTTGGATAGATATTAATTTTTATGAGAAATGTCAAATTGTCAAAGGACGGAGATTGGAACGTATGAGTGTGACACTCATGAATGAGGCAATGTTTTTTGCAAAAGTCGATGCTATTGGTGATCATTCTCAGAAACCATCATTTAGTGTACAATCGGAAAAAGAAATATGGTGGTTAGGAGCTTTTGAATTTCCAAAGGAGACTCGTGAGGTGTTGGCATGGGTCTTCTCTATGATCCCGTGGATCACAGAGGTTATTAAGGCACAACTAGAGGGAGAAAAGCTAGAAGTAGATGGAGTAGGTACATTTGATGTTGAGTGGCACTTAGGAGGTGATCTAAAAACAATCAAATGTATACTTGGGTGTAAACAAGGTGCTTCATCACTTCTTCCTTGTCCATATTGTGTACGAGGATACAAGGAGAGTACTCGTGGCTCCACGTCTTCAAAGAAAAATGTCATGGGAAGTCAGGCAACAGGGTCAATGGATGATGATGCAAGGGATTGGGTGTGCTCGGTGTTGAAGTGTCCTATCATGGAGGTCCCCAATCGGTCGACAAAAGATAAAACATGGCATCCCATTATCAATTTTCCACTTACAAATGTACACGATACTTTTGCACTTTGCATGCCTTTATGCGTATATTTGATCGCTTGTTAAAGCTTCACATAGAGTACGCTTTCACAATGAAACCACTTTCCAGATCCGTGGAAGCCATTGAAATAGTTGAAACAATTCTAAATTCGATTGGATGTCATGGTGGCAATGTTTCTATCATCGGTGAGGTGGATAATATGCATGAAGTGCCACAAAAAGTATCTATGAATGGTGTGAAAGCACGTAGGTTTTTCAAGAAACCAGAGATGCGAAAGGAGAGGGGTGAAGAGGATGCTCCATGGGAGCTATGGAAAGCGCTTTGCAAGTGTATGACCGATCAAGATTCAAATCCCGTGCTTGGAAATCTGCGTAGGCAAGTGTGGCACCACTTGGAGTTAGTGCTTCAAATCATGTGGAAACCCCAAACCACGAGCGAGCAACAAATTTTTTTCAAAGATCACATTTCGAATTTCACTAAAGCATTTGTGCAAGCGTGGGGAGAGAGCAATATCACACACTACATGGTAAGTTACTTTGTTCAGTTCAAATTTTGATGCCATACATAAATATTTATTTGATCTAAGCATTTTTTCTTGATGCAGCATATTTTGTATGCGCATGGAGCATTCTTTATGTCAAAATATGGTTCATTAGACATGTGGAGCACTCAAGGAATGGAAAAATCACATTATCGAGCCAAAGGTGTTTACTTTAAAAATACACGTCACGGTGGTGGAACTACAAGATCCAACTACATGAAGGAAATGTTTGATTGGTGCTTTCGTTGTTCTTTGGGGAGATGTCATGCCATAGAGCGAGCGCGAAAGTCAAGTCTTGCCAAGGAGGTTAGGAGACAATCTCGACTTATTGCTAAAGAGAAATGGAGAAACTCCACCGGACCCCTTAATCATGCTAGGTGGCGTGAAAATCGCCATAGAGTGGGCAAACGTTGGTTACCCAACATGTAAAACAAATGATGCTATGCAATGTAATGTTTATATTTGTAGATGTCTTTGTTGAGTTGTATATAATACTTCTCCATTTATCTATTTTTTGTTTTTTATATTTTGATGATATTAAGAGTTTTTTTAAGTGGCCTGGTTAAGTGTGAAGAGACCTTTATTTTTTTAAATAGAGGGCTTTTAGAGAAGAAGGAGTCTCATTTTCAATCTTGCCCCTTCTTACACCATGGCACGCACAAAGAAAACAGCAAGAAAAGATCAACCTTTTTTTGCTCACCCTCACTCAACCATCCAAGGTGCTCAAAGACCACCTTGGATACACGAACAAGAGCTCTTAGAAGAGATGGAGAGAGAATGGTCAGGTGAAGAGCAACAAGACGGACAACCTTCACGCAAGAAGAAACGGGTAGTGACATCAGACACAGAAACCGAAATGGACAACGAAGCACAAAGTCCACCATGGAGCGGACAGGAGATCCCAAGCAATCATCGAGTTCCAGCCAGGAAGACATTGCCACGTAGCTTCGGTGCTCTGCCGTCAGATCAGTCTAGAGGTGATCATGGGTTACTAAATGAAGAGGATTTTGAGGATGTAGCAAACGAGCCAGTTGGAGCGCAGGGTGGAGTTGAAGAGCCAGTCGGAGCACATGGTGGCCTTGAAGATGCGCAAGCTCCCCCTCGCAAGCCCTCTCGTAAAAAGAAAAAGTTTTTCAAGGTTCTCCCTCGCAAGGCCCATGTCCTAGATCCTACCATCCCTCAACAACGGGCTCCAGCTGTGAAGCGACGCATTCCAAAGGCATTGCAAGAGATTCGTCACTATCAAAAAACTTCAGACCTTCTCATATGCAAGGCACCATTCGCACGTTTGGTAAAAGAGATCATGCAAAGTTATCGAATGACGTTTCGAGTTCAAGGTATCGCCATAGAAGCTCTACAAGAAGCGGCAGAATATTATCTAATTTCTATTTTTGAAGACACCAACTTGTGTGCTATTCATGCAAAATGGGTGACAATAATGCCCAAAGATTTAGCTCTTGCGCGTCGAATCAGAGGACAAAGAGATTGAATTTGACTTTTAGGCAATTTTGCTGATGTAAAGATATCTTTTTGAAATATAACGAGTCGTGGCGTTTTCAAATATAACGAGTCATGTACATTTTTTTTAAGTGATAAGTAAAGCTAAGTAGAGAGAGGAAAAGAGAGAGAGAGAGAGAGAGAGAGAGAGAGAGAGAGAGAGAGAGAGAGAGAGAGAGAGAGAGAGAGAGAGAGAGAGAGATGTGGATAAAAGAACTGTCAACCAAGTTTGGTTGATTGAATAACCAAAAAAACATTGTATTCTTATAATTTTTGCTTAAAAAACCTTTAATTAGGTTGTCTAGAGGCTTGCCTCAGAGGCGCGCGAGAAGCCAAAAGTAAATGTTACTTCTGACTTCTCGCGTGCCTCTGCGGCAGGCATTTAGACAGCCTAATTAAAGCTTTTTTATGGCAAAATTATAAGAATACAATGTTATTATGTTTTTATTGATGGAGATTGGACTGAAAAAAACTCTATATTTTGATTCAGAGAATTACACAAGTGTATCACAAGATAGAACCAATCATATACTATCTATCGTACAATAAACTCAAGATAGAAGTTGAAAAGTACCAGTTAAAATCAATTTCCATTCGAATTTTGAAATAACAAAGTACAAAGATGTGATATCTCATTACATACTTGAAGGAGTTAATTACAAGATTTATGCATCTATTGACTGCTTGAGCCATCTAAGATATGGCGAGCAATGTTTTCTCGGCGCTCTTGGGCGCAAGGAAGCTGTTTGTGCAGCACATCCCAAGCAATGTTTTCCACATTGCTTGGGATCCCAAGCAATTGTCTTAAGGCCACGTTACAAAGCACACGAACACGAATGTGTGTCGCAAATGCAGCACTGGCCAGAGATTTATTTACAAGATATATAACTTGGGAGGCTTGAGATATGGTTGACAGGCATAGGATGCGGCTCATTGCTTTCATCATTGACACCCAAAATTGACCACAAGGAGTGTACTCCTTGTGGATTATTGCAAAGCCGTCTTGGGGGAGCTTGCCAAGGTAATGCGCAAGAGATGATTGCCATCCAAAAGCTTGGCGCCTACCATCTCCTCCCCGACCTGCATGCTCATCCATCTCCACAACATTCTACAAAGATATCAATAGGTAAATAAGATTTCAGAATGCAACAATGAAAATTAACGTAATCACAAAACAAAAATCAATTAATACCTCTTGTTTTTCGTCGTCTTCATCGTTTATGCCTTTGCTGTCAAGAGAAATAGATGAATTGGGAGCCATAGCGACACTCTCAAGTTCATCTATATGAACAGACATAGGAGTGCGTTGGGCTTCAAGCAATGCGCCTGTAGCTACAAACTCATCCTCTGACACAGATGAGTGCGGTGCATCTGTCACTACCACCATTGCCAACTCCACTGTATCTACCACACTCTCTCCAAGGGGAAGGAGGCTTCGATCCAAAGGATCTGAAGAGGGGTCAATGGCAGAGGACTCTACAGTGGCACAGAGGATGGACAGACACTCATCCATGCGGATGTCAAAATTCTTTTCAAGATCATGTAAAAACAAATATTCCTCCCCATCTATCACAATTGGGGAGAGGTGTTCTAAAAAAACCTCCGGAGTTAATGTCTCCTCCGGCACATCTGCAGCGGGCTTAAAGGATGCTTCTGCACCCTCATCACCCATGGATTTGGTGGCATCCATGACACCTCCTGGGTAGGTTAGGGCAAGAATAACTGGGTGCCGAACTTCTTCTTTTTCAAACGTGAATCTTCAATGTACTGACCTGCCTCACCCGCAATTACACAAAATCGCTGAAGTCGCTGGGTGAAAGGCCGATTGCCTTTGTGTATGTAGCGAAGCAAATCGCATGGAATCCACAATTCCCCTTGTCCGACAATTGGTACAACATACTTGTCGATGTAAAATTAAAAAAATTCTAAGATAGGCTGAAAAGATTGGCTGTTTAGGTGAATAGTTGCATTCACATCAGGGAATTGGGTGAAGAAATTGTGAAGATCGTCACGATCTTGCCACTCGGTTGTTTGTAAAAACGCTTGGAAGCATTGTAACGCCATGGCTTCGGGAGGGGTGGAGGAGGATGCCATAATGCTAGCTCTTAAAGTAGGAATGCAAAGAGTGTTGGAGCTCAAATGAGAGTGTGAACAGGCAAAGAGTGTGAAAATGGTAGGGTTTAGGAGGCTTTATATAGCACGCCCCCCCCCCCCCCCCCCCCCCAAAAAAAAAAAAAAAAAACAATAATTAAAATATTAAACAATTTTCATAAAGTAACACAAATAAGAAGAAGTTATAAAAAACTTACAAACTAAATTACAATCATTTAACTCAAAAAACACATCACTACAACTTTAAGATAATGTGCATTGCCAAAATTTGATACAACCATCTGCTTGAACTTACAATTATGATATTATAAACAATTTAAGTAAAAAACATAACTACTCTAATGATAAAATCAAATTCTCTTCCATCGTCCACGCCTTTTCAATATTTTGAATCGTGCTCTCCATGCGGCTACCAATCTAGCAAAAAATAAATAAATTAGCATACCCAACTTAGAGTAGGGAATAATCAAAAGAACATAAATATAACATAATTAAGAGAGAAAAATCATTCACCTTATGTCGTGCGATGCAAAATTTTGTATCTTCTCCATGCTCTAAACCCATTATCATTAAGTGCTCCCGCACATTGGCCAATGTCCAATGCTTGTTCACTTGGACGGTTTCAACGGCACCACTCGACAATTTGATTGCAATATCAAATACCTCAATTGTAGCATCGGTGGATTGCAATGGAATCCATTCACCAAGCTTGCACATCCACCTTTCATAGAAGTACCGCACGTAAAGAGTGGAGCGCACCTTGATGAAACGGATAGCAATGCCGAAACTTCCAACCTGACACCGAAAGCGATCTCCATTGTAAAGTCCTTCAAGATACCCCCACTTCTCCCCAAGGATGGCTTCCAATGTATCGTATTGTAGATCTTTGCAAACATACATAGTATTTGTATGATGGAAAGGCAAAGATCCAAAGATGCTAGCGAAGAAATGAGCAGGACAACACCATCCAAGCCCAACGGAACGCGAGGCTTTTCCAAATTTTAATGATGCTCTCACATCAGCTACAATCTTGGCTTTCAATGACATTATAGTGAATGCATCTGGCGTTGGCCACTCCATGCTACGCAAGGTTGTAGCCTCCAAAGGCTGTAGCTCTCCATAGCCTGCCTCATCTATAGGTACAATGTACTTGTCGGTGTAGAAGAACACCCTCTGTCGTGCAAGGTTTGATGAAGTTGTGTTGGAGAAGAGCATATCCCCAAGACTTGCATGCATGGCCGTAAATGTGCATGAAAGGCACGAGAGTGGTTGCTCCTCCACAAGGCTAGAAGGAAAAACATCTACATAGAAACAAAACAGTCCGTGAGATGTAAAAAGTCCATTTTTTTGCTACCACCAAAACCATTGAAGTGCAAGGGACATACAATTACAAGGAAAATCCCTTGGGTTGGTGATCCCTCGTAGACGCATGTGTCCAAACATGAAAACATGTTGAACGATTGCCACCGTACCCTTGTCTCTTACTTGCTTGAAGCCTAGTAGTCTTCCCTTCCAATGGAGATCAACGTTTGTTCTTTCACGAACACGATGGGGACCGATTGCGGAAGGTTGCATGTAGACCCACGCACCTTCTTGAAAACGTTGAGGTTCCCATTGCTGCTCCTCATTCTTCGAGTTGTGGAGAACCATACTTTGAATGATGGGTTTGGGACGTCTATTTTGACCATTGTTTGCCATGGATGCTTAAGTGGGATCTTGAAATTGCAATGGAGAGCTTGGGGAAGGAGGAGGGAGACAAAGTTTAGAGAGAGAGTGGAAGCTTACAGTTGCAATGGAGAGCTTGAGGAAGGAGGAGGGAAATAGAGTTTAGAGAGAGAGTGGGAGCTTAAAGTTGCAATGGAGAGCTTGAGGAAGGAGGAGGGAGACAATTTAGAGAGAGAGTGGGAGCTTAAAGTTGCAATGGAGAGCTTGAAGAAGGAGGAAGGTGTAAAAGTTTAGAGAGAGAGTGAGAGCTTTGTGTTATGGAAAGGGGCTATGGAGGAAGGGAGTCTTGGGCAAAAGGTTCTAGAGTGAGAAAATGACTTTTTGATCATAGGGTAGGTTTGGGGGGAGTTTTGGATGGAATATTTTGAATTTTTTTTTTTGAAAATTTTGAAATTTTAGGGTTTTTGCAAAAACGTAACTGTGGACCCACCACTCCCCCCCTCCCTTTTTCCCCCTCCCTCTTTTACCCATCCACCTCCCTTTAGGATACAAAGCAATAAATGAGTGGACAACCCTATTATTCTCTCTACTTTCTTAGGTTTTAGACTTATATACATTGCTCTCTTCCTATTGGCTGGAGCCTAATTAACCTTAATCCTATATGGCCCAAAGAGAGTCCACATTTTTCCTAATGTTACACGCACAAAGGCTGCTACATGATCTCTCGGATCTCTGTTTCCCGTGTATTTCTTGTTTACCCATTTCTGCACTTGAAAAGGTCTAATTCTACGATGGTCTATAAATCTCATCATTGGATCTCCATGTCCTAACCGATATACCTCCTCTGGTCTTCTGTAGTAGGCTCGTTCCTCTCTCAATGGTGCTCCTAAGCCGCAGTTCTTGCAAGAGATGGTTCATCTCTTTGAACTCGTTCTATGGGTGGTCTTCCAGGCTCTGTTGACCCTTGAGTCTTTGGCTTACTCTCTCCTTGATACCGTGAATAGAGTGGTGGTTCTTGTAAATCCCTTAGACCTCGTGCAGCTTGATAACCATCTCGATGTTGGTCTTGTTCCAATATTGCACTTTGTCAAAGCCATGCATGCAATGATGGTTGGGTTGTTGGTTGGTGTTGGTTGTTGAATGTCTACGGTCAGGTGGAATGTGAGTTCGCGTCATACTCCTTTGAAAAGGGATTTGTAGACTTGCTAGGGGTGTAGGTGGCTCTTGGTACTTCATCGGGGGCATATGCTGATGCTCCTGGAACTGTTGCCTTTTCTACCTCCTCTGGGAGAATACATTGGTATTCTCGCCCGTACCTATAAAAAAAAACAATATTCTTCCCCATAGAAATTTCATAAGAGAATAAGTAAAGAATCTTGTCTTTTCTTCACTCGTTTGGATAGGGTTCTTTGCAGCAAAAGTAAGAGACTATCCCCTCGCTCTCATGCTTGTAGATTACCACATTCTCATTATAAGTTGAAACCCTGGTTGTTTTCTTATCATACATAAAAATCGCTCCAGGTCGATCAATGTTTGGAGGCGGTTCTTGAGTTTCTGAAACCATTTTCCCTTTCGCCATGTTATCTCCATATCTATTGTAATATTCAGGGTCACTAACTATCAGATAGTGGTTCCCCTTTTTGTCTCGGAATCTATCTCCATCATCATAGACTCGAATTATTTCCAGTCTCTGAGCCGGACTTTCTTCAATACAAATATACTTGCGTCCTCGATAGTTAGAATAAACTAGGGCTCCCCTCGAGTTTGTTCCTTCTAAGAAGATCACAGTGAACTTGGAATCATTCAAAGGATTTAGAGAGGTGCCTCCTCCTGGCATTCGTCCATCATAGGTGAAACCTCTTGGATGCTGGCTACCCATCATGAAGAAGAATTTGTCTGATGAAGTGTCAGTATCACTACCCTCCTCAATAATCGATGCTAGTGGATCTAGCCTTGCCTGAGTTACACTCTCCTCGGTGGACACTAAGCTACCTTGGTCACCTGCCACCTTTTGGTCTCTAAAAATGTATCTTCCTGATCTTAAATTCATCAAACTTATCAATGCAAATTATCACAAATCCAACCACTCACCTCACAAAGGATTAGTCTCCGCACAACTTCTTGCTTTGCCGCTCAATATACCTATACACAAGCGTTTCATTTCGGAAATCGAATCAAAGCATTTAACCACTAGAGGTGATCTTAGTAATGATTGGTATAACTGGAGAGTTAACCTCAGCCATTACTGTATTTTATACACTACTGATGTTCTGGATTAGGTCTGCTAATCTGGAACTGTACTTCCCTTGGACGTTGGTCAATTTACGTGAAAAGTTTGAATTCAGTCTTTGCTCCATCAAGAGGTCAAACAAGGTCCAAGTTCACTTCTGAAAGAAGTTCTGGAACCCTTAAGTCAAGTGGAACCACACTGTATAAGCTCAGTCAAATTTTCTCTTCATTAAGCCCTAATAGACATCCTACGCAAAGGATGTCTCCTGCTCTGTTTTGCCTAGATTTTTGCACTATGGATCCCCCTTGATGTGCTGAGTCCACAACTGTTTTTACTTTTTGATTTGGACACCTATAAGCTGATCAATGGATCAGAAATGTGTTTCGATAGCCTGCTGTTGGTCTTGATCAGTCTAATCAACTCCAATTTGGACCAAAATTGACTAGTAGTATTGCCTCAGGCTATAGGCTTGCCTCAGGCTATACAACACCTTGATATGCCCACAGTCAGTATCTGGCTTCAATTTCTTGCTCTAGACATTCTACGCGTAGCATGTCTTTTTGCTCAAAATAGCTTCAAATGCAAAGCACAGACTCTCCTCAAGATGCTGATCACTTTGGTATGCTCAAAATTAGGTTTGGGGTGCAAAATAACACAGATGAAATCCTACCCTATACAACACTTTGCTATGCCCATAGTGAGTATCTGGCTTCAATTTCTTGCTCTAGACATTCTACGCGTAGCATGTCTTTTTGCTCAAAATAGCTTCAAATGCAAAGCACAGACTCTCCTCAAGATGTTGATCACTTTGGTATGCTCAAAATTAGGTTTGGCGTGCAAAATCACACAGATGACATCCTATGCGTAGGATGTCTTTTTGGTCTGTTTGACCCCAGTCTTGACCCATAGCTTCCCCTTGATGTCAGCAACCCAGTGGTATGATTAGATTTTGTTTTGGGTTTCAAAAGTCCCCAATTTTAGCTGTTCTAGCCTTTTTCAGTCAAAAGTGCTAAAGTCTGCTTAGAACCCAATTTTCTCACCCAAATGAGATGAAACCTCTCTTAGTCACTCAATATATAATGCAGATCATGCTCATGCAGTCATCCTATGGTTTTGGTCTTAAAATAATGCCTTGGCACAATTTGGGTAGGATGTCTGGCAATTTCAATCTATCGGGCCTTATCCTGTCAAGATATGATCAAATTTCCACTTTGCAGGTGAAAATAGGATAAAACCTACCTTCTGAACACACTGGTCAACTCAAAATTCCAAAATTCCCACCAGATTAGCCTGTAGACATAGCCTGTAGACATCCTACGTGTAGGATGTCTCTTGGCTTAAAATTAAATTTTTTTCCTGACAGAAATGCTCATGATGCTCTGCAGCTCTACCAAAAACACTCACAGTAACTTTTGGACTTCACTTCAACTTTCAAACACACTTGCGTCTTTTACAACCTTGTGATGAATCTAACACTACAAGAGGTCCTTCAATGTAGCGACGCTCAAATGGGAAAAAGCCCGGTGTCGCTATATAACAAAGACTATAGAGACGCTTATAGCAACGCTCATAGAGACGCTCATAGAGACGCTCATAGAGACGCTTATAGCGACGCGCATAGAGACGCTTATAGCGACGCTCATAGAGACGCTTATAGCGACGTTCATAGAGACGCTTATAGCGACGCTCATAGAGACACCGACCCTGTAAAAATAATTTGAGGGCACCTGAAACTCAGATCTGTAGATCTGAGTTTCGGCGCTCTCTGCACAATAGGTATACCTGTCCCCCCCTGCCCCCCCCCCCCCCCCCCCCCCCCCCCCCTCTCTCTCTCTCTCTTTATCTCTCTCTGACATACACACACACACACATGAGGAGAGGAGGGAGAGCCAGGTATGCTCCCTCCCTCTCCTCTCTCTTATGTTCCCTTCCCCTCTTTCATTCTCTGTCTCTCTCTACACTCTGTGTGTGTGTGTGTGTGTGTGTGTGTGTGTGTGTGAGAGAGAGAGAGAGAGAGAATGTACACACACATGTGTAAACAAAGAACACACACATACACATTGAGAGAGAGAGAGAGAGAGAGAGATAAAGAAATGAAATGAAATGATATATTTAACGTCTTCAAAATGCCAAAATGACTTATGAGACCAATCCGATAAACTCCTTGTGGATCTAGTCTAATGTCTAGGTACAAACATAAAAGTGAAGTGGAAGACTAAAATCATTATCATCTTCATCAATTTCCAACATTGGGCATTGTCTGAGAAAGTAGTGCATCGGTCGGTGAAGAGCTTCGTCAATGTCCGCCTTTGTAAATAGATGTAATGGGTATCTCCCATATCGCTCTAGAGTAGACTTGATTCTCTGATGGAGCCTCGATTGATATCGTGGACGTCTAGCTCTCCCGAGCTCAATGGCTCTTTCAACTAATATTTTAGTATGAGAGAGAGAGAGAGAGAGAGAGAGAGAGAGAGAGAGAGAGAGATTGAATTATCGTCCACGGAGGTCATATATGACCCATGAGAATAAAAACACAACATTACAAAAATTGCTTCTCAGTGCGGGCTGATACATATCAGTTAAGGACCGAGGGTGCATCAAGAGGGTAGAGTAGGGAAAAAGAGAGAACAAAAACCTAAGGGTCAGCTGAGAGGAGAGGTTTGGGTTTTTGAAATTCCTGGATGATCGCTTTGCCACCTTGTTAGACTGCCCATTTGCCTTGCTTGCATGCTTTTGCATTTTCTTGAGCTTGCTTGCTTTACTCTTGAGTTGATTCATGGTCCATTCTTCTGCATTCCAAAGCTTTTTTCCCTTGAGAAGACGAGATTCACGTAGCAACTTCATATGCTCATCTTTGTCCTTGAAAGTGAGTATGCAATGCTTGGGTGGCACATGTCTATGTGTATCATTGATCCAAGCAACAGTTTCGGGCTTGATGTAGATAGGTTGAAGAATGTCATTGATCTTGGTGATTTCTTCCTGAAGGGTGTCCTCCGCGGTACACCACGATAAGTGTAGCCCCCCAATGCTGACCTTGAGGCCAAGAGATTCTTGTAGCCGACATTCTTGTAGGGCCGCCTATATCTTGGTGTCAATCTTCTTATGTGTTGTTTCATGTGATTCTTTCTCCACTTCCACTTCCACTGTGTGTTCTTTTTCAAGCAGAGCTTGGCTCTCTTCTTCCTTCGCATCTTCAAGCTTTTGTAAACATTCTTTAAGACTCTCCTTTATGTCTCCAAACTTTTGACTTTACAACCTATATACAAAGCTAAATTTTGGAGGACCTTAAATTTAGAGTCAAGTCTCTTATTTCAAAAGTTTTTGCGTACAAGCTTGAGAAGGATAGGTACAAGGCATTGCTAGTAAAAAAGTCAGCCTTGAACTTATGACTTCTTATGACTTCTTCTTGTCCTTGCTAACACTTGCCCAATATTTTTGCACAAGTTATGCAATGTAAGACGCTTTGTAGGTTATCTTTTTGTCCCTGACGTTCCTTCTTTTCAAGATTTTATGTACTTGAATTCGAGTTCTATAGGTGGAGGAATTTATCCCAAGGAGTTTTGTGAACTTAACTGTACCACAAAGAGTGATTGTTGTGCCTTTTTAGACCTTAATATTTTTCAGACTCCCTTGGGATTAGAAGTAGATATCTATGATAAGCGCCTTGAACCGGAATATGCCAATCTAAAAATCATCTGTATGGGCAAGAGCACGAGCTGTTTCTAAAGTCCATTTGCATTTTTCCATAGACAAACTTCAGAAACGGCTTGTATATCTGGCGTTTCTTCTTGCAGTTTTTTCTACGGCTTGCCATGCGCGCTCTTGACTTTGCCTAAAGCTTACCTAATCAACTATAAATGGTTTGGGCAAGCACATAAACCATTTTCGAAGTCCATTTGCGTTTCCGGAGTCCGTTTGTAATGTTTCATAGAAAAACGAGAACGGACTTTAGAAACGGCTGGTATATTTGGTGTTTCTTCTTGTGGTTTTGTCTACCGCTTACCATACGCGCTCTTGACTTAGCTTAAAACTTACCTAATCAACTATGGATGATTTGGACAAGCCGTAGACAAAATCGCAAGAAGAAACGCCAAATATACAAGCTGTTTTTGAAGTCCGTTTGCCCAAACCATTTATAGTTGATTAAGTAAGCTTTAGGCAAAGTCAAGAGCGCATATGGCAAGCCATAGATAAAACTGCAAGAAGAAACACCAAATATACAAGTAGTTTCTGAAGTCCATTTGCGTTTTTTTGCAAAAAAACGCGGACTTAAGAAATAACTTTTGTGTTTGGCGTTTCTTCTTGAAAATTTTCCTACGGCTTGCTATATGCGATATTGACTTTTCCTAAAGCTTACATTATCAACTATGGATGGTTTGGGCAAGCGCACAAGCCGTTTCTGAAGTCTGTTTGCGTTTTTCCATAGAAAAATGCAAACGGACTTCAGAAACGGCTTGTGTATTTAGCGCTTCATCTTATATTAACTTTGTCTAAAGCTTAACTAATAACCTATGGATAGTTTGGGCAAGTGTTGAAGACTTTTCGGAAGTCCGTTTGTGTTTTTTCATGGAAAAATACGAAGGACTTCAGAAACGGTTTGTACATTTAGCGTTTCATCTTGCGGTTTTGCCTACAGCTTGCCATACACGCTATTGACTTTGCCTAAAGCTTACCTAATCAACTATGGATGGTTTGGGCAAGTGTTGAAGCTGTTTCCGAAGTTCGTTTGCGTTTTTTTGTAGAAAAACGATAACAGACTTCAGAAACGGCTTGTATATTTGGCATTTCTTTTTGCGGTTTTATCTACGACTTGCCATACACGCTCTTGAATTTGCCTAAACCTTACCTAATCACCTATGAATAGTTTGGACAAGCACACAAGCCGTTTTTGAAGTCCGTTTGTATTTTTTTGTAAAAAAATACGAACGGACTTAAGAAACGGCTTGTATGTTTGGCGTTTCTTCTTGCGGTTTTGCCTACGGCTTGCCATACAAGCTCTTGAAATTACCTAAAGCTTACCTAATCAACTATGGATGGTTTGTGTTTTTCATAGAAAAACGTGAACGGACTTCTGAAACGGGTTGTATATTTTTGTCGTTTCTTCTCATGGTTTTTTTCTATCGCTTGCCAAACGCTCTATCGACTTTGCCGAAAGCTTACCTAATACTCTATGGATGGTTTGGGCAAGCGTTGAAGCCGTTTTCTAAGTCTGTTTATGTTTTTCCATAGAAAAAAACAAACGAACTTCAGAAACGGCTTGTGTGTTTGGCGTTTCTTCTTGCGGTTTTGCCTACTGCTTGACATACGCGCTCTTGACATTACGTAAAGCTTACCTAATCAACTATGGATGGTTTGGACAAGCGCACAGGCCGTTTCTAAAGTTCGTTTATGTTTTTCCGTAGAAAAATACAAACGGACTTCAGAAACGGCTTGTGTATTTAGCGTTTCATCTTGCCGTTTTGCCTATGGCTTGCCATACGCACTATTAGCATTGTCTAAAGCTTACCTAATCAATTATGGATGGTTTGGGCAAGTGTTGAAGCCTTTTCGGAAGTCCATTTGCATTTTTTCGTGGAAAAACACGAAGGACTTCAGAAACGGTTTGTAGATTTAGCGTTTCATCTTGCGGTTTTGCCTACAGCTTGCCATACACGCTATTGACTTTGCCTAAAGCTTACCTAATCAACTATGGATGGTTTGGGAAAGTGTTGAAGCCGTTTCCGAAGTTCGTTTGTGTTTTTTTGTAGAAAAACGAGAACGGACTTCAGAAACGGCTTGTATATTTGGCATTTCTTCTTGCGGTTTTATCTTTGGCTTGCCATACACGCTCTTGAATTTGCCTAAACTTTACCTAATCACCTATGAATAGTTTGGACAAGCACACAAGCCGTTTTTTTAAGTCCGTTTGTATTTTTTCATAAAAAAACACGAACGGACTTAAGAAACGGCTTGTATGTTTGGCGTTTCTTCTTGCGGTTTTGCCTACGGCTTGCCATACAGGCTCTTGACATTACCTAAAGCTTACCTAATCAACTATGGATGGTTTGTGTTTTTCGTAGAAAAACGTGAACGGACTTTTGAAACGGGTTGTATATTTTTGTCGTTTCTTCTCACGGTTTTTTCTATCGCTTGCCAAACGCGCTATTGACTTTGCCAAAAGCTTACCTAATCAACTATGGATGGTTTGGGCAAGTGTTGAAGCCGTTTTCTAAGTCTGTTTACGTTTTTTGATAGAAAAACGCAAACGAACTTCAGAAACGGCTTGTGTGTTTGGCGTTTCTTCTTGCGGTTTTTCCTACTGCTTGACATACGCGCTCTTGACATTACATAAAGCTTACCTAATCAACTATGGATGGTTTGGACAAGCGCACAGGCCGTTTCTAAAGTTCGTTTGCATTTTTCCATAGAAAAATACAAACGGACTTCAGAAAAGGCTTGTGTATTTAGCGTTTCATCTTGTCGTTTTGGCTACGGCTTGCCATATGCACTATTAACTTTGTCTAAAGTTTACCTAATCAACTATGGATGGTTTGGGCAAGTGTTGAAGCCTTTTCGAAAGTCTGTTTGCGTTTCTTTGTAGAAAAACGCGAAGGACTCACAAAACGGCTTGTATATTTGGGGTTTCTTCTTACGGTTTTATCTACGGCTTGCCATACGCGCTCTTGACAGTGGTCGATGATTGGACATGAACCCACACCATACAAGCGCGAGTATGCGAACAAAAAGGGCTTAAATGTTCTTATGGACATTCAGAGTTATCGCTCCGACTTGGGCCATATTTAACCTTACACTCTTAGATTTGTTATATTTTAATAATAAGCTAAACATTAGATTGTTTTGTAATTATTTATTTATACTTACATAAAGTCTTATTGTGTTTTTTTTTTTTTTTGCAGTATCCGACAAATGTGCCGCTCGGACGCGATGAGACGTCAGATTAGTTGGCATCAAAGTAGCCGTAGCTAGATAGCACTAGTTTTATTTTTTTCACAGCGTATATTAGGAGATGACGTGTGTACGTCAATTTTGTAACTATTGGCCAACAATGTATTTTTTCAATAATTAATCACAACTGCGTTGTAGCTAGTACATTTTAATCAAAGCTTAATAATCAAGTTATTTTGCCTATGATGTGTATAATTTTGTCAATTTATTACTTTGTCAATTCACTTTTATAGATATACTTTTGTCATTTTTGCATCTTAGTTTTGGAAACTTTATGTTCAAAATGGTTGATGGGGTGGCAGGGTAATGTATGCCCTGCCACCAAAAAAAATTATTCTCGGACGTCGCTATATACGTCGCTATTTTTGGACTTGCAGCGTCGCTATTTGCGTACCTATATGCGTCTCTATGTGCGTCGCTATGAGCGTCTCTATATGCGTCTCTATTTGTGTCGCTATTAGCGTCTCTATATGCGTCTCTATTTACGTCGCTATATGCGTCTCTATATAGCGACGCAAATAGAGACGCATATAGAGACGCTAATAGCGACGCAAATAGCGACGCTCTCTTTTCGACGCGCATAGCGATGCTTATAGTGACGCCGGGGGTAAAAAAATCCCCGTGTATTTCCGTCACTAAGGCCGTCACAACTATGAAGAACCTCTTGTAGTGTAACAAGCAAGTATACATGCATGAAGTGCTCTAGATCGTGAATCATGATGTCCTACTTACTCTACTCCTACTCATCATGTGAAATGGTGATAATGGTATTTTGATTGCTTCCTGGCCTCTCCGGACTCTCAAGCTCTTCTCTCACCACTTCTACCACTCCAACTCCTACTCATCAACTCAACTAATACCTAAAACTATCTCAGTCTACCTAAATCTACCTAAGTCGAAGGATCTAGGTCAGACACACACTCCCTAGATTCTCTCTAAGACCTAAAGAGTCCTCTACCCTCTGATCCTATCTAAATGTAAAATGAGACTCTTGGCAAGACAAAGAATCTCTATCCTCAAGGACTAGTCTCGGTCACCTACCTAAGGTTTTCGTCCCCGGCAGCGGCGCCAATGTTGGAGGGATACACCGCGACGGATGTCAGCACAGAGAGAACTCACCTAACAAGATTTCTCAGCTAAAGACGAAGCTCGACCCGCAGGCGCGTGGAAGCTAGCATAGGGTGTCAACCTACACTCAACCGACTCCTAACTAATTCCTACAGAGGTCTCTGCCCCATGTCTAAGTCACAGCCTTCAAGAGTGCATAAGAGGAAACTTCCTACAACGCTTTCTAGAGCCGAATACCCATCAAACAATCTCGAAACACCACAGAACTTGAAGGAGACCCTACTAACACCAATAAATCGCTCTCCCTACGGTCTATGAACCAAAATCCCAACCCAAAACACCTGGTGCAAAATCACGTAGGATGTCTAGCCGAAAGTTGCAGGTCTTCGTTTATGAAATCTAAAGTGCTTAATATGTAGCTCTACTCAATGCGGAGTTAGGTCATCGAGTGAGCTCAATGTAGCGAGCTTTGGAGCGAGCTTTTTTTTTTTTGGCTGCCCTCCCTAGCTCTCCTTCCTCCTCCTTCCTCCTCTTGCCGCCCATGTGCCTCCTCCCCTCCACTTGCTTCTCGTCCTCAGCCTCCTCCTCCAACATCCTCCCTCCCCTTCACCTTCTTCCTCCATCTCCTCCTCTAGCCGCCATCCTCCTCCTCCTTACTCATCCCTCTCTTCTACCTCATTCCTCCCTCTCTCTCTCTCTCTCTCTCTCTCTCTCTCTCTCTCTCTCTCTCTCTCTCTCTCTCTTTTCCTCTCCCTCTCTCTCTCTCTCTCTCTCTATCTTTCCCTCCCTCTCCCCTCTCTATATCTCTCTCCCTCCCTCTCCCTCTCCTCTACCTCATTCCTCCCTCTCTCTCTCTCTCTCTCTCTCTCTCTCTCTCTCTCTCTCTCTCTCTCTCTCTCTGATCCTCCTCAGACCTTCTCTCTTGTCCTTTATCACACTAATCCCCATAACGCCGCCCACATTGCAATATGGTTTTCTAACCCAACACCCCCCCCTCTCTCTCTCTCCTCTACCTCATTCCTCCCTCTCTCTTCTCTCTCTCTCTCTCTCTCTCTCTCTCAGATCCTCCTCAGACCTTCTCTCTTGTCCTTTATCACACTAATCCCCATAACGCCGCCCACATTGCAATATGGTTTTCTAACCCAACACCCCCCCCCCCCCCCCCCTCTCTCTCTCTCTCCTCTACCTCATTCCTCCCTCTCTCTTCTCTCTCTCTCTCTCTCTCTCTCTCTCTCTCTCTCTCTCTCTCTCTCTCTCTTTCTTTTTTGCAAGAAATAAAAAGGAATGCAGCAATTCTTGGGCAATGTGGATCTTCTGCACCACAAAACTCCTCGTTGCAGCTACAAACACACTTGCTGGAAAAGATATTCTGCCTCTATGCAGATCGCCACATGGAACTTCAATCTCTTTGGCAGGTGAAACACTCTATTCGTTGACAGGTTGGGCATCACCAATTTCTTTTTTCATGTAAAGAGTGGCGGTTAGCAATACATGATGACAAGTGATAGAGAGTTGGGTTAATCTTGTAAATGGGTCATACTCATCACTCTGGAATTGGCGATTTTAAGAATTTCCATTATACATTGGTCTAGTCACTTCAACTCGAGGATTTTTGCCTTGTCACTAGAAAACTGGTGAAAACAAAAGGCAGAAGCTTTAAGAGCTCTCACACACTGTATTGAAAGCAGTGGATGAGGTTTACAGAAAGGTAATAAATTAGGTCGTCTTGGTCCTTTATGGGTATTCCTCTATGAGGGGTGTTGTGAAATGCCTTGTAACACAGAAGACTTTTAGTATGGGATTTCTTTGTACAGGTGCTGGAAGATGGCAAGAAACAAAACTTAGACATCACTGAAAGAGTGCACATGAGTGAGGCTCGTTTGAAAGAACACATGGGATTCAGAGCCTCAGAGGTATGGCTATGTAGTTGTTCAGTACAACTGCAAGGTGACTGTTTTGTTCAAGTTCACTGCCTATGATAAACCTTCAATTCTCCATATAAATCTTCTTGGCAAGACCATAAGTTGAGCTCCAAAATTGTGCTGGCATGACAAACAGGTGATTGCACCTGGAGAACTTCCTTTGATTGTGCGGTTGCGGAGCAATATTGCGCGGTTGAAGGGCCTTTATAATGCAAAAAATGATGTAAATATTCAACAATCACTTGTGCTGACACGATTGTGCAACGAAGACGTTGCATTGAAAGAGATGCTCAGTCTTCAACCTTGTGTTAGTACAAGACTTAATGAGGTCACAACAAACTAAAGTGCTTGCACTCTAGTTTTACCTCATTCAAGTCTTATCTGCTCTTTGAATACGGATTGGCTGTTCATGTGCTCACCAGTGCTATGGAAGTGCTTGGCATTTTCTACTCGGGAAACTCAGCCTCAAGTCGCTTGAAATCTGAGCATGACAACGAGTATTCACCCATGCTTTAGGCATGTCGTAAAAGATAGTTTTCTTTTAGATTGATGTTAGACTATATGTAGTATGAAATGGTGTACCAACTACTGCAATTGAAAGACTCAAGAAAAGGATTGTGAACAGCTTCTCTACCCATTTTACCGTACTCTTGGAGCAATGGAGACTTGTTCATGAAGGTGCCTTATTTACATTTTTGTTCCTTGAAGAAATGTCATTGCTTAGCACAAGCGTTTGAGCAACAATCACTGAGGATCTTTTGTGGTGTGTTTAGGGGACAAGAAAGGTCTTGGAAACTTTTCATCCTAGTGAGATTTTGACTAGACCAAGCTTGCAAGGTGGTTGCAGCTTTTCCTTGTTTCCCCTTAATGACACCTTCTGGAAACTGTACCTGGCATGTTGTGTAACACATCAATGGCCATGACTTAAATTTTTGTGTCCTCACTTGAGCTACCTAATGGCTTTGCCTTTGACTTCGCCTCTTTATACGTTGGCCACAGGATATCCTATGCTCTCTCAAACCAGCACGGCGATCGAGTTTTGGTGTATTGATACCAATTTTATGCCCTTGCATTCTTGTCTAGATTCTAGGGAGACAGCTGCTAGAAAGAGAAGTTTCGACGATGGACGTGCACCACCAATACCTATTGGAAATGCCTCAGAAGACAGTTTTCCAAAGCTTTTTGGCCCAAAAACTCACATTATTGTGAAGGAGAGTAGGATTGTCAGATTCATCTCAGATGACAGTTCCATGCTAGAAAAGCTTGGTAAGTGCATACTACAAGCTTAGACATTGTCTTGATTGCAAAATCCCAACATTTGTGGGTTTTGTCTCGTTTTGCAGGCCACAAAATCCTAAAGAAGCTTGAACGCATCATAAACCATTTGAAATGTGAAGTTGAGGAGGATGTTGTCATGACTGAGCCTAAGTCACTCCAGAATGCATGGACTTCAACCTTGGAGCATTGCTTCTCAATACCACGCAACTTGAATGCAGGGGCACAAATGCAAGTTTTGGTTTCAAAGGGATCAACTTCCCATCTATGTTTCAACGAATCCACTATACCAACTCTGAAAGACAAGAATGTTGTGATATGCTCACAAACAAGATGTAAATTCCTTGCTGTGAACTGCGCTGGCATCACCCGATTGCCTTTAATACCTATAATGAACAATCAAGTTGAACCTAGCGAAGTGACATACAGCACATTGATTGATGGGCTGGGCAAGAAAGAAAAAAAAAAGGGACGATGCAGACATATCGATATCGATATTGATGCAGACATATCGCTATTGATGGAGGCGGGTGCATGTATTAGCCTCGCGAGGGGTGGTGCTGCTCGGAGATAGACTTACGTTTTCTTTTTGTGTGCTTCCTTGACCGCTTGCCAGTGAGAGAGAGAGAGAGAGAGAGAGAGAGAGAGAGAGAGAGAGAGAGAGAGAGAGAGAGAGAGAGAGAGAGAGAGAGAGAGAGAGAGAGAGAGAGAGAGAGAGAGAGAGAGAGAGAGAGAGCTTACTTGGGAAACGAGGCATGCTTAGACGATCTTACTCAGAAGGAAAAAAAACATAAGAGGAGCAATATCGCTATTGCTCCATTTATTTTTGTCTTTAAAAAAGCCAAAAGAAAGGCAGCAATATCGATATGGCTATTGCTCCTTTTTTTTGGTTCGTCAAAAAAACTAAATTTGCGCTCCCCAACAGTGTTCGGAAAAAATGTGTCTCAGCTTAGTATCATGCCCTTTTGAATTTCCAAAATGCCGGTTGAGGGCAAGGGGAAAAGGATAAATTCTACCCCAAAAAAGAAAAAATAGTGTAAAAAAAAAAAACTAATTTTCTAAAATTTCCTCTTGGAAAATTAAAGGAAAGGAATTTTGTATGCTTGGAAAAATGATTTTTCCCGAACACTGCCTCCCAGCTTGCATACGTCCCCCAACTTCATTAATAGAGCTCTTCACTTATCTCATGTACAGAAGTACCAGGACAACCAACAGTCCTTGGCCAACAGCCCACTACACGACTCCCACTAACAACAGCCCACTACACGACTCCTCCTCCTCCTTCAACGCAAACTGCCCCCCCATATGGACCGTATCTTGTTGCCCCCTCACCACTCCCTCTGCGGCATCATCCAGTCTGCATTGGCCGTCGGCACCTTGCACAATACGGATCCCTCAGCACAATATAGATCCCTCGGCCAACTACACCTGCAGTATCATGCAGGAAGTTGCAGACCACGACCCTGCTATAGCTACTTCTTTTGTAGGTCTTCACCACGGACGCATTGGCAGTACTGAAGATGACAATGCTGCAGCCCAACCGCGCGCTGACAAGCTTGAAAACTTTCTATCACATTACTACATGAAAGAGAACCCATTGCAACTCGACTCAGAAAGCTCCATGTTTTGCAATAGTACCACCACAACCTTGGAGCAACATCAATGTGCAGCATCAACGAGCGTGCCATCCTTTGAGAGTTTTGACATGTTTAATGGAAGCTACAGCCCAGCAAGTTTGCAAGATGAGGGAAGGTTGCATCAACAAGATACTGTACATCCAGTGTTGGCTAACCCTAATCACTCAATGCCTTACCCGAGCGACAAAACTTGAGAGAGAGAGAGAGAGAGAGAGAGAGAGAAGAAGAATAGAGTTTTAACATGGTAGGAAACTATAGAAAGAGACCTTAAAGATATAGGGAGTATTACTTTTAATAGCAACATCGCTAGTAACACTTCATGATGTCCATTTAATTAGACCCTTCATGATATCAATGAAATATATTTATTTCTTTTTTTGTAGGCTCTACATGACTATTGCATCGAGGTCATCCCTTGAACAAATCTCTCAGAGTCACGTCACGCTTCATGGCTAGCAGGTGAAGGTCACAAGCCTAAGATTTCTTTGTACAATGCAACAGTTTCGGATATTGGGAACACTCTTCTTCAGCAATCCAAAAGAATGGCATATACAGAGGGTAAGTATATACGAAGCGGACCAAGAATAAGCAAGATGAGAGATAGGGCAGCTTCACGACAATTTCACACACCTACTCCATCACAGACTAGCCGTGTTGTGAATGATGCAATTGGAGGAACTGATCTTCCAAAGGTGCCTGAGTTTTTTGGAGACCGGCTTACAATGACAAGGCGACGCAAGACATTCAACAATGTTATAGGCGAGGAGGCAAATAGTTCACACAGGCCAGAGTATGTCACTCAAAATGCTGCTCGACAAAGAAAGGCTCGAAAGTTGTCATTTGGAGATGCATCACAGGTAACCCAAGATCACTCTATGGACACAAAGAGAGAGAGAGAGAGAGAGAGAGAGAGAGAGAGAGAGAGAGAGAGAGAGAGAGAGAGAGAGAGAGAGAGAGAGAGAGAGAGAGAGTGTTTGTGGGGGGAGGGGGGAGAGAGAGAAGAGAGAGAGAGAGAGAGAGAGAGAGAGAGAGAGAGAGAGAGAGAGAGAGAGAGAGAGAAGGAGAGAAAGAGAGAGTGTGTGTGGGGGGAGAGAGAGAGAGAGAGAGAGAGAGAGAGAGAGAGAGAGAGAGAGAGAGAGAGGGGGGGGGGGGGGTTAGAGATAGACAAGTGAGAGAGAAAGAGAGACAAAATCAGCACCAAGCGAAAGATTATCCTTGATAATAGTTGGATCTATTTGAGGGATACAAAATGTTCTGTATGTGAAGATCGCACTATTAAGAAACAAAATATGCGTCGCAAGGCATATGAGGAAAAGAATAATAAAAACAAGGAAATCTCTCATGAAGAAAATGTGCCCAAGGAGGAGGCAAGTCTCTCAAGCAAATAGGGATGCGTGACCTATGAGACCGAGTTACAATTGAAAATATGATTTTGGAATTGTAATGGATACCCATGGAATGCGGGGGTTGGCATTGATGAACTAACAAGCAAAGCCGATGTTGTACTTCTTGTTGAAACTTGGGAGCATGATACACAAAGGATTAACGGCTTGGACGATTATAATGTACATTCATTGATGTGGTCAAAGAATCTCAAGCAACGAAGAGGACAAGGAGGGTTAGCATGTATGGTTAAGAAAGGATTGGAAGATTTTGTATCAATTGTGAAAGATGACAAGTACAAACGTTATGTATGGCTGAAAATTATGACACCAAAAAGAGCACCCATTTTTGTAGCCGGTTGCTACATTCCTCATCATGATTCTCCCTTTTATGCTTGCATGGATAGAGATCAACCATTTTCTGATTTGGAAGAGGACATTGCTTATTTCAAAGGTGAAGGTGATGTTATTGTATTTGGGGATATGAATGCTCGCACAAAAACATTGCAACATGATACTCAACAATTTGATATGCCATACATTTCAAGGGAGTTGGAGGAAGTTCACTTGTATGATCGTACTTCAATGGATGAGAAAGAGCCGGATCACTATGGAAAGTTACTTTTACACATGTGTAATAGCACGGGTATGCTCATTGCCAATGGTGTATATTTGTGGAGTGGAACCAATGGATTTACATGTAGAAGACATAATGGGGATAGTGTGATTGACTATATGCTACTCTCTGAAGCCATCATGTATCGCATAAAGAGTTTTATGTTTGGTCAATGGACCCCGGAGTCCGACCATCGCACCTTATGTATTGACCTTTCATGTGGAGAAGCAACTAAGCATGATAATCTCAGCCAAAGGAAAGAAAAGTTATCACTATGTATGGATTTCAAACGGGCACCAATGTACATTAAAATGGTTGAGCAAAAATTATGGATGACAAAGCTTCAATGTGATGCACCATTGGAAACTAAATGGGAAGCTTTCAAGAAAGCTATTTGTTCTTGTGCGGAAGAATGCTTTGCCATAAAGCATCTCCATGGTATCAACAAAGATAGATCACGCAAAAGGTGGTTTGATAAAGAATGTCAAGATGCTCGAAAGTCCTTGATAAAGCTTGATGCAACTATGGACAAAGACAACTATCAAAGTCATTTGCATACATACAAGGCATTGATTCAAAAGAAGAGAAGAAGATGGGAAGTAAAGCAACAAGAATTTCAAGTCCAAGAAAAGGCACATGCATGTGGAAGATTTTGGAGAAACTTGAGAGGCAAGCAGGTTGAGAATTTTGGTAACTTGAGTCTAGTGGATATGTACACACATTGTAGGCAATTATATGAGCAAGAAAATACAGAAAAAATGCCATTTTATGGTTCACTCCCATGTATGCCGTCTTTTTTTACTATTGAGGATGTATGCAGTGGGCTTGAAAAGTTGGCCACTCGCAAAGTGGGAGATCTTCAAGGTATCAAGCCGGAGATGATCAAATGGACGGGAGATTTTACCCATGAGTGGATGTGTGATATGTTCAACCTTGCACTTGAACATGTTATGCCTTATGATTGGAGTACTAATTGGGTTAAGCCTTTGCATAAAGGAGAGGATGTAAAGAATGTAAGCAACTACCGGACTATAATGATTGGGTCTCTTATGGCACAGTTATTTGGGTCCATAATGGAGATGAAATTGAGTGATTGGGCTGAAGAGAATGACAAGCGTGCAAAGGGACAAGCGGGTTTTCGTCGATGCCATAACACCATTGATCATCTTGTCACTCTTCGTGTTCTCATGGAGGAAAGTCGGTTGAAAGGCAAGTGATTGTATTGTTGTTTTGTGGACTTTAAGAAAGCCTTTGATATGATTCCACGTAACAATTTGTGGAGAAGGATGGAAGAACTCCAAGTGCCAAGTGAGTTTATGCTTGCGGTTTCTCGAATCTATGAGAAGGTGATTTGTCAATTGCGCATGGGAAGAGAAATTTCAGAAATTTTTGTAAGCACTATTGGGGTTAAACAAGGATGTCCATTGTCACCAACTCTCTTTGGTCTATGCATCGATCAATTGGAACAAATGGTACTTGACTTTATGCAAGAAGAAGGCATTGAAGAGGTCACTATTTGCAATGCGGTAATCATGCTTTTGTTGTATGCGGATGATGTAGTGCTTCTAGCACACACTTTAGAAGATGCACAAAAGCTTATGGTTGTCCTTGAGAACTTTTGCTTGCATAGTGGGCTGATTGTAAATGATTCCAAAACAAAGGTTATGCTTGTGAAAACCAACCATAAGGAGAAGCCATGCATTGTGTACAACAACGAGACACTTGAAGTTGTTGAGAGCTTTAAGTACCTTGGCCTTGAGGTTCCATCCAATCACAAGTGGCATGAATGTGCTATGCGTCGTTTGGAAGCGGGAAAGAGAGCATATTATGCATTTGAGAACATGTGTAATGCGGGAAACATCAAGTGTTGGGTTCTCAAGAAGTATCTTTTTGATGCATTGGTGACACCGGTTCTTCTTTATGGAGTTGAAGTGTGGGGTGGGAGCATCTCAAAGTCTACTTGGAAAGAGTTTGAGAATGTCCAAAAGCGTTTTCTTACAAACTTTCTCCAAGTTAAGACACAAACACCATATATGCTCCTACTTCTTGAGTCGGGATCTCTTCCAATTGAGGTTATGGGCATGGAAAGGGTTGTGGAGTACATGATAAAGATGCGTCAAAACCCTCACATCGACTTCCTACAATTGCATGGGAAGCAAGCAAAAAAGTTCAAAAGACGCATAAAAGCAAGATCTTGAGCACGGGATGGATGCAAGACATAAAGAAGTGGTTTGGGAGATGGGATGCATTACACTTGCTACATGATGCTTCAATTGACTCTCAAGTGAATGAAGCTTTTCTACAACGCCAATGTATTACGGCTTGGGAGAAATCCGGTGGGTCACGCTTCATACATTACACCACCTATATTGTCCCCAACTACAAAACCATGTTCTTCGCTGAGAGAGGAAACCGTACTCACACTTACATGCTTGAGCCTATTCCCTTGTCCGCGATACGCACTATCGCAGCAATTCGGCTTAGCTCCCATTTCCTTCGATGCGAGATAGGGCGTTGGGGCAATGGAGAAGAGTCAAATCGATTGTGCACATTATGCTCACTGCAAGTTCGAGAGTCTGAGTACCACACACTATTAGAGTACTCAGCTTTTGATCACATCCGAACTTGCTTCTCTCACATTTTCAGCCATAACTTAGACCTACACACATTCCTCTCCCAGCCAAAGTGTGGGCTCTCCATTGCGACTCTCATCACTACAATTTTGGAGCATCAAGAGTCACTCATCAGCCATACACATACTACATCACATGTAACTTTGGTCCCATAGGTCATATTTGACCTCCGAGGACGATAATAAAATCTATCTATCTATCTATCTCTCTCTCTCTCTCTCTCTCTCTCTCTCTCTCTCTCTCTCTCTCGCCCTCACTCTCTCTTTCTCTCTCGCTACTTAAGGACCTCTCTCTCTCTCTCATCATGTCTCTCTCTCTCTCTCTCTCTCTCTCTCTCTCTCTCTCCAAGTCCACAAGAGAGCGTTTACATTCCTTGACTTCCTCTTCAAGTTGCA